>NC_139961.1:18722848-18792848 GCF_963454915.1 Gymnoscopelus microlampas | reverse complement strand
GACATCATGCTTAACCTCATGAGTGTATTACACAGTATAATTATTATAATAATAATAATAATAATAATAATAATAATACACATTTTAAGAGTAGAGTCACACAGTGCATAACATAAGAAATCACAACACAAGACATAAACCAATAAACATGACATGCTTGTTGTGCCTATATAACAGAAGAAGTCGCAACTTAAGATATACGATTGCCTAACAACAATGGTGGAAAAAGTACTCAAATGTTTTACTTAAGTAAAAGTATTGATACCGCAATGTAGAAGTACTCTGTTACATGTAAAAGTCCGGAATTCAACATTTACTTGAGTAAAAGTACAAAAGTATTGGTATCAAAATGTACTTAAAGTACCAAAAGTAAAAGTACTAAAATGTTTGAAAATAGCAGATCTACCAGCTCACAACGTGTCGCATCGCGACACGTTGTGAGCTTGTAGATCTGCTATTTTCAAATAGCCTAGGTATAAAATAGGACTAAAGTGGTTAAAGGAAAAGTATCTCAAAATGTTACTTAAGTACAGTACTTGAGTAAATGTACTTAGTTACTTTACACCACCGCTTAACAACAGATAGAAAGAAAGATACGTTCAAACTACAAGAGTTGGGGGTTAAAAGCCCCTTTGTAAAGGGTTTTCAGAAGTGATTTAAAACGAGGCACTGAGTCGGCAAGCCTGATATCCTCAGGCAGGGCATTCCAGAGTGTCGGAGCTTGATTGGCAAAGGCTCGGTCTCTAAATATAATACGTAACTTTAATGTCCTACCAGTACGGCTGGGCAATTAACCAAAATATATCAAATTCACGCTGCTCAGTCAAGAGGCAACCCCTCTTGGCCAGAGGAGATATTGGGTTTATGAGCTTCGGGCAACCAGTAGGTGCCCTTGTCCTACCCGACATCAGGGTCTAAATGAGCGCTAGTTTTCCTAAGCTGCACTGTAACACAGCTGTTTACAAATTCCCTCTATTCCCTCTTAATTGCACATACATTATTTAGTTTTGACTGTTTTGCTCCACTTTTACATTGGCAATGTAAATGCATCTTTTTCATGCCAATAAAGACAGAATAAGAGAGAGAGAGAGAGAGAGAGAGAGAGAGAGAGAGAGAGAGAGAGAGAGAGAGAGAGAGAGAGAGAGAGAGAGAGAGAGAGAGAGAGAGAGAGAGAGAGAGAGAGAGAGAGAGAGAGTTACACCTCAACTTCCATCCCTGATCCACTAAGCAATCCTTACACTTACAATTACACGCATATACAATTATTTAAATAAATTAACAAATAAATAAATAAATACCTGCTAAAAGCCAGTGGCTACTTTCTGTTGCTCGCTAATCAAGCGCAGGCAACATCATAAAGAATAGGTAATTCCAAGGAACAAAAGGAATAACTAATTTGGAAGTGCGCACGTACCCAAGTGGCCAAATTATTTATGCCTAATGGAGGCATTCGTTTGCAATTAACAGCCATGGTTTATTAGCTGTCCGCGGGAACGGCTTGCTTATGCAGCTGAAAGCCCGGGCTATGGAATACCTTTAATTAGAGAATGAAGTATAGGCACTTTCCACTGGAAAGATCATATTTGTATGTGGCTGCTCTGGTGTCCGGCGGCCCGCCCAGGTTTAAATAAGGATTAATTCCCTGCTGACGCTGAAGGTAAATAGAAGGGAATTGTTTTCCTCGACACCTTGTGTTGCTGAGGCGGCGAAACGAGATGAGTTGGTTTTTAAACAGATTGGAGAGGCTTGCCTGTAAATGAGGTAGCTGCCATTTCAATAAAGGAATGATGTATTGTTGCAAACTGATGGATGCCTGAAAATGATCACATATTAACCCCTGGTGTTCCTCATAGACACAACATTGCAACCAATCTGGAAACCCATTCGGTAAAAAAAAGAAAGGAAAACAAGTTTTTTTTGGCCTCTGGGGGCACAACCTTCTTTTTTTTGTTAAAAATAGGAACTGGGGTTTGGCTCCCTCCCTTTATTAGTCCCCTTCCTCCCGGGTGCTTCTGTGTTTATTCCTACAAACAACAATATTACATGTTTAAGGCAGTAGTGCTGATTCACAACAGGTTGTGGGCTCCTGCAATGCGATGAGAGAGTGCAAACTATCCGACACCAACTTTGCCCTCCACACCCTCCTGTCTAGCATCAGGGTCTTGTCACAATGTGTCTACATACAGTAGGTCACGCACATGGGCAACTGGCGACATGGGGGCCACATGCGGCCCCCACCTTAACTTAATGCGGCCCACAGGTTAATATTGGAATACTGATATATTATTGATTTCAGCTGTTGCAAACACGCAAACATGACCCGCTTTAATTACTTAAAGTCTATATTAGTAGGTTAATGACTAGTATTAAAATTATATTGTCTTTTTTATGTCCAATGTATTTGTATTTAAGTTCATAAAGTTAACATAAGTATAACTAAATGCATTTGAAATTAAATAAAAAAACATCAGGATTCCAATTAAAAAATAGCAAAACAAATCAGGATTCCTATTCAAAAATAACAAAAATAGCAGATCTAAAAGCTCAAAACGTGTCGTACTGCTACGCGTTTTGAGCTTGTAGATCGGCTATTTTTGCTACTTTTGTGTTACATAGAATGGCCAAGTACAGCATTAATTTACGAAAAAAAGTTAACATACGGAGATAAGAGTTGTGAGCTTGTAGATCGGCTATTTTTGCTACTTTTGTGTGACATAGAATGGCCAAGTAAAGCAGTAATTCACAAGAAAGAAAAAAACGGAGATAATAGTTGATATATATCTCCATCATCAAAGTTGCCACCCCTGACATAGGTGGTGTGCCTACTTCCCTCATAGCTGCGCCATAGTGTCAGTTTGCTTGCGACCAGTTCCGGGTGTCTGACACCGTGCCCTGCCATAGCCTCATCCTTCTCTCTCTGGCCTTGTCCGTGACCCGCCGGAGGACTCTGTAGAGGCCACTGATTTGATCGGCTCATGTTACATCAAGTGCCATTCATAGCATTCTTGTGTAGACGGCATCGAGGGCCCTTTGCTTGTTGCCCTTTGAGTGTCCATGTCTCGCCCCTGACTCCACGTTCGCAATCTCTCCTCATTCCTTGGGCTGTGGTATTTTGACATTCAAGAAAAAACTTGACATGAAAAAAACAGGATAATGTTATCGTCAGATCAACCAAATTTGAAGTTGATCAATCATGTCAATAAGAGTAAAGGTGGCATCACCAAATAACAAGCAGTAGTCTGTATTTTGAGGGGCATTTTCAAGCCTGTATTCAACTACATACGACCACCGGCAGTAGTCTTAGGTGGTATTCACATAGGGATTATGGACTGTCTTCAGGGACAGCAGTGGTCTCCCTTAAGAGAGCATCTGCTGATAAGTATGACTTCCCGGAGAGGAAGAACTGTAGGAAAGAGTAAAGTGTTTCTTTAAACATATCGCTGCTGTCTGGGGAATGGAAATGATAATGAAGAGGCGTGTGTGTGTGTGTGTGTGTGTGTGTGTGTGTGTGTGTGTGTGTGTATTTGTGCTATACCTGAACGGCTACTTGCTATGCAGAGGGAAACGCAACTTCATTTAGAAATAATTCATTTCAAAAGCATCATTTACAATTTAGATTCTACCTATTTAGCTTTAGATGTTCAAGTAGAATGACTTTCAGCCACTACTATGTTTGTTGTGAGCATAGCATAAAGTGTGAATATGCCATCATTAGCTGCCACACTTAAGTTAGCCACTAAGCTAAATGGCTAGACTACGTTGCTCAGCGATAACAATGGGTTAGTAAAGGCTTGAAAAAAAGAAGAGAACAAGAATGAGAAAAAAACCTAGTTCAGATAGCGTTGTCCTGAGATTATAGTGCTAATGGCAGCCACTCCTCTGAGGCCCTGCCATTGGCTGGCCAAGTTGCCACAGCCACAGCGCAGAGTCAACTTCAAGGAAAGCTCCAGGGATCGGCAGGAAACAACCGCTAATTGTGTTAACGAGCTTGCTTGGGTAAACCTTGTACCCACCCATCTCTCTCTCTCTCTCTCTCTCTCTCTCTCTCTCTCTCTCTCTCTCTCTCTCTCTCTCTCTCTCTCTCTCTCTCTCTCTCTCTGTCTATGTATATGTCTCTCTCCCTCTCTCAGAAGAATGAATGGGATTTTTTATTATATCTTACCAAGACTCCACGTTAAGTGAGATGAGATGGCTTTGGATTGGCTGAAACTGCCCCCAATTGCTGGTGACACACACACACACACACACACACACGCACACGCACACGCACACGCACACGCACACACACACACACACACACACACACACACACACACACACACACACACACACACACACAGGGCCCAGGACTCATCCATCAAGCGGCAATAAAACTCTTTGACACAGGGTCCCGGCACATCCATCATGACTCATTTAAAGATACAAGTTTTGGCTTGGACCGCCACAGCACTGAGGGATTGTTGCCATTAAAGGCAGATCTTTTGTTTTGATGGCCCCTTTAATGGGGTTGCATTAAGGGGGAAGTCCTAGGGGCCAGTTTTTGGGGTGATTAAGCAAGCAACACATTTACACGTCTCTAATTGACAGTCCAATGCCAGGAACCCACTGAGTACTGAGTCTATAATGATGTGAGGGCCTCCCACTCCCACAACTGCTCTGTTGATTAGGTGGAGATGTTGTGGACCTTGTGCAAACAAAAGATGTCTTCCCTGCTTTAGCTGTGGACGGAAGGAAGTTGAAGTTGCCATTAATAACTTTGGTGATATAAATTACTTAGGGTTGATTGTACAATGACTACAATAATTGCCACGAAGGAGAGAGCGGAATGTGAGGAGTATAGAAAGAATAGGTCTGGTTGGTGCACAGACTTACTGCAGGGCCCAAAGCTCCGCGGTCCCGGCACAAAACCCACCGTCAACGATGGTAAAAAATAAACCCTATCCTTTGTTTGCCTCCTGCTGACAGGGGTGGAAAAAAGTACTCAAATGTTTTTACATAAGTAAAAGTATCAATACTGCAATGTAGAAGTACTCTGTTACAAGTAAAAGTCCCGAATTCAAAATGTACTCGAGTAAAAGTACAAAAGTATTGGTATCAAAATGTACTTAAAGTAACAAAAGTAAAAGTACCAAAATGTTTGAAAATAGCCTAGGTATAAAAAAGGGCTAAAGGGGTTAATATTTGTTTTATAATGTAATAATGTGTATCTGCTGCAAAGTAACTAGTAACTAAAGTTTTCAAATAATTGTAGTGGAGTGAAAGTACAATAGTTGCCTCTGAGATGTAGTGGAGTAAAAGTACAAGTATAGACAATTGGAAATAGTCCAGGAAAGTAAAAGTACCTCAAAATTGTACTTAAGTACAGTACTTGAGTAAATGTACTCAGTTACTTTACACCACTGCCTGCTGGTACCTGACTCACCCACTGGTCTGTTATTGGATTCTACAGGTTGACAGACAGGCATCGTAACCAATCGGAGAGCTTTACAGCTATGACGTCCTGTGAAAAAAATCTGTCTGTCATGGGTGGAGGACTCACTGTGTAATGTTCTGCCTTGTTTACATAGTTGTAAAGTGAACAAAGCACTCGTTCTGAGTTCATATAAACTGTATCGGCCAGTAGTTCAGCTGCCGCTCATCATACGTCTGCAGCCAAAGCTTTATGAGTTAATTTTCACAACATACAGACATTCCACGGAGGACGGTACATAGGCTAACGAGTCTTCAGCGCTCTGTGATATAATGCTGCGTTAACCGCTAGGAGACTGCAGTTGTGTTTTGGAGTTGTGTGCTACACCGTAGCGCGCACAGATACAATGTTGCTCTTTGTGGACTCGTCATTCCAAAAAAGCTAGACAGAAGAACTTTAGAATGAGAGAATCAATAGCTGCCGCTATTTTGTTACAGTATTTTATTTCTATTTCATGGTTGTTATTGTAATGTGTTCTATTGTATTGTCGGCATGTAATAAAGTTGTTTTTACTTTAAAATACATCAGGAATGTTAAACACAAAGGTGCTTGGTGCAGACATAATGTCACGGGTATTGATCCCGCAAAGGAAATTCAGTCGGAAAGCACAGCGGTTGAGATTACAGGTCAAGAAAATGGTACTGTAGATACAGTAGGATAGAAATATATCACTAATACATGGCACTATAGCACTCAGTAATAGGGCGTATAGGGCGGCAGTGTTGATTTTGTCGTCTAAAACTCTGACGAAAAAAGTTTGTCGACTACCTTTTTTCACTGACGAAAACTAAATAAGAACTAAATAAAAACTAGGCGACGATGACTAAAACTAAGACTAAATATATTGACAATTTTGTCAATAAATAAAAACTAGACAAAAATGTTAGGCAGGGACCAGTGGAGAAGAGATCCAGTAGAACAATAAGACAAGTCGTATTATGTTTGGTTGCGCTCTGAAAATAGCAGATCTGAAGATCTGCTATCTTCAGCATGCAACCAAGTGTAAAATCAGTCATTACGACTCCATCAAGGCACCGCCAAAATACACTTTAGTCGACTAAATCAACTGTAGATTTAGTCGACTATAATCTTATGATATTTAGTCGACTAGAACTAGACAAAAACTAAAACATTTCAGATGACTAAAATGTGACTAAAACTAAATGGAATTTTATTCAAAAGACTATGAGTAAAACTAAATAAAAAAATTGCTGTCAAAATCAACACTGGTATAGGGGCGATCTGTGGTCCAAGCCCTGGGGTCCTGAATAGTCTTATTCCAGACCCTCGTACTGTTCAAGTATGGCCATGTTGTACACATAGCTGCTGCTATGAAGAAGCTCTTCTCATGGTCGCATACTGCAAGACTGAGGCTCTCGGGGCTTTGAATAGGCCACTCGACTCATGGAAAAATAAAGAAACAAACAAAATGAAGACAGACAATAAAATAACTAGAGTGTGCGTGCTTCATATAATCCTCGCACACAAGCACAGTGCTTGTGTGCGTGTGTGACAGAGAGACAGAGGGAGAAAGAGTCACATTTTACCTAGTCCAGCCCGTGACCTAAAATGAGTTTGACACCTCTGTGTAAGGCGTCTGGTGGCCTAATTAGTGCCCACCAAGGAGGAGGGGGGCAAATGAAACAGCCGTCACCTGACATGAAGGACACATGCTTCCAGCGCCAAGAGACACCTCACATTAGATGTTTTATTTAGATTTCTGCTCTGCTGAAATACCCAATGCAACAAAAAGTGGGTCAACAAGACAAACCCCAACTCCTGGTTAATTTATTTTATTCATTTTCCCTGCGTTGTCTCTTACTCTGCTTAAACATCGTTCCTTTTTTTTGGTCTCTCTGAACTCCCCGGTGCCGATTCCTCATTAAAAATGTTTAACAACATTTTAATTGAAGAATTAATTACCTTCGGCTGGGCAAAATCCTCCTAAATTTCATCTGGGGAGTTGTCAAAAAAAAAAAGTGTGCGAGAGGAGCGGCTCGCGATGATGACTGGAGGGGGGTTGAGACGAGGGTCCGCGGGGCGAGGGGGAGGTTGTACTGGAGGTTGAGGAGGCAGGCGGCTTCTGCTGAACAACCTCGCACGACGCCGCAACAGTTTGTGAGCAGACGCATTCTAGAGTTAGCATGGTTTAATACTCATTAGTGTAGCGTGGTTGAGTTTTTAGACTTCAGTTTCGGTTCATATGCTTTCCGTGATGAACACGAGGAAACTGAGCAAACATTCCACTCGCAAAATAATCGGTAAGAAACAAGCAAACAAACAAACACACAACAAAATATAAAAAGTGTTCCTCGGGGCACAGGTCTCCGCCAGGTCAGGTAGGTTATTGTGGCCTCCTGGTGGCACTATAATAGGCCAATGTAAAAAAGGTGCCATTTCTTCCTAGGCCGTGCACGGCAATCGGACACTGCATTCATGATTTGAGGCATTTTGTTCTAAAAATGTGTTTTGCTAAATTTGACCTGCTGGTGGCGCTACAACAGGCCAATGTTAAAAGGGTGGCATTTGTTCCTCAACTTGTGAATGTGCGTGGAAAGTTTCACCGCAATCAGACGCTGGGCTCATGATTTGCGGAATTTTGTTCCAAACAAGGCACTACTGCAAACTTTAGATGTTAATCTTAGCCAATTAGGATGGAATATGAAAAATCAAACAGATCCGCCTTGATCACATGACTATAGAGATCATGTGTACCGATTTGCGTGAATTTTGGATAAAATTGGAAGGAGTAATACAAAAAAAAATGTTGTACATAAGTCGGCCTCTTGGTGGCACTATAAAAGGCAGATGTGAAAAATGCAGGGCAAAGGTTTTTCCTTGGCCTCTAGGGAGTGCGCATACAAAGTTTTATACAGATCGGTGCAGTTATACAGTAAAAACACGAATCGGCCTGTTTTGAGGCTGATTTGAAAATGTTGAAGTGGCATTTCTTCCTCGGCATGGTGGAAATGTGTGTGCAGAATTTCAGGGAAATTGCATGCTGTGATCATGATTTGAGGCATTTTGTTCAAAACGGAGCACTTCTGCAAACTTTGGAAGACATTTTTAGCCAATCAGGATGGAATAAGAAAAATCTGAAATACCGGTTTTGTTTAATGACTATAGAGATACTGTGTACCGATTTGCGTGATGTTTGGACAACATCTGTAGGAGTACTGTAAAAAAATGATTTTGTGAAAAAGCGGCCTGCTGGTGGCGCTATAACAGGCCCATGTGAAAACATTTGGGGCAAAGGTTCTGAATTGGCATCCAGGGAGTGTGTTTGCACAGTTTCGCTGCGATCAAGCCAACGGTGTCGGAGATTTAGCCTGGGACCAGACGAATCTGCGAGTGCAAAAAAAAAGTGCACTCTGCGATTTGGGTCTGGCACCGCTCCATAGAGAATTCATTTCCTGCTCCAGAAGATGTGTGTAACCAATCAGGGCCCAGTATTCGAATATGGGAGACTGTAATTGGTAGTTGGTTGTAGGTCTAACCAATTGCGTCGAGGGCCATTGTTTTGATCCCGCCCCTTGGGAAAAAAAACGTCCTCATGGAAGCACCAGACTCATATCCACGCAGTGATATAGTCGGCTACGCCAGGCTATTGGAGATTAGCTGTTCACAGACGGACACACACACACACACGGACACACGGACACACACGGACGGACGGACGGACACACACACACACACACGCACGGACAGGGACGGACGGACGGACGGACGGACGGACAGGGTGCAAAACATACTCTCTCGCCATGTCTTTCGGCCTGGCGGAGACAATTAAGATTGCATCTTGATGTTAGACGTTTGTTTTGCATCAAAAGTCCCAGCCAGAACAAACACTATTCATGTTCATTATTCAAAGCTATGTGGAATCACCTTATGATAGAAAAACCTACACACACTTACAGGTGAGGGGAGGAGAGAGGAGGTGAGGGGTAAGGAGAGGGAGTGTATACTGTATATCCAGAGATTGTCAGTGACGCTCAGGTCTACAGCTGTTCCTTTGACTGTTCACATTAGGAACTATTTTGCCAGTGATCACATGATACATGCACACACACCTCTCTCTCTCTCTCTCTCTCTCTCTCTCTCTCTCTCTCTCTCTCTCTCTCTCTCTCTGCATTCTATCTTGTCTCCTCTGCATGTGAATAGGTGGTGGTGTCCGTTCCTCAGGTGGAGCAGATAGGGGTGGTTGTACATATGAGGCCGACCCGTTCTCACTCCCAATGTGTCACATTTTGCTGGTCTGTCAGTAGCCCTGAAACGTCAAGTTTTGAAATGACGGGACGCCCTGAAAGTCAAGTTTTTACATGTCGGGACGCCCTGAAAGTCAAGTTTTGACATGACGGGATGCCCTGCAAGTCAAGTTTTGACATGACGGGACGCCCTGAAAGTCAAGTTTTGACATGACGGGACGCCCTGAAAGTCAAGTTTTGACATGACGGGACACCCTGAAAGCCAAGTTTTGACATGACGGGACGCCCTGCAAGTCAAGTTTTGACATGACGGGACGCCCTGAAAGTCAGGTTTTGACATGACGGGACGCCCTGAAAGCCAAGTTTTGACATGTCGGGATGCCATGGCATCGTTGCATGTTGACCAAACTATGCCTAAACCTATCCCTAACCCTAACCTCAAAAAAATATGCCCAAACCTAACCTTTTTCCTAACCTTAACCTCACAAAATCTATTCGGAGAGATATTATCGATCTGCACACATCAGAACAATAGTATTCATGTTGAAGTCTAAGTTTCCCTTTGTGAAACAAGTCTTCGTCTAGCAATTACCTTGTCTGAGATACCTGCTGGAGTTGTGATCATCTTGTCCTCTGATCTACCTGCTGGAGTGCTGAACTATCTCTCCTTCCTGTGACATTGCTGAGTAGTTTTTAATTAACCGGCAGGTCTGTGTCGGCCTCATCAGAGGCACAGACGTGATAAGCACTGCGGATAACTTGGAACGTCCATTCATAATTTATAAAGCTTTTTCTTTTGCTTTCATCTTTGCTAGTTTGCATAAAACTAATTACTCGGTGAATGATATTCGTTTCAAAATGTGTTCACTTTTATATCTCCACACGTGCACCTCCGCCATCACCTTAGCCAATCACAAGGCCCAGGAACCCAGGAAGTGTTTTGCTTGGGGAGAGGAACATGCTGAGAGGTGATGTAGGGATGAGGTGTGTGTGTGTGTGTGTGTGTGTGTGTGTGTGTGTGTGTGTGTGTGTGTGTGTGTGTGTGTGTGTGTGTGTGTGTGTGTGTGTGTGTGTGTGTGTGTGTGTGTGTGTATGCGTGTGCGTGTGCGTGTGTGTGTGTGCATGTGCATGTGCATGTGCATGTGCATGTGCATGTGCATGTGCGTGTGTGAGTGAGAGAGAGAGGGGGAGGGGGAGAGAGAGAGAGAGAAAACATGCTATGTATGTTTTTAGTTTGACTCTAATTCCTAGGTCAGATTATTTCAAAGTGCTGAACTTAAGACAGAGGCTCAGGGTTCAGCGCGGACATCAGAGGCGGTGTTGCTATAGGTCCACTTATTATAAGCAACTTTGGGGTTGTTTCTCTGTAAAATTGCTCATAAATACTGGTAGTTGTGGTTTGCATTTTTTCTGGGCTTTGTTCTAAAGTGCAGGGCTGCCAACACTCCTGGATCCCGCATGAGTCTCCTGGTTTTTGACCACGTCTCCTGACACTCTCCTGGATGGTAATTTATTCTGGTTTTCTTCTGGATTTGGTGTCAAACTGTAGTTGCTTATTTGGACTGGGGGGGTTGATATACAAGCTCAAAGCAAGCTCGTACATCTGCTATCTTTGACTTACCCCAAAGTATAAAATATGGATAAAGTGGTTAACATTATTGTGATACTATATTAACTCATTTAGCTGGAGACCCCCTGGAACCCCCCCTGGGGGAAACATGTGTGTATCCTTCCAGAAATACTTTCCTAGCTGAAACGTTTGACGTTAATGACTTCGCCCTGCAACGAAAGAAACACGTCCGCCATTTCTTAGCATAGCATACGGAAGCAACGCATGCTGATGAAATCTATACACACTCTTGCATCAATGTCAGAAATGGTCTCCCTCCAAACAAACACACAAACAAACAAACTTCTATATGCAGAAAAAAAGGGGGGGGGGGATCACTTAAAGGTAGGGTAAGTGATTTTCTTTGGTTAAAATAAGTGTTAAATAGCTCTATATTCTGATAGTACTCATTGCTATAGAGTGTTTGTTCAGTAAAAGGAGTCTCCTTGACTCTCCAGCTCTTTATAAAACAGAAAATGCATTTTCGTGTCAGTTTCAGTTTAATTTCCAATTTTATCCAATCAGGATAGAGAACTCAATCAGGATATAGATTAAACAAGTGAAATTGTAAGTGATGACTTTCTCCTGATTGGCTGAGATTTTGACACCTACCGGAAAATGTATTTTCTGTTTATTAAAGAGCTGGAGAGACAGGGAGACTCCTGTTACTGAACAAACACTCTATAGACGGGTTTCCGAGCGACGTCATCACAGAGCAGAATGCGCAATCTGCGCATGCCTGGGGGTGGAAGGCGCGTTCGAAAATACAGCCCTGAGCGGCAGTGAGCGCACTGGCCAATACAAACTAATAGGCGAGTGTGCTCCGGTGCGTAATTTCCAAACGCACCCATAGGCTTCCCCCCGCAGCTGCGCGGTCATATTCCTCTCAATGTTTACTAACAGGAAACCTGTCTATAGCAATGATTACTATCAGAATATAGTGCTTTAACCTTTTAACAAAATACTTTTTGTTTTAACCAAAAAATATCACTTACCCTACCTTTAACCAAAACAACAAATACCCCCCAAAAAAGGTAAGGAGACGTAAATAAACCAGTTGAAACACTGTGGCCCCTGTCTCGCTCACTCTGTTTCCAATTCCCCTGCGATTAAAGTCCCCCCTGTAGGAGCGCCTGGGAGGGTGGCTACGGGGCGAGGTAAGGGACATAAATCAAAGCGGCGCGAGGAACAGTAATCCTCGCTGAACATTTTGGACTGATTGATATAAATAACATTGTCCTCGCCATCTGTCCAAAGAGGGGGGGACCTTTTCCGAGCGAGCGCCGAGCGGCAAACGGGTGGAATAATTAATGAGCGGTGTCCTTTTGTGTCGGTAATAAAGAGGAGACAAATGACAGTATAATCCAACTGCTGCTCGTTTGTCACAGCCAAATAAAATGTCAAATAAAAAGAGTTGAGAAGGGTTTGGAGGAGGGTGGGAGGAGGGGGGGTGCAGTGTTTGTTTAATGGAGTGCGAGATACCTGCTAGCGACGGCTGACAACTGAATAGGAACGGAGCGTCTGTAAAGGTCTGGGGGAACTAATCCGAAGTAGCGCTGCAACAGTTAATCGAAATTATTGATTTAATCGATTGAGTTACTTTTGTTCTTTATTTGTCTTTCTCTTCTGCACTGTAATTGTAATTGTTGGTTTTACCTCCTTTGTTTTATGCATCCTAATGTCATTTTATAATTGTGTTTGTTTGCTTGAGGTTTTGTGTGTATCAAATGTAATTGCCTTGTTGTTGAAGTATGCTATACAAATACATTTGCCTTGCCTTGCCTATGTTGTTCTTCAGCATCCTCTGGTGGACAGACTTGAGTGGGGAATGTTTTTTTTTCCAGTTAGGATACTCTCGTGAGTCTTCTCTAGTTAACGTTGCTCTCCAGTAAGCTGGTGTGTGAGTGTGTGTGTCTTCAGGTTAGTTAACCTTTTTCTCCTGTGTGGATAAGCTGGTGTCTCTTCAGGTTAGTTAACTGACTGAAACACTTATCACACTGTTTACAGTGGAAAGGTTTTTCTCCAGTGTGGATACATCGATGTCTCTTCAGTTATAACTGAAACTCTTGTTGCACTTTGACAGATGTGAGTTTTCATCTGATGTGCCTTTACTTCTCCTGTTTGATTTAATAGTATTGGTAAACTGTTGATGACTGTAAGATTTTGGTTGGTTTGTCTCCTTGTTTCTGGCTGGTTACAGTGCTGCTGACAGGCTGTTGAGGGAATGCATCCATTCCTCTTTATTTGGCAGTAGAGGTCAGTGGGGCTCCTCTTCATGTGCTCTTGAAGGAACGTGAAGGGACAGGTGTATGGACACTCAGAAGAGAAGACCTCCACCTGGGAAGATGGAGGCCTGACTCCTTCTAGGAGCAGCAGTCCATGGTTAATGCTGCTGCTATACATGATCTGTGGTTGGGATGGAGGATTTGTCCTATGCACTCTATCTGGATATCTCTATCTCTCTAAAGACACTATCATTAGGACGTCTCGGACACACAGGACATGGAAAGGCATCACCTAGACTTCACACCTAACAAACTGTTGCTGCTATTGCCTAACAATGCTGATTTTTGCAGGCACCCTTGCAGTTTGTCCATGAGTGTCCTGCATTTGGCATTGTATGCTTGGACGTTGGACATTCTTATCTGCACACATATCTCTTTTAAATGGCAATTGAATTTCAATGACACCAGTCAAAACAGTTATGAGTTGATGTATATTAACGGTGTTCGCTTGCCGTTAGGCAAGTGAACACCGTTAACGTACATCACCTTGAAACAGTAACACTTGCTATGCATCCACCTAACTGTCTGACTGTGATGATATCACTGATGACACTTGTTCTCAGTAATGTGGTCTGTGCATGCGAGTGAGTGAAACATAGAGGTCAATCTGATTAGATTTTGATTTTATCATCTTTATTTCGAACATGCAGGTAAAAAAAATGAATGTCATAATCTCTCTCTCTCTGTTTGGATTGTTCATGACATCCATTCCCATTTCTGGGGATTATGACGAATATGCACACACACACACACACACACACACACACACAGACACACACACACACACACACACACACACACACACACACACACACACACACACACACACACACACACACACACACACACACGCGCACACATGCATACACGCATGCAAACACAACATTTCGATGATGATGTTGCCGATGATGCAATGCTGGCATCAGCTCAACGCTCAAGTGTAAAAGAAGGAAAAAGAAAAAGAAAAGCAACCGGAGGGAAACAAAGCCCTGATGGTTGGTGTAAAGAAGAGGCTGATAGTTGGTATAAAGAAGAGACTGATGGTTGATGTAAAGAACGGCTGATGGTTGGTATAAAGAAGAGGCTGATGGTTGGTGTAAAGAACGGCTGATGGTTGGTATGAAGAACAGGCTGATGGTTGGTATGAAGAACAGGCTGATGGTTGGTATAAAGAATAGGCTGATGGTTGGTGTAAAGAAGAGACTGATGGTTGGTGTAAAGAACAGCTGATGGTTGGTATAAAGAAGAGGCTGATGGTTGGTATAAAGAAGAGACTGATGGTTGGTGTAAAGAACAGGCTGATGGTTGGTGTATAGAACAGGCTGATGGTTGGTATGATGAACAGGCTGATGGTTGGTATAAACAACAGGCTGATGGTTGGTGTAAAGAACAGGCTGATGGTTGGTATGATGAACAGGCTGATGGTTGGTGTAAAGAACAGGCTGATGGTTGGTGTAAAGAATATACTGATGGTTGGTGTAAAGAACAGGCTGATGGTTGGTGTAAAGAATATAATGATGGTTGGTGTAAAGAACAGGCTAATGGTTGGTATAAAGAACAGGCTTATGATTGGTATAAAGAACAGGCTTATGGTTGGTATAAAGAACAGGCTGATGGTTGGTGTAAAGAACAGGCTGATGGTTGGTATAAAGAACAGGCTTATGGTTGGTATAAAGAACAGGCTGATGGTTGGTGTAAAGAAGAGGTGTGTCTGCTTGGATGAAAATCCAATGCAAATAGTATTTTTCTCCGCCTTGGTCCTTGAACTGTTTTCCCTTTGATAACCCAATTACAGTCTGGAGAGCTGTGTCAATTGCTGCAGCCATCTCTTCTTGAACAAAATCACTCCTGTAACCTGCAGCACTTTACATTTGATTCTGCCATTTTTTGACAGTTCAAAGTAATCAGAGGAGGCTGCAGCGAGGGCCCCGGATTGATTTTGTGTTCTCGCTTATCATGCTAATTCCCTGAAAATCTGCCTTTTTTTCTCCATAACCCTCACTGCCTGATTACCCCCCTCTCTCTCTCTTCCTCTCTCTCTCTCTCTCTCTCTCTCTCTCTCTCTCTCTCTCTCTCTCTCTCTCTCTCTCTCTCTCTCTCTCTCTCTCTGTGTCATGTGATCCTCGCCTGCCCTGCAACCCCTCCTGTTTCCAGTCAGACCAGTCAACCAGAGGTGATCTGTGTGGACGCAATAAAATCCCAAGTGTTACATTTACTCAGAGATGGTTCAAATACAACCACATTAACAACCAAATTAACACCTTACGGGTCCATTCAAATGGGGTCCGTTTATGTTCCATACACACTCAGAGTTAGATTAACACTGAGGATTTTTATGTATAGATTGTGATCCCAGAGATAAAGATGCATATGATCGCTGTCAGGCAGAACCCTCTTATCTCCATATTTTAAATTATTTAAACAAAAAAACATATTGTTTATTTTCGTAAATGAACACCCTACTTCATCATTCTACAGTGTCACAAACATGTAGCAAAATCTGATGTTTCTGCTATTGTTTGAATTTCAATCCTGAAAAGTAGCAGTTTTGGACACCCAACAGCAACGATATGTGATTGGGGGCCTTTGAATTTAAAAAAACATTATGCAGATTATAACAACAACAACAGTCATAAAAAATCTTATCACTGAGATGCTCCCAACAGTTTTATGATCATATTTAAAAGTCAACTATCTGTCTCCCCCAAATGTGCTGATGCATTATGGAGCTGCCACATAGCAGACACAATGCCTGTAATTATTTCTTTGATTGGCGCTTGTTTGTTATGCTAATAAACGCCAGCGTTCCTCCTACTAATTTGATCCTCACGCAGGATGAGAATGTCTTAACAGTTTTTTTTTTACCCACTCTCAGCGAAGGCGGTCGCCTTTCTAAGCGTGTATCAGTTTTATGCAGTGGTGTAAAGTAACTAAGTATATTTACTCAAGTACTGTACTTAAGTAGAATTTTGAGGTACTTTTACTTTAATGGAGTATTTCCAATGTTCAATACTTCTACTCCACTACATCTCAGAGGCAAATATTGTACCTTTACTCCACTACAATTATTTGAAAACTTTAGTTATTAGTTACTTTGCAAATATAATTATTACATTATAGAACATACTTTAACCACTTTAGCCCTATTCTATACCTAGGCCATTTGAAAATAACTGATCTACAAGCTCACAATGTGTCGCATCGTGATGCATTGTGAGCTTGTACATATATTACATATTTTCAAATATTTTCATACTTTAAGTACATTTTGATACCAATACTTTTGTACTTTTACTGAAGTACATTTTTAATTCCGGACTTATACTTGTAACAGAGTACTTCTACATTGCAGTATTGATACTTTTACTTAAGTAAAAAAACATGTGAGTACTTTTTCCACCACTGGTTTTATGCCTTCACCATCCGTCGGTCTGTCCGTCCGTCCGTCTGTCTATCTGTCCGCCCATACCTCCGTCCGTCCGTCCATCCGTCCGTCCATAAGTCTTGTGAACACTATCTCAGGAACACCTTGAGGTCAAACGTCCACTTGCACTCCAGGATGAACTGATTAGAAGTGGGCGATCAAAGGTTAAAGGTCAAGGTCATTGTGAACTCAAAACATGTTCATTGAATTCTGTCGAGTCTTTGCAGCGGAAATAGCACAAGCTGGTGAGCTGGTAGACCTGCTATTTTCACTATTAAAAAAAAAAAAGATTTATGTCTGCCTATAATGACATGCCCAGTATAGAGATGGCAGGTCTAATGTGTAAATGTGCTATCCCTGCACCGTTCTACATTAGCGATGTGGCATCTTTCAATCCAACACGCTCTCTATTCATTCCTCCAATGCTTTGTGAACGTTACGTTATGAATAATTGGCATATGAATTTGCAGTCTCCTCTCAAACGTTTATCTGGATTTAAATAATTAAAAATGCAGATTGGGGCTCGCAGTAATGAACCCCTGGGGAGGCCAATTCAGATGGTTTTGTGCTTAATTAAAGTTTACAATCATTTCATGATGGGATGCGACGGCCTGTTTTCTGAAAAAAAATATTTACAGAGCGCGTTCCAGCCCCCTTTGTAAACATTTAGCGCTCTTAATCAACTCATTAATCAAGCAAATTGCAATCATAATGGTCAATTGTTTTGTAATAGATAAATAGATGATAACAAAGACATGTTTTAATTGAACCACACTGTGTTGTCACTGCCACATGTTTCACATTTGAGGCATTTAGCTGTCAGTCCTGACGATAGTGACTGTAAAATAAGCTTCTATTCCTAGGTCACCATCATTACAAACAGCAGATAGTAAGGAATAAAATATCACTGTGTGGCTGCAAAGCCTTGTTCATGATCACAATTAAAACATGTATTATCCTTTAACTTAACTTTAAAATGTAACTTTGGTTTAATGAATACAATGTAATTTTGTCCAATCTGTATGGTATGAGTATGTACAATACAAGTAAGACGCGCGAACGCGGGAAGCGAACGCAAAACAAAAAAAATAATAATGAAAAAAAAAGATTTAAAAAAAAAGTAACCAATAATTTATTTTTTTTAAATACCAAAAAATTCTGCGTTAAAAGGAGCATCTTAGAATAATACAAATTCCCCAAAACAATTTTTTGAATGTTTTTGAACAATTCAACAAAATGTTTGAAGTGCCTGTTTCACCCACTTCCGGGGGGCGGAGCCAAAATCCGAGGCCGAGGTATTTGTTCGTAGACCCCCACTTAGGGGGGGTAGAAAAAGTTTGGGAGCGATTCGGGCACTTTTCATTTAACATGGGGTTTCAATGGGGAGTTTTTAGGAGCCTTCTCCGGGGCGTGACTTCCGGGGGAAGGGGCGGGCTTAAAGGAGAATTCCGTTCATTTTAACTGTTATGTTTGATGTGCGTCAAATCACTTACCAACGTAGAAATGATGGGGCTGCTTATCTCTCTGCATGGCAGCCCCAGGTTGCCAGGTCGGGAGAGAAACCGGCAACCAGCATTAGCTCGTTCTGTTATTAGCCGTTAGCTTCTCGGAGTTTTAGCGCCTGTTACATTATCATGGGACTCAACAATGAGTACTAGAAGCAAAAAAACAGACTTTGCATTTGTTAAAATAGGCGAATTTGGGCTATCCACTATCCTACTATCATGCCAACGGTGGGGGTCGATAGGGGGATCGGTGGAGTCACGCGATTTTCATTTCTACGTTGGTAAGTGATTTGACGCACATCAAACATAACACTTAAAATGAACGGAATTCTCCTTTAAACGCAACCTTGACAGGTGTGTCCAGTTTTCAAAGACCTTTTGATGTATGGTATGTCTATATTGGACATTTACTTGGCTGCACACAGGCAGTTTACACATACTGCACACAGAGAGACAGAGACACTCACAAGCCGAGCACGGTTTCATAGTAAGCTCCACTTGCGCGGAGGCGCACGGAGGCGCGCCTCCTTCCGCTGCGTTCGCAATAACGTATACAATTGGGTGGTTGTATTTTGTCTTCCTGCTCATCTATTGAGACATTTAGATCGTGTCAAAGGTCATGTCTCACCTAGACACATGATCTGACACAAATGTTGACCTGATGGTCAAGATTACATTTATCCCCTGAGCAAGCAGGCAGGCTCTATTAGCTCAATGGTAAAAATGTCAGCACTTAAGCAAGAAATCAAGTTCAGGAAAGTTACATACAGTAGTGCTGCTTTAAGCATTGCTCACACTAACTATGATCAGAGAGGTTTTTGGTCAGAAACACCCCTCTCGACGATCGGGTTGGCGTCTCCGGTCCGAGACTGATCGGAAGTGAATCTGACCTGATTACCCTGTAGTGTGTATCCTTCAGTGTGAGGGTTCCAAAGCTCCAATCTTAAACCTGTCAATCTGCGCACAGATGAGCGCCCCAATAATGTTCAAAATTGTTTGATATTTATCTGGATGATTACCTCACTACTGTCTAAGTGGGACCCCCATATGAAAATATTTTATGCCAGGGCCCCCTTACCAGATTTGTGTTGTTAAAATGTTTACAAAATATTTCAATTTTTTATTTTGAAAATAGCAGATCTACAAGCTCACATTGTGTCACATTGCGATGCGTTGTGAGCTTGTAGATCAGCTATTTTCAAATAGCCGATGTAGGCCTACACCAGCTGATTAAGCCGAGGGTTTAAAGTGCAACTTTTGGGCTTTCATAGATCTGGTTCCTTATTTCTCTTGCAAGACCTGGCAACACTGACTGCAATGGCAGCCTCCAGTAGTGTGTGCAAGGGCATGCAGCCTATACAGTCACATGCAGTAAAAATGTAGCCTACTTTTATACCAATGACATCTCGGTGTGCAAAAACCCAGGGTAAGTGTTTAACACTACTCCGATACACAACTACTCCGATACAGTCATCACCAAAAAGTTTATTCATTTCACATGATGACTTCAAAGTTAGCATGCTAGCATTTTTTTTTAGCTCAAGTCAATGACAGTTCCATGTGTGTTTACTAGCTTTAACAGCTAAAGTTAGCATTAGGCAGTGAACACCAATGCTGGTATTTCTCCTTTAAGTTTAACATTAAACATTGACGCCACAACTCTCTAGTTGCACCCAGATGAGTTGGTTATGCATAAAACAGTTGCTGGAACTGATTTTTAGCTTGACTTAATCAACTTCTGTTGTTCAAGATAATGGCTTGTGGCTTCACACAGTAGCTGCTCTCATGTGGCTCAAAAGGAAGTAACATCCTCTGCACACAGGACTTGTCTTATCTTAACAGGACATGTCATGTTCAAAATAAGAGTAGTCCTTTTCAGAATAAGCAGTCTACTGGAGAGCCATTGCCACTGCATCATCGGTAGATCTATTGTGCCGGTATGCAAACTGCAATGGATCCAGCATAGCGGGCAGCACCGAGCAGATGTAATCTCTTACCAACCTCTCAAAACACTTGCTGACAATTGATGTTAGGGCAACAGGTCTCAAGTCATTGTGGCATGATGTGTTAACACGCTTGGGCACTGGTACTATGGTGGACATTTTGAAGCCTGCAGGAACCTCAGCTTGGGAGAACTTTGAGGACACAACCTGGTTTGCCTGCTTTAAGGTTTTTCACCCGCATGAAAGCCTTACGCACATCAGCCTCCGAGATGGATAATGGGCGGGCATCCTGTGGTGGTCCAGGCTGTGGTGGTCTGGTGTTGGTGCATTCTGTCTCGAACCGGGCAAAGAAGGTGTTCAGCTAATTGGGGAGGGAGGCAGAGGGGGACTCCGTGCTTCTGGCTCACCCTCTGAAGTCTGTTGTTTCCCGGAGCCCTTGCCACACGCTCCTTGCATCCCCATTCGTCCGTTGCCAACGCAAGTTTGAACCGGCTCCATTGCTGACGCCGACTTTGCATCTGCATGTGATCACGTGACATGAGATGACATCAGGTGCCGCGTTGCTCAGCCAGGCACAATTATCTTTTTGATGCACAGTTACTTTCAAGACTTATAGTGTGTGCATGTTTATGAATGGATAGAAGATAATAGGATGAGATGACCGACTGACTGACTGCGGCAGAGGCAACACAGCAGTTAAGAGTACAGATACAGAGGGGGAAAAAGTTGATTGATTGAAAAGGATAAACACAAGAAAGGTCAGAAGGCTAATTCCATTGTGGTCCTTTGGTGACATAGCAGTAACTGTAGCGACAATATAACTAAGGATAAAAGGTGAAGGAACGACGTAATAAACAACATCTGTGAGAAAATTGAGGGGGAAAAAATTATATCAATACAATCACATTATCAATACATAACAACCATATATATCAGTAATAATAATATTAATACTGATAATTTGATTTGTAATGCACTTTATGTGACACAAATCTGTGCTTCATGGCATAAAAAGTCAAGAAAAATAAAAACTGAAATAAATGAAATTCAGATCAATGGTCAATGATCAGTATGGACATCAGTGCAGTATCCACACTGTACAGTACCCCAAGATGAGCCTGTGGTTTGTGATGCAACCAGATTTAAAAATGGTCACATGATTTATGGTCATGTTGAAAATAAAAACTGTAGTGTGGCCCCAGCTTTAGTAAGTAGCCTATTCTTGGGAAACATTGGTTCCTTAGCCATGTGGCCCATAGGGGAGGAGCCTATCTCCTGTTGCAACTGATTTTAATTACTTTTTGTGCTGCTGTGTAGCAATAGATCATCAGTTAATATAATGTGTGCTTTAATCTAAATCTGCTAATAACTAAACTGTCAATCTGCCATGTGGGCGTAAAGTAACAAAGTAACAGTAAACATCTTTACAAATGTACCTGGCAGGGTCCATTTGTATCCATTTGTGCACTCAAGACTCACCTCTACAGACTCCACCTCAGCCCTTAGAACCAAATCTAGATATGATAACGACCATGCAGATGTACCTTGGTCATTTGTTAATTTTTTTTGTTTTGTTACTTGGGCTCTTTTTTATCTTGCTCACCATGTTAAAAATGTAAATGCTATTTAGACCTGTATGCTATAGGTTCTTGTTTACCTGGTATCCTATAATTTCCATGTAAAGATATTGTTTTCATAGTATATTGTTTAGACAGATGCTTCTGTAGCTTCTTGGTTTACCTGTGATCCTAGTTTACTGAGTCACTACAGTGTCTCTATGCATGTGATATATGTTTTTTACCTTGCTTATTGTAAGTCCTCATATTCATCAAAGCCGCTGTCTTCTACACCTATCTCTTGGATGTTTCTATAATACACACATTGTATCAGGATGAGGGGAGTCCAATTATTTGCCCACTTGACACTTGCCTTTCTCGAGAGCCCCCTGCTCAAGTGATTGGCTGTTGAAATGCACACTGACGTGTGTGTTTCTCATTCATGCAGTCATTTCTAAACTGATTTCCCACTGCAACTTCATCTCGAGTAGCCAGCTTTCTGCTTCTTGTTCGGGCGTGACGTATAGGGCTGGGCAATTAACCGAAAATGAAAATTGCCAATCTACAAGCTCGCGGCGCGTCGTGCCGTGAGCTTGTAGATCGGCTATTTTCATTAGGTTTTTGGTAAATAATCATGCATTAATCATAATCGATATTGATTTGAAGTGATTTTGCCCCGCCCTTACGCCAGAGTGGCAAAGATAGAAGAAAAAGAAAATCCCATGGAAATTAGTTGTTAGCACTGCTTAACAGACTGTGCTGTGTAGGGCGGGGGATTTCCAGACCAGAACCTACCTGGGGCCTAGGGGTTGTGCTGGCGATCAATTTGCCATATTTGGGACATCAGCCGGTCATCGGTTTATGCAAGGAAGCCGCCAATCCCTCTTTACCAGGTGTTTCACCTGGGAAAGAGGTTAAGGCAGTGGTTCCCAAACAGTAGGTCGCGACTCGCAAGTAAATATCCCTTTTTTTGGGGCGGTGTAACCGCCCCCTATAAGTGAGTTTTGGACACTGACCAATCCTGCACCGTGATTGGCCAATAGTCTACAACGCAGTCTACAACCCTAACCCTTCCACAGTCAATGCAAATCTATACTTTTGCAAGGTTAGCCAATCACATTACAGCTGGTGTCATCACCGCTAGCTGTAATGTGATTGGCTGACTTGTAAATTCAGGACTGTGATTGGCTAGCGAAACACATGACACATGTGCAGCCCTATGAATAGCAGTATGGACTTAAAAAAATCACACCCAGTGTGAAGTGGGCGGTGTGTGGTCATCACAACATGACTCACTTAAAAAAAGGATAAATGACTTTTTTTTAAGTCCATACTGCTATTCATAGGGCTGCACATGTGTCATGTGTTTCGCTAGCCAATCACAGTCCTGAATTTGCAAAGTCAGCCAATCACATTACAGCTAGTGGTGTCTAGCTGTAATGTGATTGGCTGACTTTGCAAAAGTATAGATTTGCATTGACTGTGGAAGGGTTAGGGGTGTAGACTGCGTTGTAGACTATTGGCCAATCACAGTGCAGGATTGGTGTCCAAAACTCACTTATAGGGGGCGGTTACACCGCCCCAAAAAACACTTTTATGTTTTTTTTTTTAAGTGACCCACTTCCATCACTGTGATGACCACTGTGACCACACCGCCCACTTCACACTGGGTGTGATTTTTTTTACTTATTTAAATATATATATATATATATAATATAATAATTCCATTACAAATATATTTAATAAAACTTTACAAGTAGTGAAATACGCAGATCTACAAGCTCACAACACGTCGCATCGTGACGCGTTGCTTGTAGATTGGCTATTTTCACTAGTTTGAGTCCCGGGAAGACATCAAATTTCGCTTTTTGGTTATGGTTAGGTTTAGGCATATAACCACGCCCACCTGGGCGAAACACCAAATAAAGAGGGAGTCCCCCCGCTGACAGGCACTGACCCAGTCCGTAGGAGTCACCTAGTGCAGCGGCAAAGGTCACCCTGCCACCCTCCCCCGAACACGATCAACCGTGTTCGTATAGACACGTACTGGGCAAAGCCGGATGCACCGTGCTGGATTTGAACCTCTAGACTAGAAAAAGGAAAATGTTTTATGCATTCCACTGCTTGGAACACATTGCAAACAGATTCAAATAATAATAATAATAATTTGAATAATAACTATATAATAATAATAACTAGAAAAAGTGCTCCTCGGAGCACAACTCTCCGCTGTTGGGAATGTTGGGAATGTTCTATCTGTATAAGTGTCCTATCCGTCCTGTCTGTATAAGTGTCCTATCCCTCCTGTCTGTATAAGTGTCCTATCCGTCCTGTCTATGTAAGTGTCCTATCCGTCCTGTCTGTGTAAGTGTCCTATCCAATTGTTACAGTATCCGCCATTTCTCAACCATTTCGTGATTGTTCCTGTCTTACCTCACTCTTACCAGACTTGTGTTGGGAATGTTGGGAATGTTCTAATTCTTATGTTCCAACTGTCCTATCCATCCTGTCTGTATAAGTGTCCGATCCGTCCTGTCTGTATAAGTGTCCTATCCGTCTGTATAAGTGTCCTATCCGTCTTGTCTGTATAAGTGTCCTATCCGTCCTGTCTATGTAAGTGTCCTATCCCTCCTGTCTGTGTAAGTGTCCTATCCCTCCTGTCTGTATAAGTGTCCTATCCGTCCTGTCTGTATACTGTAAGTGTCCTATCCGTCCTGTCGGTATACTGTAAGTGTCCTATCCGTCCTGTCTGTGTAAGTGTCATATCCCTCCTGTCTATGTAAGTGTCCTATCCGTCCTGTCTGTATAAGTGTCCTATCCGTCCTGTCTGTATACTGTAAGTGTTCTATCCGTCCTGTCTGTATAAGTGTCCTATCCGTCCTGTCTGTATAAGTGTCCTATCCGTCCTGTCTGTATAAGTGTCCTATCCGTCCTGTCTGTGTACTATAAGTGTCCTATCCGTCTGTGTAAGTGTCATATCCCTCCTGTCTATATAAGTGTCCTATCTGTCCTATTTGCTAATTATGTATCAGCCATGATGCCATTTCGTGATGGTTCCTGTCTTACCTCACTTTGGCAGTGGCAAAGACACTGCCAAAGTGACGCCATGTATTTATACAATATTTCACCGTATTGTCACGTGTCACGTGAGGCTTCACCAATCGGTGTGTCATATTTAGAAAGTGAAAACAAAACTCTCCTGCGGAGAGTAATAATCATATATAATAATAATCATAATCATAATGATAATTAATATAATAATATTTGAAACAAATCTCAAAGTGCTACAGTAAAGAATTTTTTTTTTGTTGCATAAAAACAATATACAAAAGGAGGGTTTTAAAAACAACAACAAAAAAACAAGGAGGCAAATAAAACCTAGGGGGTAAAACCAGAATAGCTAACGGTAGCTAACGATGTCGGAACTAAATTAGTATCATTAGTTTATTTTTCTTTCTTGACAATGTTGAAGGACTTGGAGGTTGACAGTTAGGCTGTCATTGAGTTGAACTATTTTAGAAAGACTTTATATTTTTATGCATGTGTGAGGCATGGTGGAAGGTTATTTTCATTTTTATTTCATCATCTTGTTTATTGGGGCTCGGGAATCGAAACCGGGACTCGCTGTCCGGCTGCGTCAGAGCCTACACATGGTACGCGCCATAACCACTCGGCCATTGGCGCCCCCGTGGTGGAAGGTTAATTCAACAGAGCGCACTCACAGGAGGATGTTGTGACACGGTGACAGTTTTGTGATTGACAGACATCTTGGCTGTGTGCCATTTAGCCACCGTGACCTTCCCCTCATGTCAGTGGCCTGGTGAAAAGGTCACCCTTGTTGCACTAATGAATCATGTGATTGTGAGGCCGAGCACAAACAGCCGAGCACGAGTACTGAACACACATGTCCTAATGGACGCAGTCGGCTGTAAAACATCAATATGGTTAAAAAATAATAACGATACCTTCATGCATGGAAGATAAGGTTCCTTCCCCATCGGGAAGGAACCTTTTATCTCCATATTTCAACTTATGTTGTTGTTATGAGCCTGTATATCTGCTATTTTTGACTAGCCAAAGTATAAAATAGCGGTTAAAATGGTTAGCATAAAGCTAAAATCTAAAATGACACAGATGCTTTCCCGGTTTTAAGGGTTTAAGTTGCTACTAACAGTATGACCGAATACTGGCCTCATTAATGAGCCATCGCGCCACAAAACAATGTTTTCCTACTGCTTGCTGCAGGACTTTTGTGCGTTCCGTGGCATGTAAGGTAGCTCAGGAATGAGCAGGAAAAAAGCAGATATAATCTTACAGCTCCATAATGGAAACACATGGCTAAATACCTTCGAGGAAATTGCACAAACAAAAAGGTAATTGATTCCAGGGCGCTTGCAGGTGGACACTTAATTACAGGAAATGTACTAAGCAATGTCCATTAATCACAGTGACACAGAGTTATTAGAGGAAACATAACTAGCGCTGGCTGGATAATGCAATGATATTAGTACAAGATGCTAAGGCAATATGATTGGCCTAAACAGGATATATTGGCTTACGCACAACCTAAAAATTACTTAATGCAGATAAATAGGAATGTCTTGCCTCTGGATTTAGAACTCCTTCTTGGCAAATTAATGCATACATGCATTCGGTTGACTGCAGTACTGCCTTGCAAGTACGGTATATAAACATTTCTATACTCTCTAATAGAACTGAAGAACACCTGCAAATACATACTTGAAGATTACAGTAGTATTAGTGATTATACTAATATACTATATAATATATACTAAACTAAAAAAAAGAGTAAAATCCTTAGTGTTAATTTAACCATGTTTTAAATATAGTGTACACATGTAACCAAATGTGGGTCCATTTGGTTTCATTTGTACACTAAATTAACAGAGCAGTTTATAATGAGGTGATAATAATAATTATGATCCCTTATTGCAGAGCATTCTTTCTTCACAAATAGTTTTGCACACGTCGATACATTCCTAATAAATTGAAAATACAAGTTGGTCTCTCATAATCAAAACATCAGAATGTTATAACTAATAATCCATATTGATATACCGGTTCTCTCTCTCTCTCTCTCTCTCTCTCTCTCTCTCTCTCTCTCTCTCTCTCTCTCTCTCTCTCTCTCTCTCTCTCTCTCTCTCTCGCTCCGTCTGAATTGTCTTAATCCATTAAGACCGGGAACGCATCTGTGTCATTTTAAGATTTATTTGGATATTCAAAAATAGCTATAGATATACAAGCTCATAGCGTGGCACAGAGTGCTGCGCTATGAGCTTGTAGATCTGCCTACTTTTTTTTCTATCGTGGAAAATTTGAGCAAATCTTTGAATATATATATATATATATATATATATATATATATACATTTTAACTCAAATCTTTGCTTCTGGGGTCCCTGGAATAAAATATTTTGAAATGGTTGACAACCGACATTTGTTGAATCCCCAGAAGCAAAGATTTGAGTTAAAAATGCTCGCTTTAAAAAACATTATATTCAAAGATTTGCACACATTTTCACGATGAAAAAAAAATAGCAGATCTACAAGCTCGTAGCGCGGCACTCGGTGCCGCGCTATGAGCTTGTAGATCTGCTATTTCTGAATAGCCGAGTTTATAAACTATTGGTTACAGCTAAAATCTAAAGTGACACGGATGCGTTCTCGGATGAAATGGGTTAAAGGAGAGACTTGGTGAAATTGGCCTTCTATTCCCTGAACACGCCACCGAGGCAAGTGGCAATTAAGGCCGTGATGAACGGCGGATGGCTCTCGAACACAGCTTCATAGTGGGGCTGGTAGAACAGGGGACAGAAAGCAGAGATCATTCACTCCAAAAACAACTTAATATCCTAGCTGTCGGGTGGAAACCTCATCACGTCCAAAACTGTTGCTTTTCAGGATTCAAATTCAAAAAATAGCAAAAGTATCAGATCCACAAGCTCAAGCTTGTGGATCTGATACTTTTCATGCTTTTGTGTGACGCTGTAGTAAGCTTATGTAGGGCGTTCATTTACGGGGGGGGGGAAATGTTACAATATGGAGATAGGAGGTTACTGCCCGACAACAACGATATGCAAGATTGCTGTAGCATCTCATGAATGCGAGGCAATAGCAATTCAGTGGCTAGGAGCCAGGCTAGAAAAGTAGTTAAAGGACGACTTCACCCCTTTTCAACCTATCTTCATATAATAGGTCCTCACTAATGCTCATGATGTAATGGTCCAATTTTTTTCTAATCAGTCTGTGTCTCAGAGGAGGGCTGTAGACAGTTCAGAAACCCGTCTACCAGTGACATCATCGATGGGGAATCCAAGCTAATAGAAACTGCAGGCTTTGTATTCCTGGAAAGTTGCAATGCAATAATAGATCCCATTGTTCTCGCCTTAATAAAAATCTGAATCAAAAAACTGTAATATTTTTGGAAAAAAAAATCCTGCCTAACGATGATGTCACTGGTAGACAGGTTTCTGGACTGTCCACAGCCCTCCTATGAGACACAGACCAAGTAGGAAAAAAAAGTATCATTTTATCATGAGCATTAGTGAGGACCTATTATATGAAGATATGTTGAAAAGGGGTGAAGTCGTCCTTTAATTTTGCAACCGTCCAAGCCTAATAAAGTAAAGTGTACTGCAACATTTAAAATGACATGTCATTATTTTAATATTATATCGTTGCTGTCCGGTAGGAACCAGCTAACTCCATTTTGACGCTATTGCATTTTTTTCCATAAATCAGGGCCATTGAACACCCTTTACGTCTGTGTGTTGGTAAAAGAAATATTGAACCAATGAAAAGCATTATAAAAGTGCTTTTGACAAAACCAGCTAACTCCATTGGATCCTCAAATGTTCTGCTAAACCAGCAAAGTCCACCGGAGTTAGCTGGTTTAGCTGACTCAAGGCTCCACCCCTTTTTGCAGCTGTTCTATTCAATGATGAACAAAACCTCCTAACTCCACTTTTTTTAATTTCCTTAAAAATGAACATTTTGCCGGACAGCAGAGATATTAAGGATTTCAAAAAACTTGTATTTCTATTTCTGGCAAGGTTTGGCCTTATAGATGGAAATGTCCTCATTGTTGATAGTTTTCCGTCTGTTTCTTTAATTTTAGACTAGTCCTTTAATGCAGAAGAAAGCTGCTTTATTCCATTTATTTGGATATGTGGGCTCTGACCATCTCGACACACACCACTGCGGGCTTTGAGTTACACAAGGCGTGGAGCTGCTTTCTAACAGGTCTTCAGTGGTTCCATTAGTAGACAGGGAGAATCATATTTGATGTGTTTGACAGTGGCAGCAGCACACTAATGTAGCGGTTGGCATCTAGCGACGGGCGACAGACTGACTCTATTATCCCCGTTGGCAGGCTGAGGGGACTTAAACCTGCACTAGACAATTAGGGGCCGTCGGGGCCACCGGGGCCACCTGTGCAGAAGGTACATTCAACATGGAGGGGATTGCTGGAGGTCCCCTGGGGGACGGCGAGCGCCACATGGCCGGTCCGCTGTGCCAGGGTGGCCCCTGTCCTTCCAGGCTGGGTGGCACCATGCTAAACCCAGGGATTAACGCTCCGTGCCACCTATCTGATCTGAACACTGCCAAGATAACTCTCTGTCTCTCTCTGTCTCTCTCGTCTCTCTGTGTGTGTGTGTGTGTGTGTGTGTCTCTCTCTCTCTCTCTCTCTCTCTCTCTCTCTCTCTCTCTCTCTCTCTCTCTCTGTCTGTCTGTCTGTCTGTCTGTCTGTCTGTCTGTCTGTCTGTCTGTCTGTCTGTCTGTCTGTCTGTCTGTCTGTCTGTCTGTCTGTCTGTCTGTCTCTGTCTCTGTCTCTCTCTCATCTCTCTGTGTGTGTCTCTCTTTCTTTCAGCTTTTTCCTGTTTGTTTGTTAGCTAGTTCTTTCTTTCTTTCTTTATATTTCTCGGTGTCTTTCTGTCTCATTCTCTCCATCTCTCTTTATGTCTCTTTCTCCCTCTGTCTGTCTGTCTGTCTGTCTGTCTGTCTGTCTCTCTGTGTCTATTGTAATTCCTCAGTGTGTCTATGTATTTGGCAGGGTTGCAGAGGACAAACATGCCTCCATGCTGCTAGTAAAATGGTATTGTTCCTGGCTGGTGGCTCCTGTTCTGTTGGACAGCATGCACACGTTACACACCATCTCTCTCTCTCTCTCTCTCTCTCGCACACGTTTGTGCGTGTGTGCAAATATTGTACTTTTACTCCACTGCAATTATTTGAAAACTTGAAGCCTTGAAGCTCACAATGCGCCGCGGCGCATTGTGAGCTTGTAGATTTGCCATTTTCAAAAGATTTTTATACATTTGAAAACTTGTGAAATAGGACATTCTGCATAATGAGTACTTTCTACTTTTGGTACTTTAAGTACATTTTGATACTAATACTTTAAGTATTTCCACATTGCAGTATTGATACTTCTACTTAAAGGAGTAGTTCACCCAAAAAATAACGTATTGTCTATCCTTTACACTCCCCATGAAGCCTTGAATTCATGGAGATTGTTTAGTTTTTGTTGCATTCCTAAGCCACTCATTTGACGATCGGCGGGAATATGCCATTGTATCCGGTAGGAGACTCAAAAGAGTCTCCATTGAGTCTCCTACCGGAGCGTCCGCCGGTTATCAAATTATTGGCTTAGGAATGCGACAAAAACAAAAAAGTTCAAGGCTTCATGGGGTGAGTAATTGAAGATACATATATAAAAAAAATACACTAGCATAGTTTCCTGAGGGACTCCAGTCAACCAAGTATAGGGTTTAAGTGGTTGAACGTGTAACTTGTAGAACTCTGCTCTGCCACCAGTTGTGTCACCAGGCGTCTGGAACGGTTCCTCTTCACCTCCTGTCGTTTTAATTAACAGCCTCTTCCTGGCGGTCGGTGACACCGTGACGAGCGGGGCGCGCGCTATCGCCGGACAGTCGGAGCCAATCAGAGCGGAGTTGTGTTGATAGTAATGAGACAGGGCAGAGAGAGAAGGCTCTCCCTCCCCCTCTGTGCTCTGTAATGATCTGTCACTATCTGAGGACCTGAGGGAGAGCAGCCCACATGGAGGGCTGGAGAATGAGGCCAGAGAGAGAGAGAGAGAGGAATAAAGAGAGAGATGGAGAGAAAAACGAACTGCCAGAGAGGTAGAGAAAAAGTCAGAGAAGTGTTTTTGTGAATCGGTCAAACTGATTCTGGACCAGTATTGTGTTCAATATGGTGACCTTTTAAATCATTTTTATCCCTCGATTTTGTACCCCTTTTTTCACCCGGTGCCAATTTGCTAAGTGATCCCGGGCACTACACTCACCCCACCAGCCTAGGGAGGCCAGGGCCGAGCTCAAGCCTCCTTCAATGCATGAGAGCCAACTGACCTTCTTGTCATCTGACAGGGGGGAGGTTCCCTGGTTGGACGTAGCGCGTGGAAGGAACACGTTATTCCAACCAGTTCCCTTAATAGATGACCTTAATAGACAGGCTGAGGATAATGAATCACTGCCATGCCGTACAGCTGTGCTTCTCAACACGGGGTCCTGGGACCCCCAGGGGTCATTGAAGGGGTTCCAGGGGGTCCCCAGCTAAGTGATTGATAAATAATGCAATTAAACAAGTAGAGAACATGCCTATTTTAATCAGTGCATAGATAGGTAGATTGATAATGTAGATCATATACAGTATGGGCAACTTAATGCGCCCATATAGCTTAATATCGTAATATTGATATAATTAATAGTAGTAGCTTAATGACGAGAATACAAATTCTATTGTCTTTTTTATGTCCAATGTATTTGTATTTAAGTTCATAAAGTTAACTTAAGTATAACTAAATGCATTTGAAATTAAATAAAAATGAAACTTTTCAGGATTCCAATTTAAAAATAGCACAAATATTTTTGCTACTTTTTTGTGACATAGAATGGTACTGCCCGACAGTATATGCAATGTGTTCCTCTGGAGTGAGTGTGGAAATATAGTGATAGTGGCCCTCTCCATCATCAAAGTTGCCCACCCCTGATGTAGATAGATACTGTACTGTAGATAGATAGATAGATAGATAGATAGATAGATAGATAGATAGATGTTATTTCTATTCTTACAGTACATAGACTGTAAAGGAATTCTGGACCAAATGACAGACCCTATCAGACCAAATCATGTCTTTCTTACGGGCTGTGTCGACCAAAGCATTAATATTATTATTATTTTCCCCATAGCATGTTTTGAATTGTTTTGTTATTGTTGTCTATTCTGCACTGAGCTGTGTATCTTTGGCATTTTCATCTGGTTGCAGACAGCTGAACGTTGTTCAACGTTGTACTTTGGATGAGCATTTTAGAAGACCACCTTCCGTTTTCAGCTGGGTGGACACATCCTCGTCCATCCTCGTCCCAGAGATAAAACATCTTATTTAATCCGGGGTCTGTGGCCTATTGCTTCTCAAATTAAGGGTCCTTGAAATGAAAAAGACTGGAAATCTCTACTTATTACAAAACATACATTAACCACTTGTGCAATACATTTAGGCCATTTAAAAATAGCCGATCTACAAGCTCACACATTGTGAGCTTGTAGATCTGCTATTTTCAAAAGATTTTTATACATTTGAAAACTTTGGACTTTGGATGAGCATTTTAGAAGACCACCTTCCGTTTTCAACTGGGTGGACACATCCTCGTCCATTGGGGTCCCAGAGATATATTTTTTATTTAATCGGTTCTCAAATGAAGGGTCCTTGAAATGAAAAAAGACTGTACAGTACAACAGCATTCCCTCTCGTGTGATGATGCTTTAAATAAGGGTCCTCCCGGCAGCCCCCCCCCCCCCCCACATTCGTTTCCTTCCCAGACATTCAGCACCTTAAGGCCTTGCTTGGCACAGAAGGCCCTGCCATGCCAGAGCACATGGCCCCCGGCTCTGCACTCTACTCTGGGGAGCGTCTGAACTGTGAGCCCCCCCTGTCTGAAGGGGCCTCCAGCCAGCACAGTGCTGCCTGTGTGGCCCCTCTGGGGAAGCGAGCACACAAGACAAGAACCCCCCCCTCCTCCCTGGAGACGAGAGGCTGAGTGGGGACAGAAATCCCCCCGAGACAAGCCTCTGCTCTCTTCTGCTCTCCTCTCGTGTCCTGTACATGTGATATGACAGTCAGTCTCATGCTGGATTACCCATCGCTCTCCTCTGTGTGTCTGTTTCACTGCCTTACAGCCGTTCACTGTGATACCACTTCTCAAATGGGACCACACAGTTGTGGAGAATGCAAATGACCACAAATGGAGACATTATATGCATATGTGTTTGTGTGTGTGTGTGTGTGTGTGTGTGTGTGTGTGTGTGTGTGTGTGTGTGTGTGTGTGTGTGTGTGTGTGTGTGTGTGTGGTGACTTCATTTGCTGGTTCTCAACTTGGGGTCCGGGGACCCCCAGGGGTCCTGGACAAGTTATGGATCTGTATAAAAAGAAATCAATTGCAAAACCCTCTCACACATGACAGTTAATATAACATTACTCAGGCTTTTGTTTTTTCGATTACTTTTTTAATTTATTCAATTGAAAAATGTTGTGGTCTTTTTTTTTTTTTTTTTTCATTTTCCAAAAAGAATATAAGAAATAAATGAAAAAAGTTATTGAAAAAACACAGTCTCCTCACGTATTAGGGCAATATCAGTCACCAGAACCATGGACGGGTGTTTCCGATTAATCTAACATGGTTAAAATGTGGTTAAAATGGAGTTTGAAGTTACAATGGGTTTGTATAGGAAGGGGCCGTGTCTGTTACAATGAATATCAGATATCTAAATACTCAATCAAGCAACTTAAAACACTGTCCGGGGTGCTCCCAAAAGCCTGAGTAGACGATGAAATTACCCCCTTTTTTGAAAAAAAAAAAAGGTGAAATATCCCTTTAAACAAAGTCTGTGACATCACCAACAATGCCACCAATCGTATATAAGGGACGGCATTGTGGGCGGCGGCCTCTACAAAATGGTGTCCTGCATGGTGAGTGTATGGAGAAGGAAAAACAAACAAATAATGAACACTTACTCCTACTAAATATACCAATATAGATAACTTAAAAACATACATGGCTGATGGATTTCACTACCAAACAGGAAGTCTGCCTGGTACAGTAGTAACAATTGTAATGTTTAATTAACACAAACAAATGCATGTTGACTTCCTGATTGACTACAGCTGTAGGAAGTTGAAAGCATATATAGGGACCATCAGTGGTGGAAAGTCACTAAGTACATTTACTTAAGTACTGTACTTAAGTTCAATGTTGAGGTATGTGTACTTTACTTGAGTATTTCCAATTTCCAGTACTTTTACTCCCACTCCACTACATCTCGGATCCAAATATTGTACTTTTACTCAACTACAATTATTTGAAAACTTTAGTAGTTACTTTGTAGTTTAGATTATATTACAAAACATATACATTAACCACTTAGGCCCTATATACATTTTGGCCATTTGAAAATAGGCGAGTGAGCTTACAGTAGATCTGCTATTTTCAAATGATTTTTATACATTTGAAAACTTGAAATGGGACATTCTGCACAATGAGCACTTTATACTTTTGGTGCTTTAAGTACATTTTTACCCCAACACTTTTGTACTTTTACTCAAGTGAATTTTGAATTCCGCACTTTTACTTGTATTGATACTTTTACTTAAGTAACAAAATGTAGTACTTTTTTCCCACCACTGTCCCTGGCACACAGTATTTTCAGAGAGGGGGGGTCAAAGACAAAAAACACAAAGGTTTGAGAACCACTGCTATAACATTTTCTGTGCTTCTCTCCTGAAGGCTACCAGAGAACATCCATCTTTCCATGGGCGGTGGTAGCATTCAAGGTCATCAATGGACACCAGTGGTCCAGAGACCACCATGTTCACCTCAGACAGAGCCGTCCGGAGCCTCCAGAACCCCCTGCATGCAGAAAGGTAGATAAGACAGACCCTGTATTAATACAATGGGAAATTCCCTTTCAGCTTCACCCAGCTGATGGTTGCTCAGGGGGTCATGATGAGCTGTTGGCAATGCACGAAATAATGCATTGTGAACTTTTATTATTAGCCTGGCATGGCTCAATCTGGGATCTCAAAGTGGGGTCCGGGGACCCCCAGGGGTCCTTGAGGGAGTTCCAGGGGGTCCCCAGCTAAATGATAGATTAGGCACCAAATGGACCTGTAACTCTGAGAGTGTACAAATGGAACCAAATGGACCCCAACGGGTCCATTTGGTTCCATTTGTACACTCTCAGAGTTAAATTGACATAGATTTTACAATATAAATTGCGGTCCAAGTGATAGAAATGCCATTAAATGGGGGTCTGTAGCCTAATGCATGTCAAACTGGGGGTCCTTGAAATTAAAATGGTTGAGAATCACTGCTAGAGCCGTAAAAAATCTTCTCTTATAGGGGTCCCTGGCATATCTTTTGAAATGGGGGTCCGCGGGCTAATAAGTGTCAATTTGGGGGTCCTTGACATGAAAAAGTGTGAGAACCACTGGTCTAGAATGCCTGTGTGGAACCTGCATTTCCAAGGGGCGGATACAAAAAAAGTGCCTCTGGTGATAAACCCGCCCCATATTTGCATACTGGGCCCTGATTGGTGCCCCACAACTTCAAGGGCAGCGAAATCCAATCATAACCGAGTGGGGCAAGACCACCCAAGGACCCAAGGACCCACTTTGAGAACCACTGGTCTAGTGCATGGGGCTTCAACAGGGGGTCCGGGTCCTCAGAGTTACTACAGGGGGGCCACCAAATCTTTGCTTGATAGGAACTTGTTCTCTCTCTTTCTTTTCTATTTGACATTAACCCCAGCATCCTTATTCTGGCGGGAACATTCTCAGAAAATAGCAGATCTACAAGTTGTCAGCTTGTAGATCGGCTATTTTCGGAAAAGGGGTTTTGTGTAGAGGGGGAAAAAAAGAACAGACCAAGTGCAGAGCCAGAGCCAATATGTAGAAGGGGGTCCCTGCTTCATCTCTCTGCTCAGTCAAGGTGTCCGTGGCCTGAAAAACTTTTGATGACCCCTGTTGAAACACAGTGATGACATGCTGCTCTGTGTGTGTGTGTGTGTGTGTGTGTGTGTGTGTGTGTGTGTGTGTGTGTGTGTGTGTGTGTATATGTATATGTATATGTATATATATATATATATATATATACATACACACACACATACATACATACATACATACATACATACATACATACATACATACATACATACATATATTTACACATTTATTTACTACAAGCTCACAACGTGTCGCATCGTGACCCTAACCCATATACAGTAGGCTATTTTCAAGTAGCCGAAATTGATATAGAGCTTAAGTGGTTAATGTATGTTTAGTAATAATAATCTAAATCTACAAAGTAACTATAGTAACTAAAGTTTTCATATAAAATTGTAGTGGAGTGAAAGTACAATATTTGTCTCTGAGATGTAGTGGAGTAGAAGTAAAAGTGGAAATACTCCAGTAACGTAAAAAATACCTCAACATTTGCTGAACTGCCTGCCTGTCATGAGTATGACTGTGTTGGGGGCGGAGCCACTGATTTCAGAAGGGAACACAGCAGTGAATGGCAGCAGAGTGGGCGGGGCCCGAGTCCTGCAGGAAGAGAGAGGCATGGGAGGCCATTCATATACACACATTTGTTGCGACTGTAGGTCGCACTTACTACAGAAAGCTGCTCCAGGTGTCCGTCCGTCACTCCGTCACTCCGTCACTCCGTCACACACGTCACACTTTTGCCCTGCTCATATCTCCGCACCCATTGCCCCGATCCATGCCACATTTTGCACACACACTCCTTACCTGCCAAACTACACCCTCCAAGGACCCCCGGAGCTCCAGGGACCCCCAGCTGCCTCGGGGACCCCCAAGTGTAAAAAATTAGCACATGGAGAAATTACCAAATGACCACCCCAACGGGGCTGCTCACGGGGCATTCCCGGGGACCACCCACTCCTGGTGCTCCAGAACGGATGCAAAAGTGGTGGCGCCCCCAGTGGAGGACCCCCTGCCACTGCAGCTGTATACATGTGACCTACGGTCGCTTATCTCCCGATTAGGGAGTCTTACTGGTGTGCAAACTTTGAGACTGCACATGCTGTGCTAAAAGTAGTACAAAATAACTAACTAGCTCACATCACGTCGCATCATGACACTGTGAGCCTGTAGATGAGCTATTTTCTCTATCTTTTATGACAAAGTGCATAGGGCTTAAGTGGCTAAGAAAATGTCCCCATAGTGTTTGTTTGTTTGTTTGTTTGTTTACTTTTTGGATTTCTTTTTTACAAATGGAACCCACATGGGACACACTGTGATACAGAGGAACTCAGTAAGGCGTTACACGGCCAGCATGTGAACCAAAGGCTGGATTTAGCTGAGAGGGTGCAGGCCGATGACAACAGTGGAGGAAAAAGTAAAACTTTTTTTTACTTAAGTAAAAGTATCAATACTGCAATGTAGAAATACTCTGTTACAAGTAAAAGTCCCCAATTCAAAATTTACTTGAGTAAAAGCACAAAAGTATTGGCATCAAAATGTACTATAAAGTACCAAAAGTAGAAAGTACTCATTAAGCAGAATGTCCCGTTTCACAAGTTTTCAAATGTATACAAATCTTTTGAAAATAGCAGATCTACAAGCTCACAATGCGTCGCGAAAGCGGCCAAAATGTTTATAGGGCTGAAGTGGATACTGTATGTTTTGTAATAATAATCAAAATCTACAAAGTAACTAGTACGTTTTCAAATAATTGTAGTGGAGTAAAAGTACAATATTTGCCTCTGAGATGTAGTGGAGTAAAAGTACTGAAAATTGGAAATACTCCAGTAAAGTAAAACATACCTCAAAATTGTACTTAAGTACAGTACTTGAGTAAATATACTGTACTTTAGTTACTAAAGTTACTTTCCACCACAGGATGACATGCAGAGGCTGACCAGAGAGGAGAATGCTGTCCCAGGTTCAGAGAGACCAGGTGCCAGCAAGACCATCAGAAGCTGGTAGGTTCTCAGCATTGCATTAATATCTGTATTTGGAGATGACAAGTGAATACGTTGGTGTACAACAGGAGTGCTACAAGAATAATGCAGGCCTGTAGCTGCGTGTGTGTGTGTGTGTGTGTGTGTGTGTGTGTGTGTGTGTGTGTGTGTGTGTGTGTGTGTGTGTGTGTGTGTGTGTGTGTGTGTGTGTGTGTGTGTGTGTGTGTGTGTGGGTGGGTGGGTGGGTGGGTGGGTGGGTGTGTGTGTGGGTGTACTGTAGTTGTGTTGATGGTGTGTGTTGGTGTTGCACTCGTGCTGATGTTGTGTAGGTGGTGTGTTGATATTTTGTAGACGGTGCTGGTGTTGTGCTGATTTGAGGATGTTGTGTAGTTGTGTTATGCTGATGTTGTGTTGGTGATGTTACCGTGTAGTTGTGTTGTTGTCCTGATGGTGAGTTGTTGTCCTGATGGTGTGTTGTTGGCGTTGTGTTGTTGTCCTGATGGTGTGTTGTTGGCGTTGTGTTGTTGTCCTGATGGTGTGTTGTTGGTGTCGTGTTGTTGTCCTGATGGTGTGTTGTTGGTGTCGTGTTGTTGTCCTGATGGTGTGTTGTTGGCGTCGTGCTGTTGTCCTGATGGTGTGTTGTTGGCGTTGTGTTGTTGTCCTGATGGTGTGTTGTTGGAAACGCCAAGTGTGTGCAACGGGACTGCTAGGATTATGAACGATACAACAAAGTCAGCAGGTTGTACAATAAACATGTTTCGTCTCATCAGAATGGCCCTACAATGAGAGCCAAATCCCTAAATAATAATGGGATGTCCCAATCACATCACTCACAAAGCGCAGTATCAGGCTGTATTTTGTTTTCGTGCATGCTTTACCAAGGATCTGCATTCTTAACCCATTCAATCCTGGAACTTATCTGTGTCATTTTAGATGTCTTTGGCCATTCAAAAATAGCTGATATACAAGCTCATAGCACCGAGTGGAAACTACATCAGTGGTTCCCAAACAGTGGGTTGCGGGCCCATTTTTATGGGTCGCGACTTGCGAGTATGTGTGTATATATATATATATATATATATACAGGGTCCCCACGGTCATGAAATTCCTGGAAATATTTTGAAAAAAAAAAAAAAAAAATCCAGTACTGGAAAAGGTTTGAAATTGATCAAACATCATCAAAGGTCCTGGAATTTATCAAGGGTCCTGGAAAAATATTTGGCTATGCATTGTTTTTGGCTATTGGCATTTTCATAAACATGAATAATATTACACGAAATATGTAACATAAGTAGTTTTTCGCCGAACGGGCTGTGTGACGGCAGCCTAATGTATGTCTCAAACTTTATTTTTGCTACACTGCCTATCTTTGGGCATTCTACATAGGAGTAAGAGACACATTATTGCGCCGAATGATTGTTATATAGGCCTGGAAATTGGGCTAAATATTCTGGAAAAGTTTTGGAAAAGTTTTGGAAATTCATTGCTAAAAATGTGTGGGGACCCTGTATATATATATATATATATATATATATATATATATACTGTATTATTATATATTTGCTTTTATTATTTCATAATTATTCATAAAAAAATCTAAATTCCATTAGAAATATATTTATTTTTTTAAAGTAGTGAAAATAGCACACGCATCGCAACGCGTTGTGAGCTTGTAGATCGGCTATTTTCACTAGTTTGGGTCCTGGAAATAAAGACATTATGTTTCTTTTCTTACAATAAGCTCTAGTATGGATGCCTCCCTAGGCATGCCAACGGGGAAGACCAAGGACCAGATGTCATAATAGCAGATCTACAAGCTTAAAAGTGTGTCACCATAACATATTGTGAGCCTGTAGATCAGCTATTTGTGCCGAATGTCCTCCCCAGAATAGGGACATATTTAAAGTGGTTTAACTGTATACAGAACAACGAGGCCACTCCATCAGTGTAAATCTATACAGTATATATTTCATAAAAGCAGTAAACTTGTAAACATTCTCCGTTGCGGAAACGATACTAAACGTGAATGAAACTTCACGTTGACACCCGGTTCTGTTCTTATGAGCAAAACTCAAACGAATGACACCCAAACGCTTCAAGATGCAATATTCTCCCGCCACCAATGTGGAATATGATCGCAGACCAATATGTGAGTACCCTCAACCGCTTAGTCTGTTATCCACAAGTATTGTTTTCTGTATTAGATTCTGTGCTCAATATGTGCTTCTATTTAACCCATTCAATCCGGGAACGCTTCTGTGTCATTTTACTATCTCATTGGCTGTTCAAAAATAGCAGATCTACAAGCTCATAGCGTGGCACGGAGTGCCGCGCTATGAGCTTGTAGATCTGCAATTTTTTTTTTTATCTTGACATTTTGTGCAAATCTTTGAATATACATTTTTTTAAAACTAACATTTGTAACTCAAATCTTTGCTTCTGGGGGTCCCTGGAACAAAATATTTTGATGGGAATCGACATTTGTTGAGAGATTTGACAGTTACAAAAAATATATTAAAAGATTTGCAAACATTTTCAAGATTTTTCCAAAAATAGCAGATCTACAAGCCCATAGCGCGGCACTCGGTGGCGCGCTATGAGCTTGTATAGCTGCTATTTTTGAATAGCCAAAGAAATCTAGAATGACAGAGATGCGATCCCGGTCTTAATGGGTTAAGTAACATGCCCATACTTTATTTTTTCTCTCGAAGCGTCTGGAGCGAAAAAGTTGCGAACAAAAGTGTCTGAACAAACCAGTTTCAAAGAAAACACACACACACACACACACACACGCACACGCACACGCACACGCACACACACACACGGCAAGTTCATTAGCCGCCTCCTATAATCTGCCGATGCGGCGATAAAGAATGTAGAGCAACGAGAAAGGCATTAGAGAGGAAAGACCAGGGCGTCTGGGTGACACGCCATTACACCGTGATGCATGAGCGCACCTCTCACTGCTCTCTCTCTCTGTGTTACCAGTGGAAAGGCCAGCGCACAGATGTGTGACAGCCAGGCGGCAAGCATCCGGTTTACTGAAACGAAGCCAAAGAGGAAGAGCAGGTGTCGCTATTTCCCCCCGCCGCCCCCTGCTGGCTTCAGAACAATTACCACGCCATTGATTACAATGGGGATTTGACCAGACTTTACACTTGATTTTATTACCTTGGTAATCGTTGTCATAAATATACGTTATCAGTGGAGGAATAAGTACTCAAATGTTTTACTTAAGTAAAAGTATCAATACTGCAAAATAGAGATACTCTGTGCTGGTGTTGTCTTAAAGTAACAAAAGTGAAAGTAGTCATTGTGCGGAATGTTCCATTTCACAAGTAAAAACATTATAAATGTTTTTAGAAAATAGGAAACCTACAAGCTCACAATGCGTCGCGATGCAACGCATTGTGAGCTTGTAGATCTGCTATTTTCAAATGGCCAACATATGTATATAGGGCTGAAGTGGTTAATGCATGTTTTGTGATAATAATCTTAATCTGCAAAGTAACTAGTAACTAAAGCTGGCAAATAATTGTAGTGGAGTTAAAAGTACAATATTTGCCTCTGAGGTGTAGTGGAAGTAAAAATACTGAAATTTGAAAATACTCCAGTAAAGTAAAAATACCTCAAGATTGTTCTTAAGTACAGTACTTGAGTAAATGTAGTTACTTTCCACCACTGTATGCTTTCAGCCGCAAGTTTAAAGTCTTCTTTCAATTACCATGATATGCGTTTTTTGTAAATTATGGTCCAATTCATTTTAAGATTGATAAGGTAGAGGGCTTATACTGGCTCTACTGAGTGAAGACCCGCCCTTGTTGCCCTTCCAGCCAATAGCATTTGTTTCCGGTTGCTTTTCGGGACCGGAAGTTCCAAGATGGTGGATTTGAATTAGCCGAAAAAGTGGCTTCAAAGCAGGCTGTTGAAACCTATGGGTGACGTCACTGTGTCCATATTTTTTGAGCGGTGTAGCCGCTCCTATAAGTGGGGTTGCGACCCATGACCCATCCGTCGTGAAAATTTGTCTTTCCCTGTACTGTGAAGATTGGCTGATGAGTATTCAGACCACTCTGTGATTGGCTAGCGAGTCGCATGATGAAATTCATAACCTATAAATAGCACCACGCACTTAAAAACAAACATTTTTTTTTAAGTGAGCTTCCATCACTGTGATGACCTTAAATAACACCGCTCACTTCACACTGGGTGTGATTTTTACAGTCTATGGCATACATGGGCAACTGGCGGCCTGGGGGCCACAAGCGGCCCCCACCTTCACTTAATGCGGCCCACAGGTTAATATCGTAGTACTGATGTATTATCGATTTCAGCTGTTACAATTGCAAACATGACCCGCTTTAATTACTTCAGTCTATATTAGCTTAAGGACTAGTATTAAAATGCTATTGTCTTTTTTTATGTCCAATGTATTTGTATTTAAGTTCATAAAGTTAACATGAGTATAACTAAATACATTTGAAATTAAATGAAAATGTTACTTTTCAGGATTCCAATAAAAATAGCAAAAAATAAATCAGGATTCCAATTCAAAAATAGCAAAGATAGCAGATCTACAAGCTCGCACTGCGACGCGTTTTGAGCTTGTAGATCGACTATTTTTGCTACTTTTGTGTGATATAGAATGGCCCGACAGTATATGCAATGTGGCCCTTTGCAGTGAGTGTGGAAATATAGTGGCCCTCTCCATCATCAATGTTGCCCACCCCTGGTCTATGGTGACAGCGCTACAAACACGGGCACCATCTCCATCTCTCCTTATACTAGATCAGCACGGTCGGGTGGAAACCTTGTACGTTCAAAACCGTTGTTTCTGCCCAATCAGAATCAGCTTTATTGTCACATCGCAGGTTTTCAGAAGTGAAATAGTGGGTGAAATCCGTTTTTGTGCATAGTTCCCATCGTATCGTTATTGATGGCAACAATATACTGTATATTTATTTACCAATGGTTCTCAAGGTGGGGTCTGAGGACCCGCAGGGGTCCTTGAGGGGCTTCTGGCAGGTTTCCAGGAAAATGAGGAACGGCTTAATTTAACTATTAGATCTATGCAGATCATCACTTTAACCACGTAATCCCTATTCAAAAAGGTTTGGACATTTTTTTAAAAACTATTCATCTCCCCACCTAACAGCATAGATAGTTGTAGAATTATTAACCAAGCGGACCCATTCGTGCAGTCTTTGGCGTGCGCTACCATTCCGTTTTATGGAGGCATTATAAGTGACATAACCTGTTTATCTGCAATAGTCCTTGAGGCTCTGCTATCCGCTACTATCCCCCCTACACGCACAAACACACACACACATACACACACACGCACACACACACACACACACACACACACACACACACACATACACACACACGTGCACGCACGCACGCACGCACGCGCACACACACACACACACACACACACACACACACACACACACACACACACGCACACGCACACCCACTCGGGATCTTCTTCCCAATAAAACAAGCCTTACATTTGTCTCCGGTTTTGCCGTTGTATTCTTTCTTTCTGTTTTTTTTTCTCCCGTTCTTGTTTTCTATCTGCTCTCATCCGTCCTGGAAGTTGTTATCACAACATATGAGCGTACAGTCACTATCTGCCATCACCACCAGCAAGCTCCTAATGGATTTTAAAGTATTTACCTGCAAACTCCTGACATTTATTACCGTCATTTTGGAGGCGCGGTGGGAGCGGGGGGGATGGGTGGGTTGGAGGGGAGGCGGGGCTCCGTGCTATCGGGACGAGGCATCATTATGAATTATTGTTTCGCGGCCGAGGTAGAAAATTGTACTTTGTGGCTCAGCTTCCCGGGCGATAAATCAAGCAGTCACTTTTCACCGTCTCACACTCCGCAAAAAAAAAAAAGATGCTGAGGCTGCTACTCGCCCTACACACACACACACACACACACACACACACACACACACACACACACACACACACACACACACACACACACACACACACACACACACACACACACACACACACACACACACACACACACACCATGGTTACCCCATTTCCTCTCTTTCTCTCTCTCTCTCTCTCTCTCTCTCTCTGCGCCACTGTGACAGAAAGGTTTCCTGTAGAAAGCTTGTTTTGCTGTCCTCCAGTTTGTTCGGGCAAGAGACGTGCGCTCATTTACCGTTTTATCATCAGAGGAGGGGAGAGGAATTGAACCGAACGTGGTCGTGTTTGCTCAGCTGAGGTCAGCGTCCTGGTTGGTTGGCAGGAGTAATGGTGGGGGGGGGGTGATACAAGAAGGGGTAAAGGAAGAGGAAGAAGAAAGGAGGGAATAATAATGGAAAACAAAAAAAAGAGAGGGATTGAGGAAGAGGTAGGCCTAATGTATAGCGTAAACTGGATTAACAAGAGAGCGAGTACGAGAGATAAGTCCCCCAGGGACCCCAACTAGAGTAACTAGACCAGTGGTTTTCAAACATTTTCATGTCAAGGACCCCCAAATTGTATTTGGCCGCAGACTCCGTTCGAAAATGTTTTGTGCCAGGGAACCCCATTCAATGTCTGTGTTGTTAAAAAGTTTAAAAATATATATAAAAAAATGTCAACGTTTTTAAAGACATTTAGAACATTTGCAGTTTATAGACTACGTATGCTAGGGTTAAAGTGGTAGACACATGTTATATTATTTCCTTTTGCTGGGGACCCCCTGGAACCCCCTCAAGGGCCCCCGGGGGTCCCCGAACCCCACTTTGAGAACCACTGAACTAGACAAAGAAAGGTGTGTATGAGTCCCAATCAGATTCTCTCTCTCTCTCTCTCTCTCTCTCTCTCTCTCTCTCTCTCTCTCTCTCTCTCTCTCTCTCTCTCTCTCTCTCTCTTCTCTCTTTCTGTGGGAGAATGAGAGGACGCTCAAACTTTATCCTCTCTCTCATCTCCTCTCACTAAAGTAATCCTGTGTGTGTGGCACTGAGGAGATAAGGAACCGTACACTTGTCCCCTCCTCCCCACCTCCCTCCATCAGTCCCTTCAACCCCGCGCTGCTCGGGAACCCCCTCAGAAGATGCTGCCGGGCATGCTGGGTAAACGGGGTAATCATTAGTCTTGAGAGAGAGAAATGGGGGTCAAGGCTGGTCGAGACCTAACACACTATACACCTATCTGTTTGTGGGGAGAGACACTGAGATGTATGGAGGAGAGGAGAGAGAGAGAATAGAGAGAGAGGGAAAAGACTATAAGAGTGTTAAAGTTGTACTTTAATGTACTGTAATTGTTTTTCAATTAAACAAAAGAGTGTCTTGCCCCGACACAAGCATCACATTCTTGTCTGAATGCAACGGAATGACGTAATTCAAACCTGATTATTTTTATGGCATCCGGTGTGAAGATAGGCTACCACTAGAGTCCTGCACACACTAGAGTCTCTCTCGCTCTCTCGCTCTCTCGCTCTCTCTCTCTCTCTCTCTCTCTCTCTCTCTCTCTCTCTCTCTCTCTCTCTCTCTCTCTCTCTCCTCTCTCTCTCTCTCTCTCTCTCTCTCTCTCTCTCTCTCTCTCTCTCTCTCTCTCTCTCTCTCTCTCTCTCTCTCTCTCTCTCTCTGAGATTTGATTTATCTGAACAACAGGAATTAGGGGTGTCACGATTCACTTACCTCACGATTCGATTCAAAATCGATTCCTAGGGTGCCGATTCGATTAAAATTGCGATTCTGCGATTAATTGATATTCGATTCGATTCTGCGATTTATTGCGATTTTCTAGGGTGCCGATTCGATTAAAATTGCGATTCTGCGATTTATTGCGATTTTCTAGGGTGCCGATTCGATTAAAATTGCGATTCTGCGATTAATTGATATTCGATTCTGCGATTTATTGCGATTAAAAAAAAAAAAAATTAAAAAAATAAAAAAAAAAAAAATAAAAAATAAATTAAAAAAAAAAAAAAAAATCGATTTTAATATTTTGAATCGATTTTTAAAATCGTGGCATTAAGAATCGCGATTTATTCATGAATCGATTTTTTTTGACAGCCCTAACAGGAATGATATTCATATACACAGTATACAACCTTTTTCCTTGGAAAGAGGTGACAGAACCTCACCGTTTACATTACATTATATTGCACTTACAATTTGAATCTCTCTCTACTTTCTCTCTCTCTCTCAGTACTATTAATATTAGTGTTGGCAGGTGTCCTCTGTGCTGATCACAGATCAGTGCTGACTGCATGACAGCATGAAGTCTCACCTACCTGCAGCTTCCTGTCACCTCTCATTATAGACACACTGAGCTCTCTCTCTCTCTCTCTCTCTCTCTCTCTCTCTCTCTCTCTCTCTCCTGGCTGATGTGTGACAGGACTAGATAAGCCCCTGTTTGAATACAAAGAGAGTATTACTCCCCTGTCAGGAAAAGGTGAGTGATACCGTGGAGCTAGCTGGATTTAAATGGCGTGATTCCACCCTGTGACGTGTGTGCGCACACACACACACACACACACACACACACACACACACACACACACACACACACACACACACACACACACACACACACACACACACACACACACACACTATGACAGGTACCTTATGAAGAAGTCGACCTGAATAAGAGGGTCTGCTCAATGTCAAACATGACAAAGTGAAGATACATTTGTAATTGCAAGAACGTTATTCACACAGTACTGCCGTTGGATAGTTCTTGTTAGTGCGTACGTTATGACTCATTGGAGACACAAGACCGTTGTCTCAAAGGAGATTCACTTTACAGAAACCAGCCTGTATCTGGGGCCAGAATTTGATGATTCTTTAGTTTTTTGTAAATGTGTTATATTTTGTTTTTTATTTTTAATTATCTTTAATGTAGGTGTGTCACGATTTGCCTTATCGACAATTTGATTTTAAGGTCACAGTTCGATACGATTGTAGGCTATAATGAGTCTTGATTTGTAAAGAAAACAAAAATAATAACATGCATAACAGATTCAAATCTAGAATACGAAAAAGTTACATATTAACAGCCTTGTGGATAACCTCGTGCAAATGCATGATTAACAGGACAAAATTATGAGAATTGTGATCCTGTAAGTAGTCACAATTTTACGATTCAATTTCTATTGAAAATCGGGACACCCTTAACCCATTTAGACCTGAGACCGATTCTAAAAACGCCTTCTAAAACCTAACCATAGTTTTCTGAAAACGTTCAAATTCTTACTAAAAATAAAAAATAAAAAATGATGTTACTATATTATAGCAACAACTAATGAGACACAGAGGTGGCATCCGGATTGAAAGGTATAACAACGTATAGGTAGCAGCAGGTCTATAGTGTAAAAAGGATGTTCAGTTACATTGAGGCCCTTTTATTTCTATTTTGAATCTTAAGTCAAAATGTACACACAAAGAGAGAGACAATGTTTGTAGTATTTCTTTCTGCAGTTGCAGTTAGCGCAGTTTGTCATCGTATAGGCTTGATGTAAGACAGGTTACAGTTAGTGTAGTTGTTGTGCTGTGAGACAGGTTGTCCACGCTGGGGAAAAGCAGACTTGATGGATTAGGTCTCCACCTTGAATAACTGCCTCACTGACATTAGATGTTGGATTAGGGTCTATTTGGTTCCATTTATATACTCTCAAGAGTTACGGTTACCTGTAAGAGTCCATCTGGAACCCCCTATAGGAATCGCACGTTAACTAATTTTAAAGCGATCGGGGGCTGGATCGTTGTGAAGAATAATATTTTTTTTAAAGGGTAGTGAAAATGCTCGGAATCGCTGGCAAGGGCAGCTATAGACAATCTTTTAACTCTGGCACTCAATGAGTTAAGAGGGAATCTTTAAGAAACCGGAATCGTTCCAATCCTAAAGGTTGGATGGCACAAAACGAAATGAGGGGGTCTCTATACTGTAAAAGGTGTATGGACGCATGGGTCATTTGTAAGGTATTACTGTACCTGCTGAGTCAGCATTGGCATCCTCTCGCTCTCTCTCTCATGGTGCTGTTAGTGGTGATTTGAGGTCAGGCTCTCTCAAGAACAACGCAGCATCACGGCAGGATGAATGGACCGTGTGTGTGTGTGTGTGTGTGTGTGTGTGTGTGTGTGTGTGTGTGTGTGTGTGTGTGTGTGTGTGTGTGTGTGTGTGTGTGTGTGTGTGTGTGTGTGTGTGTGTGTGTGTGTGTGTGTGTGTGTGTGTGTGAAATGAGGAGGTGCGTCTCGCTGAGTGAAAGCGCAGGTTATGTCTGTGTAGATAAAACCGAAAATAATAATTTTTCGATGCATTTGAAACTGTGTTTCTAGATGGAAGACATTTTTGAGGAAATCAAACTAACGTTCTCGATCGTTTATTTAAAATGTTCTTATTTGAAAAGACAGCTGTCCGCCTACCGGAAACACATTGTGACAGCTGAAAGGGAAAACTTTCGCTGAATATAGCAAAGATATTTCATTTTAGAGTGAAAACACAAACGGCACTGTTATGGAGCCCTGAGTGACTCCGGTCCACCAGGTATATGGTTTTAAGTGGGTTAATCCTTCTGGTTCAAACAGGGAAATGTTGGACAGACAGCCAGTTGATTCCATTACACCGGTGGTTCTCATACCTTTAAATGTTAAGGGTCCATTTGGTTCCTAAGTATCAATAATGTACCTGGGGGCCGGTTTGAGAACCTCTGCAAATTATGCTCTATGCACAGCAGCCATATTGGAAAGAAATTGGCCTCTTCCTTACGTCCTTCACATATGTTACCAATGATACTAATGGCTCTGTTGTCCATTCAGGTCAAACAGAGTCAGGGTGCTGATATGGTGCATGTTGGCCTCACTGGAAACACTCTGCTACACCAGTGGGTCTCAAAGGCTCTGTGAAGGAAGTAAGGAAGAGGCCCAATTTCTTTCCAATATGGCTGCTGTGCATAAGAGTCTATTCATCGAGTGTACGGTGGCTTTCACCCCAGTGACAGTGTGGTGACGTTCCAGAGCGAGTTCGTTCAAAGTGATTTGTTCTCTTTTGGCGAACAGGAACGAACTCGGCGACCTCCGCGAAAGTTTATCGAGTCGTTCGCTTTCCTCCGCGTGGAGAGCCTTGTGACGCGAGGTTCAGCCTGTCGGTTGCAAAACGCTTCATTTTGACTCGCCATTGGACTGAACTCACCTGAAGCACTGAGCGGCGAACGGCGAACAAATTACTGGAGCTAATCTTTTTTTGTGAACAAGAACGAAATGACTCGAGTCACTGAAACGAACGATAGTTCCCATCACTACCCAGTGAGCAGAGGTCATTAATACACCTTCAAAGCCCCGTTCCTCTGAGACACGAGAGAGAGAGAGAGAGAGAGAGGGAGAGAGGGAGAGGCACAGACCTCATCTATCTTGCTCCATGCGTAAGGGGGGAAAGGAGGGGTGACCCTTCACCCCTGACCCCCCAGGGGAGAACGGCAGCATCCATCACAACATGTTCCCTAATGTGGTTAACTGTGTGTGTGTGTGTGTGTGTGTGTGTGTGTGTGTGTGTGTGTGTGTGTGTGTGTGTGTGTGTGTGTGTGTGTGTGTGTGTGTGTGTGTGTGTGTGTGTGTGTGTGTGTGTAGAGACGGCAACTAAACATATTTGTTGCTGTGTGTGACAGAGAGCACATGCCTGTGAGTGTGCGCACTTGTATACATCTGCCAGAACATGTGGTTGTTTGTGAGTGCTTGTGTATGCGTGTAAACCAGTCCACAGACCGGTGTGTGTGTGTTTTCACATTTACTGTAAATCATGTACAGTATGTGACAGTAGTGGGTCCAGACTTCTTTGACCGGGGTAGGAATCTGATCTTCTTTCTAAGTGTTCTTGTGTTATTTCAACTCTAATTTTAAATAGAGATGTTCAGAAAATCAAGGGATAAATAACAATTCCATTACTAATTGTTAAAGGGCAGCCACCAGTTAGTGAAATAATAATGCAAATAGTAGGTATAGTAAGTGTAGGAGCCGATCTACAATAGGCCAAATATATGTGCCATGCCTAATACCCCTGTCAGTGTGCTTTGTCACCCTCTACAGACATGGAAGAGAGGAGAGCATAAGAACCTGGCCTAGAGAGGGCCAGGTGTAGTTGATTGGAGGTTCACAGCTTTTTACGTCTGGTTTTTGTTGCTGCTGCCTTCTTTTCTAAGTTATTTGCTATATTCTAAGTCTATTTATTTTATGTTTTCAAGCCTGGATCACAACTTATGGAATAAACCTTTTTTGAGTTCAACCTTAACTTTTGGACATTCCTCATTTCCCTTTTTTGGTCATGTTTGCTGCACAAAGCCAGTCAGTGCAAAAAGGTACTCTCAGTCAACCACCACAAGGACAAAAGGTCACCACATTGGTAAAAAGCTTCCTTTTTGGAGTACAGGACTAAATGGACAATATGGATTCATGGATTGTTTGATGGATTTCTGGATTGGAAGCAAAAGGCCAAGGAGAGTGGTATGTACTGTAAGAAGTGAACATGTCATGCAACTCAACAATGAACTTTGCTGCCTATGGACATGTGAACTAATGGATTTTGTGTTGGCATTAATGGACTAATGAAATGATCATGACATGCTCTGATGGAAAATGGCACATGAATGAACTATGATACCTATGTGAACTGAAACATTTGAATGAAATCAAACAAAAGGAAATGAACTTTGAATACTGAGGTCTTTGAAAAATGGTTGAAGAAATGGCTACTACAAAACTGCCTACTGAGTCTGCCTCACTGGACTCAGGAGAGGATTCAGCAAACAAAGGCAGTCTGACTGAGGAAATGCAAGAAATGCGCCAGACTCGGAAAACGAAAGTGACACAGCTCACTCGACGCATGAATATAATCAAAGACCTGATGAAAGATGCCACTAATGTTCACTGGGTTCAAGAAAATGCTACCCAGTATAATGGCACATTGGAACAGTTTAAAGATGCTCACACACAATATCAACAAATGTTGAGTGAAGAGGAATGTGAAAGTGATACTAAATCATGGTACCAACCCAAATGGGAAATTATTTCTGAATTTGTTGATTCTCTTTCTAAATGGATAACCAGTTTTAATCCAAAGCCACCTGCTGGTGATCTAAAAGAAGTGGCCTCAGCAGCCTCAACTCATAGCTCAAGAGTGAGCCACAGGAGTGAAAGAGTCCAGGCCGAGGCTGAAAGGGCAGAATTGATGGCAAAAAGAGCAGCGCTTAAGGAAAAGCATGAATTGGAATTGGAAGAGGAGAAGTTGAATCTTCAGAAGGAAGAAATAAGGAGAAAAAAGGAAATGTTGGATATTCAGGGAGCACTGACAGCAAAGTCAGCTTTGTCAGACTAGATGTCCAGTCAGTCCATTTTTGAGATGTTGCTTGTGGAATTTTCTCATCCCAGCCATACTTTTGTTTGCACAGTTCTTGGAGCATATTTTTCGCAGGAAGTGTTAGTGGGACTAAAAAGCCAAGTGGATCATAAACTGAACTTACAACAGACAGCATTCCTCTTCGAGTGAGTGGCTTTTCTTTCAGTGTGATTTTGAACATGAATGTGTCATTTTCAACATTCCACTGTAGTCCCAGTGCCCTTTCCGTGGGCAGTTCCTCCTTATCCAAATCCAACATTTTAACTTCTTTGGCCCTGTCTTCTTCAGGAATAGTAGAGAGCACAGCGCGGCTGTTACTCACCCACTTTGTGAGATGAAATCCTCCCATGTGACAGGCACTTGACAGGTTTTTAACCAGTTGCAGAGCATCCTGCTCTGAGGCCATAGACTTTAGGCAATCGTCAACATAAAAGTTATTTTTAATGGTGCCTACTATTTCTGGGTGAAAATGAGCCTTGTTGTCCTCTGCAGTTCTTTTTAATGCGAAGCTTGAGCAGCTGGGTGATGAAGTAGCTCCAAATAGGTGAACAAGCATGCGGTGTTCGACTGGGCTTTTACTGACATCACCATTAGGCCACCACAGAAATCTTAGAAAGTCAATGTCCTTTGCAGACATGGCTCCCCGTCGGGGAATCGAACCCCGGTCTCCCGCGTGACAAGCGGGGATACTCACCACTATACTAAGCAGCAGCCTCAACTCATAGCTCAAGAGTGAGCCACAGGAGTGAAAGAGTCCAGGCCGAGGCTGAAAGGGCAGAATTGATGGCAAAAAGAGCAGCGCTTAAGGAAAAGCATGAATTGGAATTGGAAGAGGAGAAGTTGAATCTTCAGAAGGAAGAAATAAGGAGAAAAAAGGAAATGTTGGATATTCAGGGAGCACTGACAGCAAAGTCAGCCAAAATTGCAGTCCTGGAAAATGCAGATGCAAATACGGATGGCATGAATGAGTACTTAAAGGAAATGATGGATAAAAATGGAACAAAAACTGAAATCAAAGATTTTACTTTACCATCTACAACACAGCCTGCAAGTGTGAGACCAAAGACTGAAACTCAACCTCAGCCCACTATCTCTAGAACACCAAGACAACCAGCTCAAAATGCCAGTTCTCACCTAACTGCACCAACCCCAGGAGCAGCACGGGGTCCTGTGGGGTCTGATCAGCTCCACAGAGTCCTTGAAAGGCAAAATGACCTCACAAGTCTTCTTGTAAAGCAAAATGAAAATGCCTTTCTGCCAAAAAGAGACATTGTTACCTTTGATGGGGATATTTTGCAGTACCAGACATTCATTAAATCATTTGAGCAAGTCATTGAGTCTAGAGTAGAGTGTGATGAAGAAAAGCTGTATTTTCTCGAACAATACACAAAAGGTCCAGCTCAAACCCTTGTTAAGAGTTGTCGATATATGGCTCCTAATAGAGGTTTCAAAAATGCCAAACAACTGTTGCAAGACAATTATGGTAATGAATACAAAATTGCAAGTGCCTACATAGAAAAAGCCCTAAGCTGGCCTTTAATCAAAGCTGAAGATCCAAAAGCTTTACAAGCATACTCACTGTATCTCAGAGGCTGCTGTAATTCAATGCAAGACATGGCATACATGGATGAGCTGAACGTGGCATCCAATCTTAAGGCCATAGCACTCAAGCTGCCATTCAAAGTGCGTGAAAAATGGAGATCATTTGCCTGTGACTTGCAAGAGAGGAGAAATGGCAGAGTGAGATTATTGGATCTTGTAGATTTTTGTGACAAGCAAGTTCGAATTTTCTCTGACCCAATCTTTGGCAATCTTTCCCAAGACTCATTACCATATCAAGCCAAAGCGAGAGATAAATTCAAAACCCAGCCCCCCAAGCCCAAATCAACTGGAAGTTTTGCCACAAGTATCGATTCATCAGCTCAACCAGCCCACTGTTCATTCTGCAATGGTGAGCACCAAATTGCAATATGTTCCAGCTTTAAGTCAAAGTTAAACAAAGATAAGATAGACTTTTTGAGAACAAATGGAATGTGTTTCGGATGTCTCATGAAAGGACACATGAGCAAGGATTGCAAAAGGCGCCTCAAATGTGATGTGTGTAACAAACTGCACCCAGGAGCTCTACACATACAGTTCAAGGAGAGGATGACAAGCCCAGGGACTGAGCAACGTCCACCAGATGGAGACAAAAACACTTCACATGTCACCTTCCAATCTTGCAGCCATATTGGGGCCGGTAAGAATGACATCACACTGTCCATTGTTCCTGTCCAGATCAAAAGTAGCAAAAGTGACAAGATTATTGAGACGTATGCCTTCCTTGACCCTGGCAGTACTGCTAGTTTCTGTACAACACAACTAATGTCAAACTTGAACATCAAAGGCAGAAAGACCAGCATTATGTTGCGTACCATGAGCCAGGAGAAGAATGTGACATCTCACCTTGTCACAGGTCTTGAGATCTCTGGATTGGATAAATCAGATTTCATTGCTTTGCCTGAAATATACACACAGAAGGAAATGCCTGTAACTAAAGATAACATCGTCAGAAAGGAGGATCTTTCCAAATGGCCATATCTGAACAATGTGCACATTCCTGTCATTAATGCTGAAGTGGAGTTGCTGATTGGAACAGACGCCCCAAAAATCATGGAACCCTTAGAGGTAATTAACAGCAAAGGAGATGGTCCGTTTGCTGTGAGAACACGTTTGGGGTGGATTGTTAATGGCCCGCTTGGACGTCATAATGGCACAGGCACAGCCTGTCATCCAACTGTCCAATGCAATAGAATTTCAATTGCCAAAGTAGAGCAGCTCTTGATCAGCCAATACAACCAAGACTTCAGTGAGAAGGCATCTGAGGATAAGCCTGAGATGTCAATGGAAGACAGGAAATTCATGAAATGTGCAAATAGTAGTGTAACACTGAAAGATGGACACTATTATCTGGATTTGCCTTTCAGGAGAAATGACCTCATCATGCCAAATAATCGTTCAGTTGCAGAACAACGCCTCCTAGGGCTGAAAAGGAAATTGGAAAGGAATGCACACTTCAAGAAAGAGTACATTAACTTTGTTGCTGATGTAATTGAGAAGGGCTATGCCGAAGTGGTACCATCAGAGCAGCTTAAAAAGACAGATGGGAGAATTTGGTACATTCCACATCACGGTGTGTACCACCCCAAAAAGCAAACCTTAAGAGTTGTATTTGACTGCAGTGCTTCCTACCAGGGAAAGTCACTCAACTCTGAGCTGCTACAAGGCCCTGATTTGACAAACAGCCTAATTGGAGTGCTTCTGAAATTCAGAAAGGAGCCAGTGGCTGTGATGGCAGATATCCGCTCAATGTTCCATCAAGTGAGGGTGTCTGCAAAGGACATTGACTTTCTAAGATTTCTGTGGTGGCCTAATGGTGATGTCAGTAAAAGCCCAGTCGAACACCGCATGCTTGTTCACCTATTTGGAGCTACTTCATCACCCAGCTGCTCAAGCTTCGCATTAAAAAGAACTGCAGAGGACAACAAGGCTCATTTTCACCCAGAAATAGTAGGCACCATTAAAAATAACTTTTATGTTGACGATTGCCTAAAGTCTATGGCCTCAGAGCAGGATGCTCTGCAACTGGTTAAAAACCTGTCAAGTGCCTGTCACATGGGAGGATTTCATCTCACAAAGTGGGTGAGTAACAGCCGCGCTGTGCTCTCTACTATTCCTGAAGAAGACAGGGCCAAAGAAGTTAAAATGTTGGATTTGGATAAGGAGGAACTGCCCACGGAAAGGGCACTGGGACTACAGTGGAATGTTGAAAATGACACATTCATGTTCAAAATCACACTGAAAGAAAAGCCACTCACTCGAAGAGGAATGCTGTCTGTTGTAAGTTCAGTTTATGATCCACTTGGCTTTTTAGTCCCACTAACACTTCCTGCGAAAAATATGCTCCAAGAACTGTGCAAACAAAAGTATGGCTGGGATGAGAAAATTCCACAAGCAACATCTCAAAAATGGACTGACTGGACATCTAGTCTGACAAAGCTGACTGATTTCAGTGTGCCTCGCTGCATCAAACCTAAAGACTTTGGAGAACCAACAAGTTTCCAATTACATCACTCCAGTGAGGATGGATATGGCACTGTTAGCTACCTGCGGATGATAAACAGCAGAGGGGAAGTGTCTGTTTCATTTATGATGGGAAAAGGAAGAGTGGCTCCCTTGAAGCAGATCACGGTACCCAGGATGGAGCTCACAGCCGCAGTGTTATCAGTAAGAGTGGACAAAATGCTGAAGTCAGAGCTACAACTGGAACTGGAGGATTCTGTCTTTTGGACAGATAGTCAGACAGTGTTGAAATACATCTCCAATGAACAAACACGATTATACCTTTGTAGCCAATCGCGTAGCCGCGATCCGGGCGAACACCAGTGTGTCACAATGGCGGTTTGTAAGCACAAAAGTCAACCCAGCTGACTATGCATCCAGAGGATTAAGTGCCAAGAAATTTGTTGAATGTGAACAATGGATACAAGGTCCAATGTTTCTCATGAATTCTGAAAATGACTGGCCAGCCAACTACCTTGACTTACAGTTCAACCCAGTGGATGACCAGGAGGTCAAAAGAAAAGTTGTCTCATATACAACCAACGTAAACAAACAAAGCCCAACAGACCAGCTGCTGTCACACTTCTCAGATTGGCTGAGACTCAAGAAGGCAGTGGCATGGTACTTGAAGTTCAAAAATGTTCTGAGAGAACTTGCAAAAAAAAGAAAAGAAATGGAACTCAAGGAAATTGGTGTGACTACACGTTCCCAAAGCAAAAAAGTTGCTTCAAAAACGCAAGTATTCAATTCCACTGTGAGTGGTCAGAACATCACCGTGGATGACATGGAAGAGGCTGAAAAAGTCATCATTGGAATTAGCCAGAGTCGATCATTCCCTGAAGAATTGGCAAAGTTGCAAACTGCGCCATCATGTGTGCAAAAAACAAGCTGCATATTCAAGTTGGATCCAGTGTTGGACAATGGCTTATTAAGAGTTGGTGGACGACTCAACCGTGCTGCCATGCCTGAACAGGTAAAACATCCCATCATCCTGCACAAAAATCACCCAATTTCTTCTCTGATACTACGTCACATACATGAGCGCACAGGCCACAGTGGAAGAAATTACATGCTTTCTGAGCTTCGTAAGAAGTACTGGATCACGAATGCAAACTCAGCAGCAAGAAAGGTGATCACCAAGTGCACTGTGTGCAGACGTGTAGCAGGAAGGACCAAAGTGCAGAAAATGGCAGACCTGCCCCAAGAACGACTAATGCCTGATCTTCCACCCTTTACAAATGTTGGAATGGATTACTTTGGACCAATCCAAGTAAAAAGAGCAAGAAGCCTTGTCAAACGTTATGGGGTGATCTTTACTTGTATGGCCAGTAGGGCAGTGCATTTAGAGATGGCATACTCATTAGACACAGACTCTTGTGTTCATGCCATTAGGAGGTTCATATGCCGGAGAGGTCAAGTATCTCACATCCGTTCAGACAATGGCACCAATCTGGTCGGTGCAAAGAAAGAATTATGTGAAGCCCTAATGAGTCTAAATCAGGACAAACTCAGAAATTCTTTACTGAAAGATGGCATCAAGTGGACTTTTAACCCTCCTTCAGCATCACACCACGGTGGAGTGTGGGAAAGACTCATCAGAATGGTGAGAAAAGTTCTATTATCAGTTTTACACCAGCAAGTACTCGATGATGAAGGCCTGTTTACCATCCTGTGTGAGGCAGAAGCGATTCTCAACAGTCGGCCCATCACCACCATGTCATCTGACCCACATGATCTGGAGGCACTGACACCCAGCCACATCCTGACCTTAAGATCTAAACCCATTCTCCCACCGGGGGTCTTTCAAAAGTCTGACATGTACCTCAATCGCCGATGGAGACAAGCTCAATACATGGCCGACTTATTTTGGAAGAGGTGGACCCAAGAATACTTGCCATTGTTGCAGGAGCGACAAAAATGGTCAAGTAAGAAGAAAAACATTCAGACAGGTGATGTTGTCATGATTGTCGACTCAACAGCACCTCGAGGGTCATGGATGCTGGGAAGGGTGATGGAAACCATGCCAGATGCCAAAGGCCTAGTTCGTTCTGTGAAGATCAAGACTAAGACCAGTGTTCTTGAACGACCCATCACAAAAGTGTGTCTGCTGCTTGAAGACGACTCCTGTCCCCAGTAGAACTTTTTGAAGTTAAGTCGTTTTCTAGTTTTATTTTGACACATAATGAAGAATGTGTTGAATATAATTAATCGGCTCCATTCATTATTTTGTATTAATAATTGTATTTTGTTACACACCATACAATTGGGGCCGGTGTGTAGGAGCCGATCTACAATAGGCCAAATATATGTGCCATGCCTAATACCCCTGTCAGTGTGCTTTGTCACCCTCTACAGACATGGAAGAGAGGAGAGCATAAGAACCTGGCCTAGAGAGGGCCAGGTGTAGTTGATTGGAGGTTCACAGCTTTTTACGTCTGGTTTTTGTTGCTGCTGCCTTCTTTTCTAAGTTATTTGCTATATTCTAAGTCTATTTATTTTATGTTTTCAAGCCTGGATCACAACTTATGGAATAAACCTTTTTTGAGTTCAACCTTAACTTTTGGACATTCCTCATTTCCCTTTTTTGGTCATGTTTGCTGCACAAAGCCAGTCAGTGCAAAAAGGTACTCTCAGTCAACCACCACAAGGACAAAAGGTCACCACAGTAAGAGTAACTGAAGCATTCAAAATAAATGTTTACTGTCCATTAAATGCATTCATGTGATCAATTACGTGGTATATGGTATACACTGGCTCGCCTATTCCGATACCAGCGTTATAGGCAGCATCAGCAGCTTTTCCGATGCTGGAACAACTGTCATTTGAGCCCATCAAAACCGGGAAAGCATCTGTGTCATTTTAGATGTTTGCGTTGGGTATTCAAAAGCAGAAAATATACAAGCTCACAGCACATCACTTTGTGCCGTGTGGCGAGCTTGTACATCTGCTATTTTTAGCGGTGCCAACCGCTCTACACTTGACTCTGTCCGTATGAGCGTCCGTATGAGCGTCCGTATGTTATGTCCGTCCGCCCGTTTAGAGCACGGGATTTGAAACAGCTATAACTCCAGTTTGCAGCATGCCACCAAGTCCAAATTTAGTATGTGCACTTAGACCACCAATAGGGACGAGCATGAATTGCTGAAGTTATCAAAGCGGGGTCCAGGGACCCCCAGCGTCTGTTATGTCCGTCCGCCCGTTTAGGGCACGGGATTTTAAACAGCTGTAACTCCAGTTTGCAGCATGCCACCAAGTCCAAATTTGGTATGTGCACTTAGACCACCAATAGGGACGAGCATGAATTGCTGCAGCCCCGCCCCCTCTGTCTTCCCATTGGCTGGCCTTTAAATAGTTCGCCCCCAAAATGACTTTTTTTCCTATCGATTAGTCACCCCATGGAGACTTGAATTCATGGATATTTTTGTGTTTGTGTCTCATTCTCTAAGCCAATAATTTGATGACCGGCAGAGGTTCCGGGTAGGAGACAAAAAGAGTCTCCTTTGTGTCTCCTACCGGAACCGCTGCCTGACGCTGGTCATCAAATTATTGGTTTAGGAATGCGACAAAAACAAAGAGACATGTATGAATTCAAGTCTCCATGGGGTGACTAATCGATAGTCACCCCATGGAAAAGTAAGTACGTTTTTGGGTGAACTATACCTTTAATGGGTTAAACCTAACTTCTTGTCAGTGAGGGCAAGTACATCAATGGTGGTGCCACTCCACACAGTTCAGCGTGAATTACCCAGCATCCTCGTGTGCACGCCAGCCTGCATGCAGAGAGCCACAGTTGTCTCACTGTGTTTCCAAATTCCAAAGTGTACACACACACACACACACACACACACACACACACACACACACACACACACACACACACACACACACACACACACACACACAGCACTGGGTGTGTTAGAGATGCCTAATGGCCCTGCGCTCAGCCTGTCACTGCTGGGAGTGGACCCAATGTCTCTCTGCCCAGAACGCTGGCGCTCCACAGGGGGCAGTAGAGGGCACGACAGGGGCAGATGGGAGACAAACACCCAGGTCCTGCAGGTGTGCGCGCGCTGTGTATCCGTGTGCGCAGCTGTTTGTGTGTCTAGGTTTGTGCGTGTGTGCGGGGCATGTTGAATACTCCCCATGCCCACCAGTGTGTGAACACACACACACTCCAGCGAGGCCCCCCATGTGTGAGCGGTCCACACTTCATTAGGAGTTCAGGATAACGGCCAGCTATAGCTCGCAGCGCGCCGCTCCATTTCCCGCTCGCTCTGCCTGCTTCTCTCCAAGAGCGACAGATGCCACCGATACCGCCTCTGCCACCGCCGCTGTCGCTAGCACTGTTAGCACTGCATGCTGGGAGGCCCCGCCCACTCTCCTGTCTGCCCGCTTGGCCCTCAGGGAGCGAGGCTGAGGGCCAAACAGGGGCCTAACCGGCTAACTACATGAGGTGCTGTGTGTGTGTGTGTGTGTGTATGTGGTGCCAGTCTAATCACCTTTTTGGGGTAAATTGTTGATTTAGTACTAGTTGCAAAATGCTGGGGGAATACAAGCTTGCAAAGGATCATTATGTTCTGTTTGGTCCCTACACACACACACACACACACACACACACACACACACACACACACACACACACACACACACACACACACACACACACACACACATGCGCGCGCACAATCCAAATGATCTGTCTCCAGACACAACATAAGCAGATGTTTCAATGGCTGTTAGGTGTTCTCCTAAGGAGTGTGTGTGCATGTGCGTGCATGCACGTCACGGGCATTAAAACAGCATTTGCGATAGGATGTGCGTGCGTGCGTGCGTGCGTGCGTGCGTGCGTGCGTGCGTGCGTGCGTGCGTGCGTGCGTGTGTGTGTGTGTGACCTTACACCGGGGCTAACCCACAGTGTGTTTGTGTTGCTTGTGAATACATAGGGGCCATGGATACAAGTCCCCCCAGGATTTTGTTGTGTTATCCTTTTAGCCTTATAATGTCTTACTGAGTACCTCCATGTTGTCTACATTTCTGACTAATAACGTTAGATATTCATATTCAATCAATCAAAGACCGCGAAAAGATGAGTGTTGCACAAACATTTAATGGATATGGCTGTGTCTTTGTAGGCTACATCATAGCCTTCACTTGTTAATATGTAGGCTTTATTGATGATAATGCAATAATTGGTTCTAATAAATCAAACATTAATTTGCTCTAATAAATCAGACATTTATGCTATCAGGATCTATTATCAACATCTCTCATGTCATAATCACAAGATATCCCAAAACAATTACTATCATCGGGTTGGATAGCAACTGCATATTGCTTGTGGACAGATGGATAAGAGAGAGAGAGAGAGAGGGGGGGGGGGAGAGAGACAGAGAGAGGCAGAGATAGAGACATACAGTACATCATTGTATTCCTAACGATGTATAAAACATATACTCCTGTAGAGAATGCCCATGCGATTTGGTCACCAACTTTTTATGCCGCTTGGTGAGAGGATAAATGGAGAAAAGCATAGCCTAACATGTTGCAACAGCAACGTGTTTGGGGGAGCAAGACGCCGTCACAGTAATGAATATCAATTTCAATGTTATTAGGCATACGTCATTTCAGTCTAATCAGTACACATTTGCCAGGTTCCATCACAAAAAGTGACAGCACTCTGTGGTGTTTGATTCTTCTTGGACACAAATATGCAAGTACTGTACTTAAGTAAAATGGTGAGGTATTTTTTACTTTGCTGGGGTATTTCCAATTTTCAGTACTTTTACTTCTACTCCACTACATCTTAGAGGCAAATACTGTACTTTTACTCCACTACAATTGTTTGAAGACTTTAGTTCCTAGATAGATTTGGAAGATTTTGTAGATTTTGATTATTATTACAAAACATATATTAACCATTTCAGCCCTATATACATTTCGGCCATTTGAAAATAGCCGATCTACAAGCTTGTGAGCTTGTAGATCTGCTATTTTCAAAATATTTGTATACATTTGAAAACTTTTACTCAAATACATTTTGAATTCCGGACTTTTACTTGTAACAGAGTATTTCTACATTGCAGTATTGATACTTTTACGCAAGTAAAACATTTGAGTACTTTTTCTACCACTGGTGTTGGGGGGGAAAAAAATCTGTGCACCTTTTATAGCCGGTGCAATTGTACATCTCCTCTCCTCCCATGCCCTCTCTCCTCTCCTCCCATCTTCTCTCCTCTCCTTTTGAACCCCAACCAGGTTTCAAGCCAGAAGAGGAGGGTGGAGGTAGAGAGGGGTAGAATGAGGCGGAGGGGTGGAAGAGGAAATTGTTGTACATTTCCTGACAAATTGAGTTAAGGGGACATTAAGTAGGGGGCTTTAAGGAAATACAAATGGCCGTCTTTATCACAGGTGGACACTGATGGCTTAATGTGGGGGGACTGGGAGCGCTTGATCGTATCGGCCCGGGCTAATGGCTCGACAGGACGCATTAGATGGTTTGGTGTAAGGAGAGAGAGAGAGAGAGAGAGAGAGAGAGAGAGAGAGAGAGAGAGAGAGAGAGAGAGAGAGAGAGAGAGAGAGAGAGAGAGAGAGAGAGAGAGAGAGAGAGAGAGAGAGAGAGAGAGAGAGAGAGAGAGAGAGAGAGAGAGAGAGAGAGAGAGAGAGAGAGAGAGAGGGAGGGGGAGGGAGGGGGGAGAGAGAGGGAGAGAGAGAGCAGGCAGAATGCAGACCTGTCGAGTGCTGTGTTGTCCCCTTTGTGTTTGGGGGAAGCAGATGTTTGCTGGAATACAGCGAGCTGGCACACACACACACACACACACACACACACACACACACACACACACACACACACACACACACACACACACACACACACACACACACACACACACACACACACACACACACACACAGGAGGCAGTCAGCAGATGCCTGAAGCTGTGCCAAGGTGGAACCATGTTATACAGGGGAGACAGACAGACAGACAGAGAGGGCCAAAGAAGGGGGGACTGAAAAAGGAAAGGAGGGAGATTGGAACGGAGGGGGGGAGGGGGGGGGGGGGGGGTTCCAGAAAGAGATGGACAAAATGAGAGAACGATATTGAGGGGGAGACTTTTCATATCTCTTTGAAACAGCTCTCAAAGTCACTCTTTTAGCACGAAGGCAAACAAAGCTGCTTCTGACAATATATATAACGTCAAAAACACGATCTGACCGACTTCCCACTATAGGCACATTACTCACAATTGGATCGGTCGGGTGGTCAGATTGTTGTAAAAGTCAGTATTTTCATATTCCTTTCTGATTGGATACGATTGGCTTCCAAAATGTGTGGGTCGGAGATCTGTGCCCCATGCAAGGAGCACACTTTTCAAGTTAACATCTCAAACCTGAATACACACACAGGCTAAATCCTACAAAAAATGAATGGTAAAGCTCGTATGCAATTAACTATCTGTACTATGAAGGCATGCAATGTGATTTTTTTTTTTTTTTTTCGAAATACAATATGTTGTAAAAGACATGATATAATGTAACTGAATCTGAATCATTTTCAAGCATCTTCTGTTTGTCTGGCGTCATCTTTCATAATAACAAATGTCATCTTAATATTAATGCTGCTGTTATAAACATGCGAGAAACACGCGAGTGCACGGTGTGTCAGAGCAATACGATCTAAGCCGCTCATTAGAGGATCACAGAAAGAAAGGTGGCGAAACAGTGTGGTGGAAATGTTTGTGTGTGTTCGCTGTTGTACTCCTTCTTCTTGTTTTCCGGTTCCTGTTCCCGACGTGCTTTTGGGCTTATATTAGAGATGGCGGATTTCAAATTCCTGAACAATCGGCTTCATTTTCGGTCTGTAGAAACCAGCGGTCTGGCTTTGTCCATCTCTCTCTCCATTTATACAGTCTACGGTGCGCACACACACACACATACATCATACATTTTTCCCAACAATTGGATCACAATCTCTCCTCTTGACACCTTTGCCTTTACTTCCTTTCACCTCCCCCTGCCCCCACCCAGCCCTCCCTCTCCTCTGGTAGTGGGGGGGGGGGGGGGGGGGGGGGTTCCAGCCTTGCAAAAAAGGTACGGGGGGCAAAAAGAAATCAGGCGTAAAGCTGCTTTTATTAAGATCAAAAGCGACCCACGAGAGCCGCGCTGCGCACCGTGATCAAATTCCCCTCTAATTAAAACCAACCAGGGAAAGGCCTGGAAATTGTTTGGCCGTTTTAATATGTACAGAATGCCGCCGAACGCACAAAGACGCTCCTTTTGTTTCCGTGGATAATGCCCGAGGCGCCCGATGGGACCCCGAGGGCAACGTGGGCTGAATCACTGCGTGCACACACACACACACACACACACACACACACACACCTTAAAGGATTCCCCCTTTTCAGAGCGGGTCAGATAACATCATCATCATCATCATCACCATCATCATCTTTGTCGTTATCAATGCCTTCGACGGCCACAGAGGATAGGATGTGAGATTTATACTGTATGTAGGTCTGCCGTTGGTTGGAGAACAAAACCTCACCTCCTCTTTGATTTGAGGGTGATTGATGGACCTGGAGGCTATATAGCAGAGAACGCCCTCCTCTCTCTCTCTCTCTCTCTCTCACTCTCTCTCTCTCTCTCTTCGACCTTGTCTTTGGCTCTCAGGAGTTTCTTTTTTAACTTTCCTGAAGTTGCAGTTCCTTCGATACGTGGGCCCACGCTCGTTTGACTAATGTAGACCTGAGCTGCAAGTAAATGTCTGCTTACTGTACCCACCTACCTACCTACCCAGATGTCAGGGTTTTGCCATTACAGGCCAGTACAACCCTTAAGGGTTTTAGTTTATACTAATAGGACCGACGGCTTACAGTAGCTCTCACGATGCGAGCGGTCCTGATGTGGTTAACGCCCACCCGTATGTTAGGTCAGGCAGGGTAAAACAAACACCAACCATCGACTGCATCTCGATGTTTCAACTTCTGTTCCAGTGGCTCAATTTCTCCACACTGCAAATTCAAGGCAGCGCCACGTTTTCTATTTACACTTTAAATATAAAATTCCTCATTATAGAATCCTCGCAACTTTCGGCACAGCGACTCGCTCGCCTGACAGCTCACTTGGCGGTGCCTCTGGTGGCTCAAGTATGCTGTCGTTTTAACTGTTTTTCTATTTTGTTTTGCGGCGCCGTCACGCCAAGTAAAAGTACTCATTAGGCAGAATGTCCCATTTCAACTTTTCAAGCGTATAACAATCTTTTGAAAATAGCAGATCTACAAGCTCACAACGCGTCGTGTTGACTAAACAAAATATAGGGCTGAAGTGGTTAATGCATGTTTTGTAATAATAATCCAAATCTACAAAGTAACTAGTAACGTATACATTTTTCAAATAATTGTAGTGAAGTAAAAGTATAATATTTCCTCTGAGATTTACTCAAGTAAAGTACAAATACCTAAGAATTGTACTTAAATACAGACTTGAGTACATGTACTTAGTTATTTTACACCGCGGAAGAAGAAGAAGTCACCGTTTTGGGAGTGAGAGTATGTTGCATCAGTGTTGATTTTGACAGCACATTTTGATTTAGTTTTAGTCATAGTCTTTTGAATACAATTTCATTTAGTTTCGTCATATTTTAGTCATCTGAAATGTTTTTAGTCGACTAAATTTACTGTTGATGGCGTCGTAATGCCTGATTTATACAGTACTTGGCTGCATACTGAAGATTTTCGGGCCTTGACACCCACACACAACCAAACATAAAATTACTTTAGTTTTCTAGTTTCTATTGAAAAAAGGTAGTTGACTAATATTTTTCGTCATAGTTTTAGTCGACGAAATCAACTGTGTTGCATATACATGCACCTGCCTCTTTGACCCATGACATGATGTTGTTTCTCTGTCACTCATTGTACAACACAGACGTGAACATTATAAAATACAAAACACACACATGAACAAATGACAGCACCTGAACACCCTCTCTGCAATTTGCACCGTTCACAAACAACCCAGACCACATAAATAAACAAAAACAACAAAACAAACAACGAGAAATGGATTTGAGCTCAAAGTCTTAGTTCAGCAGACAAAAAGTGCTAACAGTAGATGAATTAAAGGTTAACCAAACAATACGTGATGAATGTCAGACAGAAACAAATTACCACGGTGGGGAAAGAATAATGAATCTTCTCCGTTGTGTTATTTATTTATTTGGTATTTGGTTTTGCACAGGAACTAGGGGCCAGTCAATAATTAGGGCTGCTCTACGCTGTACTATACACACACTTGTCAACGGCTTTGTTCCTGCCAGCTTTGCAGTTTGTCTGTGCTGTTAATTGCTCAGGTTAAGACTACTGTGTGTGTGTGTGTGTGTGTGTGTGTGTGTGTGTGTGTGTGTGTGTGTGTGTGTGTGTGTGTGTGTGTGTGTGTGTGTGTGTGTGTGTGTGTGTGTGCGCGTGCGCGCGTGCCCGTTCGTGTACATGTGTTACTGTGCGAGTACAAAAACAAGTTCACAAGTAGTTTAAGCTGAACTCCATCAGAAGGTTTAGTTTCTTGTTCTTGAGAGAGAGAGAGAGAGAGCAGCTTTGAGCGGACAGGACACACTCAAACAATGTTTTAACTTTCACTTTTCTCTGCCCGTTTCATCTCCGGCTCCATTTCAAGTTTACTTGGAAGTTCTGCATGAGAGAGTTATGCTTTGATCACCCCTCCACCCACAGCCCCTTGCAAAAAAAGTCCCAAATGTGGGCACACAAGAAAGCGTGCTAGAGAGTAAGTTGACAATCTGAGCATATTGGTTGTTTGGGAGTGGAGGGGGAGTGGAGGGGGAGTGGGGGAGCCTTAATCACACAAATAAGACATCAAAGATGGATTGAGAATTAAAAAAACGTGCAGTTGAAATGGTATTATTCTGATTGCTTTGGGAGGGGGCGGGGAGAGGGAAATGTTATACCCAGGAAGTGTCCGTGCAAGATGAGATCAAAAACTTCTGCTCGCGGCGAGCCGAGACATGGGGACGAACGAGAGAGAGAGCTAGAGAGAGAGGGAGAGAGAGAGAGACGGCATGTCATAATTACGGTCTATAACGTACGCAAAGTTTATTTCTGGCAAAAGAACTTTCATGATTGACAAGAAATAGACATATTTTTTGGGGTGCTTTTTTTTTCTACCCCTTTTTCTCCCCAATTTTAGTTGTTATGCCAATTCATTCCTCCCCACACATTGCTGTGTGTTGTCACATGCCGTTGCATCATACTGGCTCACCTGCCAGTGACGAGCCCCCACCGGGAGGACGTAGACCCTTCGTCCTACTCCCTCCGCCCCACTCTTCCTGGGAAAAAAAAGTAAATGAAATATGTACATACAAGGTTTCTGCCTGCCAGCAACAATATCACGGTTGTTTTCAACCAGGGGGAGGCACGGTTCAACGAGAGGGGGGAATACCTTTCATAATGTATTTGTGTTGGTCTTGGCACGTTGCTTGTCCAACATGTCCCCTCTCCGCGTGAACCGTGGCGGCCTGTAGCTCGGCCACCAGATGTCCAGGCTGCGTGGTCGCCGGCTCGTTCCAACGGCCCGCTGAAAACGCAGTACCTGCGTCACGGGCCCTGCGGGACCGTTACTGTACTGTACCGTCTCCAAAAAAAACCATAACAAGAACCAGGTCTAATGACTGTGGCTTCCATGTGGATCGCAGACCTCATGTGTAGGGTCGGAATCCTTTAGGATTTGTACGATTCCGGTCCCTTTAACGATTCCCTCTTAACCGTCCGATTCCTTAAAGGGATAGTTTACCCCAAAAAAGTAGTCACCCATTTTTTTTCCCTTTGCATTCCTAAGACAATAATTTTGATGACCAGTGGACCGGTAGGCTGCGGGTTTCTTTGTGTCTCCTACCGGAACCTACCGGAATGCAACAAAAACAAAAAAATATCCATACATTCAAGTCTCCATGCTGGGGTGACTAATCGATAGAAAAAAATGTTGGAGGTGAACTATCCCTTCAATGGTTCCCAAAACAATACAAATAAAATCTATATAATTTGGGCCTTCATCACAATTCTTGATAAGCACAAATTCAACCATACAGTATTGCATACATATTATTGTAGTGGTTCTCAAAGTAAGGTCCAGGGACCCTGTGGGTTACTTGAGGGGGTTCCAAATGGAGCTTACAGGTCTGTAACTCTTAAGAGCGTACACAATAGAACCACCAATCACGTTCATGATTTTCAAGTGGGCCCCTGGTCCAGAAAAGGTCAAGGACACTGCATTATGTTATACTTAGTCGTATGACACTGTTATTTCCCCCTACTGTTTAGATCCAGAAAAGCTTTAATTTAACCCATTCAATCCAGGAATGCATATACTGTACTGTGTCATTTTAGATTTATTTTAATCTATAACCATTATTGTATACTTTGGGTCTTTTATTTTTAAATCTTGAAAATGTGTGCAAATCTGTTAATATATATGTCTTTTAAAGCAAACATTTTTTGGAGAAAAAAACGTATGTTGCTATAATATCATTCTCAAACTTGTTTCATGTCAAGGACCACCCAAAATGATATGTATTTGTCCGCGGACCCCACCATCTCAAAATATTTTGTTCCAGGGACCCCCAGAAGCAAAGATTTGAGTAAAAAATATATATGTACAGTATTCAAAGATTTGCACACATTTCCACAATTTATTTTCAAAAATAGCAGATCTACAAGTACATAGCGCAGCACCGAGTGCCGTGCTATGAGCTTGTAGGTATGCTATTTTTGAATACCCAAAGAAATCTAAAAAGTGACACAGATGCGTTCCTGGATTGAATGGGTTAACAACAATGACCAGGAAGAAAGACAACACTACTGTGAGAAGAAGAAAAGGTAGAGTGGGCTCGGGGCTGGCAGGAGGGATGGAGGCTGGGAGAGAGGGGGACGGAGGAGGGGGGAGCGGATAGAAGTTTCGTCTTTGTCTTTGGAAGCTTGTCTTTGTCTTTGGAAGCTTGTCTTCACCGCAGAGGAAGCGTCATGAAACGACGCAAAGCTGAGGCCCATCTCTCCTAATTAGCACTTTGAAAGATAAAAGCACTTTTATTAAATCAATCGCAGCGATGGCTGTTTGTGAGTTCCAGCAGATAAGGACATTTGCATATTTTGTTGCTGTTGCTATAACCTACATTTGAAGGATCCTTCTGAGATTGTGGATGACTTTAATGTAAATATTTTTCTCTCGCTCTCTCGCGCGCTATCTCTCCTGCAGTGCTGTTTTACAAGTTTCATCATCCGGGATTCTGGGGTGGGATTTTCACTTCATTAAAAAGTAAAGAGGTGGATAAACAAACAAACATATCACCACCGATAGACCAGTGGCTCTCGGCCTCGACCGCTGGCGTATCGGTCCAAACCTAGGCTCAGTGTAGCCTGACAGCGTGTCGCGAGTTCGAGTCCCGATCCCGACAGCCTTTGCTGCATATCACTCCCCATCTCTCTCTTCCCATTTCCTGTCAGCCTTCTGTCCTGTCTATAAAGTCATAAAAGCCCCAAAATACATTAAAAAAAAAGACCAGTGGTTCTCAAACCATGTCAAGAACCCCCAAATGTGTATTTAGCCACGGACCCCAATCTGAAAAGGGAAGAGAAAATGTGTGTTCAAAATGTCCATCCATATGTGTCCCCCGCTTAGCTCAAGAACTGTCCGACTGATTTACTTAAAAATGTAGAGGACGCGAGACAGTGCGCTGCCCATTGTAACATCGATCTCATCAGTGGTTGTCCAGATTACAGTCCCCCCGTCTCTCTGCAGTGTAGTAACATGTGGGCCATTGTAGCCTGTGATAGGGCCACTGGGCCAGGTATTGAGTTGAGAGACAAGCCAGTGGGCCAATCATGTGCTCTCTCTCTCTCTCTGCTCTGTGGGCTGGTGCTACTCAAGGATTGGCCATTTCAAATGAGAGACAAACAGATGACTTGAGATCTCAAAACTTTCTTGGTCGCCCAGGAACAATAGAGTCACATTTATAGTATATTAGATTGAATCAACAAAATGTGATGTCCACTACAGCGCACAAAAAAAGTATTGCAGGGTCTCAGGAGGCTATGGTGGTGGGTACGGCATTGGATACTCCGACAAAAGGTACAACGAGTACCCTGGCAACATGTACAACGGGTGTTGCATAACCGGGTGGACCACGCATCGAGTAGGGCTTCCCAAAACAACATGGTAAAACGTTCACATTGATTTTGGGACGGCTTGGATTGTATGTGTGGGCGCTTCTGGAAGGATGGTGTCAAAAGTTGGTCTTAAGAGTTCTGGGTTTGGGTGTAATTATCGCGTTGGCATCTAATTTAGGCGGCTGGCATTGTGAGAGTGTTGGAAGAAACCAGCGTACTGATCGGTTCGCTATTTTGGACTTTTTTTCGTTAAATTTATTAGAGTCATCGCTGTGTCTGTCCACTCCGCTAATGAGCTGTCTATATAGTTTCCTGTCTCGTTATTAGATGTATTTTATAGCTCTGCTTTCTTGGTGGAAAAGAA
>NC_139961.1:18717848-18720348 GCF_963454915.1 Gymnoscopelus microlampas | reverse complement strand
TCTCACCACGTGTGCAGTGGCCATGATAGTAAACCATTGGAACACAGTGCCAGGTGTTTTTTTTAACACAGCTCCTCTTCCCCACACGACATCAACCAACCTGGCTTGTAAACTCGCCAGGGTCGTCATATTTCCCATGTAGGCCGTAAAAAACGGCGAAGCGTGTGTCTGTGTGTGTTTGTGTGCCAGGAGATAATTGTAGCTATAGGAGGGGCAGAAAAGAAATAAGAGATTTGCTCAATTAACCAATATGGCACAGCTGAGCACAGCACCTGTGCATAGCGGAGGCCCCGGTGCTCTTTCACGGCAAAGCACAGATAACACGGCCGATTACCCAGCAGAGAGCCCCTGCTAGCCCTCCGCATTTGAGTCCATTACATCTACTCTACCTGGTGGAGAAAAAAACAGCAGCGAGTGAACACACACGCACACGCGCACGCACACACACACGTACAAAACACATTGTGCTTAATTGCTCTCTGGGTGTTAATATGCTCTTGTGTTTGAAGTGCTCAATTTTCGCCTGGCGTGGTGTAATGATAGGTAAGCTACGCTGGCTGCCATGTTTTTGAACAGTTGGATGAGAACCTGCATTTGGCTGTGAAAAGCACCCTGCTGTGTGTCTATATGAAATAAGCAGCGAGCAGCAGCCAGGCTCCGCCCCGTTGTGCACATATGGAGTTTATCTCTAAGCGTTTGAACAACAAAAAGGTGCTGCGTTTATCTCCTGTGTGCTGTGTGAAGGACTGGAGGTAATTTGAGTCGTCTGTTGACAAACCAAACTTTCACATACTAAAGTCTGCTGTGTTTGGAGATATTGAATGATAGCATTTTATGTTTTATTTAATTTTTTATGTCGTTGTTTTGTTGAGCAAATTCAATTCATTTAAAAAAAAAAAACATTTAGACCTGGAACACCTATTTGTTGTTGTACATTTCAATCCGGGAATACCTTTGTGTAACATTAGCTGTTGCTATACTGTATACTGTAGCAACATTTATTTATTTATTTTCAGAACACTCTGCGTTTTTAGAATCGGCCTGAGGTCTAAATGGGTTAACACGCATGTACAGATATTGCCAGTTGTACGTGATATTTATTGGTCCCCAGTCCCCACAGCTCTTTAGTATGTAGAAAATACATCTTCAGGTCGGGATACCAATTTCATCCAATCGGCAGAGAGAACCCATACAGGATATGCAAGTGAAAATGGAAGTGATGAAACAAAAGAATGTGCTGACAAAATTGGAACTGGAGCCATGTGCAATTGAAGCTGATAAATGGGTTCTCTCCTGATTGGACAGAATTGGTGCCCACCTGACAATGTAGCTTCTGTTTATTAAATACCCCTGTTACTGAACAAACACTCTATAGCAATAACTGCTATCAGAATATAGAGCTTTAACTTTTTTGTATTATTATTTATTTTTTTGTAACCCATTTTTTCACCCAGTGCCAATTGCCTAAGTTGTAATCCTAGGCGCTACTCTCCCTCTGCCAGCCTGGGGAGAGACTGAGCTCAACTTATACTGTAAGAGCTTTAACTTTTTAAGAAAACAACATATCACTTACAGCACCTTAACATAACCTTTAATACATCATAATACATCTTTGAATAAACATGGACATAGGTCTATAGTAACACGCTAACCTTCTTACACACACACACACACACACACACACACACACACACACACACACACACACACACACACACACACACACACACACACACACACACACACACACACACACACACACACACACACACACACACACACAGTATTTTCCTGGCAACATTGCATCAAAAAAGTTGGTTAACAGATGTCAGTTTCTGTATTTATCTCAATGCTGTTTTTTTTTTTTCTCTCTCTCTCTCTTCCTTGGCCCAGGCAAGGATCTCTCTTATTTATCTCTCTTATCAAAGAGAGCTTATCTGAATCAAGTGCTTAAAAGGCTTTGGAGAAGCCGGTTTGGGGCTTGATGTGCAGACTAAACACGGCATAATGATGCAAGCTTGTGTAAAGACGCACGCAGCCGTCCAAAACAAATGCCTGTGCTTGATGTTTTTATTAGTGTTTTCTCTCCCTCACTTTATCTACTTTCTCTCATGATTCTTTTATCTTTTAAAGTCCTCTGGGTATCCGAGCGCACAGGGAACCTTGTATTTACTACTGTGGAGGGGAGGTGGGTTGAGATGTACCCCGTTTTAAAACAAGTACTGAAGTAAAATGTCCTCTTGTCTACACAGCACAAATCTTCATCCTCATCTCTTTCTTCACCTGCATATGATGCTAATGGTCCAATATGAACATGTACACATTTGCATATGCTAACGTTGTAAATAAATACCTGCTTTCATGCTATCTGTATGTTTATATTTTTCCTATACATTCAGTTTTTTATATCTTCCCTTTTGCTCTCTCTCTAACTCTGTCCTCTCTCTTCTCACATAATTCTATCGAACAATTGGACGCACACGAAAAAACTAATTCCACC
>NC_139961.1:18680348-18710348 GCF_963454915.1 Gymnoscopelus microlampas | reverse complement strand
CTTTGTCAGTCCTTTTTGCCGTTTGCTATGAGAATGTATAACAACGCACGCATTAACACATTGCCTGCCAGATCCAACCGTTGACAGTTCATATACAGTAAATGGCCGCTAGTTTCGCTATTTCCCCCTTTATTTCCCCCCTGCTGGTTGCAGAAGCAATAACTCTCTATTAAAGCAAAATCGGTTTTGGCCGGACTTAACTCTTGCTTTTATTACCTTAATAAACATTGTCATAAATACTTTATGCTTTCAGTCGCTAGTTTAAAATCTTCTTTCAATTAGCATGATATGTGTTTAATAAATTATGGTCCCATTAATGTTTTTAATTAATGATAAAGTAGGGTTTGTTTCTAGGGCTCCTACTGGTTCTACCGAGTGAAGACCCGCCCTCGTTGCGGTTGCAGCCAATAGCAGCAGTTTCTGGTTTAATTTTGGTAGTTCAAAGATGGCGGATTTCAATTCGCCGAAAAAGTGGCTTCAAAACAGTCTGTAGAAACCAAAGGAGCTCGCTTTGTCCATTCTTTATATAGTCTATGGTCTATAATATTTATTGACGGTGTCTTTTTGTTCTGTACCAGGCGGGATGATTGTATAGTGTGTATACAGCTGTATATTTATATTTGTTTGAGGGTGTCTTTATTGTGATGTTATTGAAGAATCAAGAAGGTTTTATTTGTCACTAAGTTATACAAGCAGCGGAATTGACTACTTATGTACCTATTGTGCTACTTGTATCTGTAACTTTTAATGCTCTGCTGCCTCTGGCGCCTGAATTCCCCCCGCGGGATCAAGAAAGGTATCTATCATCTATACTCTACCGTACCAGTACGATAAAGAAACGCAACGTAGCTACGATCACTCTCACGGCGATATGAATCTCCGCTCCAATTCAGGGTGGAGAGGAAAAAAAAAGAGATTAGAAGATGATAATGGTCTCATATCTCAAAAGTTAACAGTGAGGACCGTGTGAACTGTGAATAATCTTATAATTACAGAGCCAGCGCCATTAGGCCTGACAGAAATAGAGAAAGCAACGCTTGGATGGGGAACAGTTCATCAAGTGCACCGCCTCTCCCTGCATCATCAGCACGCGGCCCGGCTCAGGGACTGATGATAGGTATACGTTGATATGACAGCTTAAAGGAACATTACACTGCCGTTACTCATATTTGGTTAACTTCCCTTACCAAATGGTTGAAAAACGTGACATTTTTATAATGCGTCTCATAGGAGACCTTTTTTTATTTCTCCCAACTGCCCGGCCCCTCCGTTTGGTCTGATCTGTGAGGTGGTCTTTTTTTATGCTCGAGACGCCTCGGGCCAGATTTCCCTTTTCACTGGGATCAGACGTGACTTTTTCACACCTTGTATGTTCCTTTGATCTCTGCTGTACAGAGAGAGAGAGAGAGAGAGAGAGAGAGAGAGAGAGAGAGAGAGAGAGAGAGAGAGAGAGACAGACAGACGCTTGTGTCATTTACCGTAAGCCGGTCTGTCTGTTTATTTTCTTTCTTTTTGTTGTCACATAGCATTGTCAGTTCAGGTGGGAAATGTTAATGTGTCTTTTGTTTGTTTCTTAGTTTTTTTATACCAATCACATTGCATCGGAAATGGGCAGGTGGTGTGAGTCAAGTTCACGAGAGTCTAATCAACAAGGGACAGGTGAAGGTTATTGATTGCTGAATGGGGAGCAGCACAACAAAAGTGTTTTATGTGCATAATATTTACACATAGTAGAAGAAAGACATTCGACATTGAAGAAGTCGAAGGTCACGGTAGTGGGGTGGTTCACTGGAGTGAATCCTTTGGGCATGGACGGATTTTGGACTGGACTATCAAGTCAGGAATTTCTTGCCCTGTCCACAGTGGGCCACTGTGTTCTCGACGCCTCGTCCACACTGGCCAATGTGCCAGCTGATTTCACCCGTTGTTTCCTTTGCTTCTTTTCTGTATACATGTTTTTTAGACACCAATTCTGAATTCTGAAATAATGAAAAAGCTGTATTTTATTATTTGTTTATATATATATATATTGTGCTGATATTTATACTGTGTATTTAACCCTTAAATTTGATACATAAAAATCCTTGTTTTATTTGATGGCCTTCCTGCCCTGGGCCTTTGTGCCCTCAAAATAATTGACTATACCAAAGGCCAAGTGGCTGTGACCCTAAAATGATTACATTATATATTGTTATTTTAAAAACATTTTAAAATAGTGAAAATAGCACATCTACAAGCTCACAATGCCTAGCATTGCGTTTGACCCCCCCCCCCCCCCCCCCAAAAAAAAAGGACATCTGCCAAATGAAAAACACAGTCACCTTCTTATCTGCAGAATGATTGATAACATGACACTGATTTAATGCACTATTAGAAAGCTCATTTTCTCACACGCTGACAAATGTCAACGTTTAAAAAGAAAACCATTGAAGTGCACGCCAGAGTTGTGCAAAAAAAATATATATATACATAGGCCTACGGAAGTATGCAGAGGTGTTTGCAATTAGTGGTGTGTGTCTACGCGCGCGTGTGTCTGTGAGTGTACAAACACATTCATGTGTGTGTGAGTGTACACACATGCGTGTGTCTGTGAGTGTAGGAACACATGTGTGTGGCTGTGAGTGTAGGAACACATGCGTGTGCTGTTGGTTGTAGTTTGTGAAACACGTGTGGACAGCGGCGGTGAGCGTTCCCAGGGGACAGGGTTGGATGTCATGTTAAGAGGCTCCGGAACACGTGTGCATTACACTTAAGTAATTCCTCCCCCATCTGCCAAGTATGACAACATTAGCATATCCATTTAATTAGCATAACACCCTGTTTTAATCACCTCATTGTCTCCACCGACGGAGGTAGATGAGCTCTCGCGCGGCGGAGCGCGACGCGGCGTGCACACCTCCCAATCCGGTGTGAAAAAAATGGGAAAATACAATCAGGTGCTCACCAAACTTTTTCATCTCGAGAGCCACAATATAGTTGTGTGTCTTACCATGACCATTTATTTCTTTATATATTTATTTGGGAGGGACAGCACATATTAATGAACACCACACATACAATGCAATGTAAATACGCCGGATTTAGCAAGAATACTATTTTCCATCCGTGGTCCCCAGCCGGCAAGCGTTTGGTCTTGGAAATGAAGCCAGTGTGGAAGTCATGAAAACGCTGCAGTTCTCATTAATGGCCTCTAGAAGGTGTCACTTTTCCCCCTCCTACTGGTTGCAGAAGCATTTTCATTCCATTAAAGTCTATGTATGGGTATTGGACCGGACGTTACATTTGGTTTTATTACCTTAGTAAACATTGTCATGAATACTTTGTTTTCAGTCGCTAGTTTAAAGTCTTCTTTCTTTTTTTCTTCTTTTTTTTAATAATTTAGAGTGGCCAATATTTTACCCCCTTTTCTCCCCAATTTAGTCGCCATGCCAATTGATTCCTCCCCACACACATTTCTGTGTTGTTGCTGCTGTCATATCCTACTGACTAACCTGCCAGTGAGGAGCCCCCACCAGGAGGACGTAGAGCCTTCGTCCTACTCCTCCCGCCCAACACTCCCCGCTGACAGGTGCCGCCCCAGCCCGTAGGGATACGTGCAATGACCAATATCACCCTCCCCGCCCGGCCAATGGCTTCTTTTATACCATATATGCTAACTTTCCAGGAAGAGAAAGCCTGCAGTTTCTATTAGCTTGGATTCCTCATCGATGATGTCACTGGTAGGCGGGTTTCTGAACTGTCCACAGCCCTCCTCTGAGACCAAAATTGTACAACATTATAATGAGCATTAGCTACTGAGGACCAATGAAGATAGGTTGAACATGGCTAGTGGTCCTTTAAGGACAATAGATATATTAAAACTGGGAGAGCACCTGTGTCATTTTAGATCTTAGCGTTGGCTATTCAAAAATAGCAGATATACAAGCCCACAGCGCGTCACTTCGTGCCGCACTGCGAGCTTGTACATCTGCTATTTTTGAACATTTTTGATTTAGAAGGCGTTTGTCGGCCTCTGGCCTTAATGGGTTAAGGTGTCTCTGCCTCTGTCTGTCTGTCTGTCTGTCTGTCTGTCTGTCTGTCTGTCTGTCTGTCTGTCTGTCTGTCAATGACAGTGTCCCTTGCTTGGTCTGTATGTCCAATTATCTGTCCTTTTGGTAGAAAAAGACTCTAATTGACTCCATATCTTGGGTCTCTCTCTCTCTCTCTCTCTCTCTCTCTCTCTCTCTCTGCTGGTAAAAGAGGCCTCTTTTCAAATCACACTTTGAGGGCAAAAAAAAGGCGATTCTCTTTACAATAGCGTTTCCATGAATGGAGTTGATTTGAATGAAGGTTCATAGATTCTGCACTGATTTTATTTCATCACAACAGAGGCGTCACTGTTTGCCATTTTGACGCCATTTCAATTAAAATCCCATTTAGAGGGTAATATATTAGACAGTGTAAATGTTATGTGGTTAAGATGTATTGTGACAACATGAATGGTCTGCTACAGTCTAAAGACTCCAAAAGACAAAAATAAAATAAACCGAAGCTACTGTAGTGTGTGTGTGTGTGTGTGTGTGTGTGTGTGTGTGTGTGTGTGTGTGTGTGTGTGTGTGTGTGTGTGTGTGTGTGTGTGTGTGTGTGTGTGTGTGTGTGTGTGTGTGTGTGTGTGTGTGTGTGTGTGTGTGTGTGTGTGTGCATGCGTGCATACTTGTGCGTACACTATACCATTGCAGGTGTGTGTGTGTGAGAGAGAGAGGGAGAGAGAGAGAGAGAGATATTGTACAGTATGTGTGTATGCATTTGTGTGCACATGTATAATTGCTTAGTGTGAATGATACCGTAGCATTATTAATATCGACTTTTCTTTAATTGAAAAATGTACACTGTATATGACGTTATTAGGTTACCACAGGCTTTTTTTTCATACCATAGCTAATGTGTATACTCCGTCGCACAATGGTTTCATGTGCCCAAAAGAACAGATCTATAAGCTATCAATATGTCATGATGTGACGTTTTGATAGCTTGGAGATCAGCGACGCGTCATCTGGGTTTGAGAGGCTATGATTGAGGTAGATTTACAGTAAGATCACTCACACTATGGTTGTTGGCTACTCTGTTATTGAGAACATGGATGTACACATTCATTCAACCATTCATACTGCACATACAGTCAGTGGTGGAAAAAGTACTCAAATTATTTACTTAAGTAAAAGTACCAATACTGCAATATAAAAATACTCTGTTACAAGTAAAAGTCAAACATTCAAAATTGACTTGAGTAAAAGTACAGAAGTATTGGCAACAAAATGTACTTAAAGTACCAAAAGTAAAAGTACTAAAATATTTGAAAATAGCCTATGTATAAAATAGGGATAAAGTGGTTAATGTATGTTTCATAATGTAATAATATATATCTGAAAAGTAACTAGTAACTAAAGTTGTCAAATAATTGTAGTGGAGTAAAAGTACAATATTTGCCTCTGAGATGTAGTGGAGTAGAAGTAAAAGTATTGGAATTTGGAAATACTCAAGTAAAGTACAAATACCTCAAAATTGTACTTAGGTACAGTACTTAAGTAAATGTACTTAGTTACTTTCCACCACTGCATACAGTAATATGTGCAGTTCACATATGTGAACGCATGACGAATAGGTCAGTACAGTATCAACACTGTAAGGCTGAATACTTCAAAATGTTGTCCTTAGGTGTCCATTTGGTCACTGTCAGAGTTAAATTAGCACAAAATAAATATGTTCCTTTTACACAGTCTGTCCATCTCACTCTGGAATAAAAAGTATTTATATAGCCTGCGACATAGCTTAAAGACAGTTCTCTCAGAATGTGTGTGGTTCCTAATAGGTTTTGCTGCACATATATACAGTACATGTTTTGCTATCTTTGTGTCACAGTCAGTCACTTAAAATGTCATTCAATTTCACAACAGGTTGATTACGGAATAAAGACAATTAATTACTATTGCAATTTAGGCATTTACCAGATCGGAGTAAGCAAAGTATAGGCATGAACTGTAGTCGAAAAGCAAGGTATGTATAATCACATAATTGGAGTGCAGAGAGAACAATATACCAGGTAAAACAATGAACTTTGTTTAAATAGCATGTTTCTAAATCACATTCTTAACATTTGTGGTCGAGAAAAACAAAACAATATGAGAACAAGTGACCAAGATATGTCTCCATCGTAGACTATAGGCATCAATCAGAGAGAGAGAGAGAGAGAGAGAGAGAGAGAGAGAGAGAGCGAGAGAGAGAGAGAGAGAGAGAGAGAGAGAGAGAGAGAGAGAATAAAAAAAGCACACATCACATTTTAATAATGCACGCGGTGAGACCGCACAGAGCAATATACATTTTTAATTACTAAAGTGACTAATATCTAGGTTTGGCTTTGAGGTTTTCCCTCCATAAAATATGCAAGTTGTTCAGTCCCTTGAGCAGTACGGCTTCCATGTCGGATACGCACCTCACCTGAACACAAAGAAAAAAGCCCTTAAAGAACACTCAAGATGTCACATTCTATGTTCAAATAGCAGCTGCAAGTAGGTCACCGTCAGTTCGCACTTTCAACATAGGTCTAAGAGTTAAAAGTAGGGTACTTGAATTTATTTTGTTAAAATAAGTGTTAAATAGCTCTATATTTTGATAATAATAATTGCTATAGAGTGTTTGCTCACTAACAGGCGTCGGCCCGTCTGTCCAGTTCTTTAGTATACAGAAAATGCATTTTGAGGTCGGGATACCAATTTCATCAAATCAGGACAGAGAACTCACATGGGATACAGGATTAACAAGTGGAAATGGAAGTGATGACACAATGAAATGAGAAGACACCATTGGAACTGGAACACTACAACTACAATTTAAACTGATGAAAGGGTACTCTCTCCTGATTGCCTGAAATTTGCAACCCACATGAAAATGTATTTATTGTTTATTAAAGAGCTGTTGAGATGGGGAGACCCATTTTAGTGAAAAAAAATACCCTATAGAGCTTTAACATTTCAACAGAAAACATTTTGTTTTGTCCAAAAATGATCACTTATAGCCTACCTCTTACGTACAGGTAAAATAACGTTGATAACTGCTATTTCTGTTTAATAAATACAAAATGAATGAATACAAAAAGACTTAAGACTTCTAGATGTGGCCTAGATGGCAGCAACTGTAAATGTTCAAAAACGACATGAAAAAAAAAAGAAACAGACTAAAACTGCAGACAGCAACAGGCACACTCCAAATACATAGCCAATCTACAAGCTCACAATTGTGTCGCAGTGTGAGAGTATAAAATGGGCATAAGTGGTTAAAAGAGTCAAAAAGTGAGGATTTGTCTGTTATTAACTTATATTTTTCCACGTTTTCCGTGTTTGTCAGAGCAGTAATTGGAGATCCTTCCCTTTTTAGACGGAGTGCATTATTTATGGGTTTGCCTCAGACTGCTTTAACAGCCGCGCGCGCGCACGCACGCACGCACGCACACATTAAAATATATATGTTTTTCCTTCCTAGTCTCTCTCCTGATACCGTCCTGGTCTCCTGAGTGCGGCTGTGAGCGTGGAGTCTCTCCTCACCTTCACGTTTCCCCTCATAAATTAAACTTAAATGAACGGGACTCCAGCACAGTTGCGGGAGGAACAGCAGTTTGTGGCCTTTAAGTGAAAAATAAGTCATTAATCAGTCATGTAGCTTAGTAAGCTCACCGCTCTCTCTCTCTCTCTCTCTTCCCCTTAAAGAAAGGAACCGTAAATGTCCAAGGGAACAGCCTGCATGCCCGCTAACAGCGCTTTCACATCGAAGCTTCGTCTCTCTCTCGGTTTGTTCGCATCTAAAGCGACGTCTTAGCAGAGATCTGTGTGGAAACGTGTCGCCCAGAAGGGACAGTCAACCTGCCTCATTTGGAGTGGTTTTGATAACGTATTCCATTTCACGCAGCAACACAACTTTAAAATAGAAAAGTGTGAGGAGTAGGCTTCTTTTTTTATTTGAATTTTATGTGAATATTTGATGCCGTTTCAGTACTCTTAACGCTCCGCTTTCTTGGCCACGAAGTTGCGTTATGCCGCGAGCTATGCTTTCTTTATTGAGGGAAGATTAGAGAGTCGTGAAAACCTTAAGTCGTTAGGAGATAACAAAAGTGTCAGTCCCCCAAACGTTGGGTAAAGAAAAAGAGATGTCAACCCACCACCTCCAAACTAATCCGCCTCCTCGTTCCTCTCTGTTCTGAGAGAGAGAGAGAGAGAGAGAGAGAGAGAGAGAGAGGAGAGAGAGAGAGAGAGAGAGAGAGAGAGAGAGAGAGAGAGAGAGAGAGAGAGAGAGAGAGAGAGAGAGAGAGAGAGAGAGAGAGAGAGAGAGAGAGAGAGAGAGAGAGAGAGAGAGAGAGAGAGAGGAGAGAGAGAGAGAGAAAAGTTTTCAAACACTTATAGTGGAGCAAAAATGTACATCGTCTGCTATTCGTAATTTTCATTTATTTATTTCTGGCAACTCTGCAACAACCCGGGGACTCCTGCGCGAGAGACCAAAACATTTTAGAGACCAGCTGTAATGGCTTTTCTCGGCCATATTGTGACGCATTTCCTAGTGAAACAGGAGCTGGGTGCTTCTCAGCCAATCACAGTGTTGGTCATTACCGTCCCTTGGGCTATGGTATTTAAACTCTGCGATTCAAACTTTGCTCCCGCACCAACAAGGCAATGCCGAATAGTGTGTTACTGAAACCTCAACAGGCGTTGTAACATTACATAAACGCCTAGTTTATGTTTGCGAACAAACGCTTATAAACGTTTGTTTAGCTGCGTCAGTTTGTAAAGCTATGTCCTCCATCTTTGTTGAGATAGAAAAATAATATTGAACAGACTATCACTGCCCTCTAGTGTCTCCCACAAGGAATCAGCTGTGTCAAAGAGGAACATTGCGCTATGGAATTGACAGACGTGTCAGCCATCATTTTATTGGTTGAAATTGGTTAGTACCTGTCAGTGTAATAGAGAGGAGAGAGAGAGAGAGAGAGAGAGATGGAGATCGCGAGCGAGAGAGAGAGGGGGGTCTAGTGGACATGTTGTCGGTCATGCTCTGTGATCACCTTCTCCTGACCGGATTCGTTGGTTCTCCCCCAGAGAGACTCCCATCTGTTCCACCAACACTGTATGTATGCCTGTCTGCATGTCTGCATGTCTGTCTGTCCGTCGGTCTGTCTACGACCCACGACTAAAACTAGCGTTTAGAGCAGGGGTCTTCAACGTTTTCAGGCCAAGGACCCCTTGCCTGAGAGAGAGATGAAGCAGGGACCCCCTCTATATTGTATAAAAGTGTGTTGCAGATTAAACACAAAGTGTGTTGCAGATTAAACACTTTTTTTACTTGGTCTGCTCTTTTTTTCCCTCTACACCGATACCTCTTTGGGAAAAATAGCAGATCTACAAGCTCACAACGCCTCGCAGCGTGAGGCGTTGTGAGCTTGTAGATCTTCTTTTTTTGGCCAGTTCTCCTCAGAAACGGGATGCTAGTGGTTAATGTAAAAAATATCATATCACACAAAGATTTGGCGGCCCCCCTGTAGTAACTCTGAGGACCCCCTAGGGGTCCCGGACCCCCTGTTGAAGACCACTGGTTTAGAGAAGTGCTTAAATATCAGTGGATGTAATTATACTTTTGTCTTTGGAGTAGACACCTGACCTGATAGACATTGTTTGAGGTTCATAAAACGCACAATAGGTCTCCCCATCTCCTCTCGCATGGTGTCTTTGGATAATGTGTGCATAAGCTGGTGTTTGATACATACTGTCTATGTGGCTGTGCAAGTGCCAGCGTGTGTATTCATACGTGCGTGCGTGCCGTGTGTGCGTTGGTGCATGTGTGTGTACGTGCGTGTGTGCAAGCGCGCAGCAGTCCTCCAGAGTGCACTTAGTGTTCCTTATTGTCCCGTTAATAAAAGGCGACACTGACTCACCTTGTTCAATACCTCTGCTAACACTGAGCTGTCAGCATAGCTTATACCTCCTACCTATTAGCATGGTGTGTGTGTGTGTGTGCGTGTGCGTGTGTGTGTGAGCGCGAAGCTCACTACCTCTCTCTACCTATTGTGAGTTAATAGAGAAGTGTTTCTCTAACCTCGCCCCACAGCCATGCAGAACAAATTACATTTAATGGGCTTTCTTTGCCCCCGCGCTCACTTTCACCGTTCGCTTCCAAATTTCAATTTAGTGCTTAATGCTAAGGTTTCCTGCGACGTATTATGGGCCAATATTATACCAATTACGGGCGTCTGAGAACATTAAATTAAATGCATTAGCACAATATTGGCGCAGTGAAAGGCAGCCGTTTGAAACAGGTGCTGCTCTCAAAGCGACGCGGTTCAGAAAGTGATGCACGTGTGAAACTGCGCTGAGAAGGCCATGCCATCCACACTCACGATGTGATACTTACACACTTAACGACTATCTTCTTAAGAGGTTGAGTGTCATCCTCTGGGACCACTGTACAAAGTAGCAGTGTCACCTTAGCCCGCCCGCCCGTGTGCACTGTGTAGGAGGCTTTGTTTTGAAGCTATGCAATCACGGAGTGGGTCCTTCGGTTCATTTGGAACGCATTCAAGGAACCCTGAGGTTCCCTGGACCCCACTTTCAGAACCACTGTTTTAGTGGGAATAGGACCCTTATTGGCGGTAGGCGTGTAGCGATTTATCGTGAATCGATTCAAATCAATTCAAACTGGTGACAATTTAAATTGATTTAATACAAATATTTGCGATGTAAACAGCAATCGAGACAAGACCAAAAACAAAAAAAATACAGGATCTTTGTAAGAGAATTGATTTGAAAAAGGTTTTCAGTAATTTGCTACTGTTTTAAGAAGATAAGAGACAACACAGTATTGTAAAAATACTTTCAGTCATTTGTCTGGAAAATGTTTGTGCTTAAAAAACGTGGAAAATCGTTTTGTGAGCCTAGTATCGTGATTCGAATCGTATCGTGAGTTGAGTGAATCGTTGCATGCCTAATTGGTGGTGTCACGGCTTTGCTTTGCTTTGTTTTACCCACTGAGTTGGATGTTCAGAATCAGAATCATCTTCATTATCACATCACAGTTTTACAGGTGTAAAGAAGTGGGTGAAATTCGTTTTTGTGCAGTCTCCATTTTATTATTATTGTATTGTTTTTTTTTACATGTCAAGGGATAGAAAGAAATCTAATATATCTACAGTATATGGTATATACACATACTGCACCAGCTGGTACAGTATGCACATAAGGTTATGCATAAGGTGCATACGGTTATAGGCACAAAGGTGGTGCCACTTTGGTAGGTCTACAAAGCAGCAGCTACAGTATACAGATGTGCCATTTCAAAACTTCACATGTCCTGCCATCGCCAAGACAGTACATTTTCAGGGGATTCCCAGGGCAATAAGAGGGACAAAGAAGGGCATTTAAAATGCTGAATTATTTTGATGATCACTGCTTTTATGATGCTAATTAATTTGAGCAACTGGTCAAGGACATCTTCAAATCACCTTTCGCCTCATAATGAGTCTGACACCTTCTTCAACACACATTCTTTTGTTCTCGTGTATATGGATGTCTGTTGAAGGGAAAAACGGGGGTGTGTAGTGACAACTTCTTTTCAGGGGCAAAACAGTGCATTTTTAAGGGCAGAAAAGGGAGGAAAACATGCTTTTTCAGGGCATTTTCAGGGAAAGAACAGTAACGTGTGAAGTTTTGAAGTGGCACATCTGTACGTGCATGAGATTAGACATTAAGGTGTGAAAGAGTGTCAGCACATATAAGATAAAGTGCAAACAGAGTGTCAACGTATTGTCAGGTTCAACACATATTATTTCCACAAAGGCCTGTAATTGTCACAGGTAAAACCCACATGGTAGATCTACAAGGGAAAGTTAAAGGAGTAGTTCACCCCAAAAATTACTTATTTTCTATCAAATACACACCCCATGAAGCCTTGAATTCATGGAGATTGTTTGAGCCAATAATTTGATAACCAGTCTCTCCGATAGGAGACACGAAGAGCCTCCTTTGTGTCTCCTATCGGATACATTAGCATCTTTTGTATTATCATCAAATTATTGGCTCATGAATGTAACAAAAACAAAACAAATCTCTGTGTGTAGTTGATAGAAAATAGGTCATTTTTTAGTTTAACTACTCCTTTAAGTCCAAGGCCAGCCTAGTGACAGGCGCTGGTCAGGCCTTGTTCAACAGTCTGACGGTAGCCGGGTGGAAGCTGTTCAGAAATATGGTGGTCTTGGTCTTGATACTACGTTAGGCCTCCTTGCCTGGTCGCGGTCGTTTTAGGGGTATTAACTCGTTCAATCCAGGAACGTATCTGTGTCATTTTAGATTTTAGCTGTAACCATTATTTAACCATTATTTACTCAAAAATAGCAGATATACAAGCTCATAGCACGGCACAGAGGGCCGCACTATGAGCTTGTAGATCTGATTTTTTTTAAGCGAATATCTGTAACTCAAATATTAATTTGGGGGTCCTTGACATGAAAACTTGTTGAATGCCGTCGGGGGCGGCCCTGGACGACACTATGTGCTATGGCAGGGTTCTGTCCAAACGTCAATATGTGCCTTCTTGGGAGTGAGGCTGTGTTGGAAAACTACACTTTAGAAACAAGCCCAAAAAAACGCAACCTGCAACCACCAATATTTACAAGCGACTTAAACAGAAAAACAAGTCCAAAGACGCTTGTAATAAGCGGATATGGCAACCCTGGTGGAGGGCAGCGGATCTAGGAGTCCCGAGATGGTGTCGGCTAGTGTGAGCACTCCTGCATCTCATCACATCGTACTCCAGTGTGTGTGTTTGTGTGTGTGTGTGTGTGTGTGTGTGTGTGTGTGTGTGTGTGTGTGTGTGTGTGTGTGTGTGTGTGTGTGTGTGTGTGTGTGTGTGTGTGTGTGTGTGTGTGTGTGTGTGTGTGTGTGTGTGTGTGTGGGGTTGTGTGTGGTCGTGTCCAGGGTCCACTTGAGCTCTGCTAGTCCATCCTCTAAGTACTCCATAAAAAAACTGGCACCAGGTCTCCTCTCTTGTTCTAGTCAAATGCCATCTCTCTTGTAACGTTTTACAAGAACAGCAGTTAAACCTACACAGAGGAGGCTGGCTGCGCTACGTTTCCTCCATCACGCTCTCCTCAAAGTTCCAATGTGTGTAATTCTGGTATAGAATCAGATGGATGACTCCAAATGTTTGGGCAAAGGTTTCAGCCCCCGACCAGCGCAGGTATTTTGCTGCAACTGTTGCTCCCCTTTTCCCTTTTCTGAAACCAATAGGCTCTATCAAAGATTTTTAATAGCAAGATACGCAATCTCCGGTTTACTTCCCGTTTCTGCGTGACGTAGGTGGACACCTCTTTAGGAGACAGGAAGCAAGTTGGAGTCTATTGATTCCAATGGAAGAGTCAACGTGAACACAGCTTCTGAACCATTCCTTAGCTCCATGGATACTGAACTAAATATTGGACCCAATCATCACAAGCCACACAATATGTACAATATTTTCATACTAAAATGGCTTTTTTTAGAGACACAAATTAGGAGAAAATCTACTTTGTTATCGACCTTTCTCTATCCCATCAACACACCCTCGCGAGATTTGGGGAGATATCTGAAGAGTCCATCTGCAGTCTGACGGACGAGACATAGAGGGCTCTGTCCCTTATTTTTTAACTCTATGCTCTGTCCCTATAAGATGTTCTAAAAACTGATTAACTGAGATTATATATGTGAATATAGTACGTGAAAATCATTATGGACATATTGAAAATTAAATAAATTGTGTGTTCCAATGCTCAATAATATAATGTTCCATTATTAACTGTCTTGGTTGATGGGGTATGATTTGGGAATCATAACATTTTGCTAAACATAACATTCATGCTAATTTTCTAAACATACTATGGTCTATAGTGGTAAAATATATACCTTATAAATAAGGGCCTTTTATTTATAAGGTATATATAATATTATATATATATATGTATGATTATAGTTATGAATATATATATATATATATATATATATATATATATATATATATATATATATATATATATATATATATATATATATATATATATGGTTAACATTGAGCAGAAACAGGAGCACATCTAGTATAAGACTGAATAATGTGTGTTTGTAGTGGCAATTTCATAGGTTTCTTAAAAGCATCTTTGCCAATAACAGTTTGCTTTCAAACATGTAAAGCATTTATTTTCTTTAATGAAGAAAATACGCAAATACACATCCACATGACGTTGTCAGCCAGGGAGAGGGGAGGGGGAGGGTGGTGGGGTGGTTGGGGGAGAAGACAACCATGCCTACTTAGGAGACCATTTGTAGGATTTGTGTACTACTTCGCCTCTAGTGGCTCCAATGGAGAATGCGTATCTTCTTATATTAACAATCTTTGGCTCTATGCACAGCAGCCATATTGGAAAGAAATTGGGCCTCTTCTTACTTCCTTCACAGGTGTTACCAATGATACTAATGACGGCTCTGTTCCATTCTGGCCAGGGCGCTGATATTGTGCATGTTGGCTCACTAGAAACACTCCATTTTGGTTCCCAATTGACCCCTTATGGTGGCTGTGTAACTCTGAGAGTGTACAAATGGAACCAAATGGACCCTCACTGGTCCATTTGGTTCCATTTGTACACTCTCAGAGTCATGGGGGTCCTTGAAAATAAGACGACCACTGTGCCACACTAAATGGAACAGAGCCTTAATTAGTATTATTGGTAACACCTGTGAAGGAAGTAAGGAAGAGGCCCAATTCATTCTCAATATGGCTGCTGTGCATAGAGCCTATTGGAGCACAATGCCTTCTCTTGACACAAATGCGAACCTCATATAATCAGTGATCCTAACCCTACAGTGTATAAGCCTTTTATTATTATGTGGCCGCAATTTGCACCATGGACTGCAACAATGTCACAAAACACATGCCATCCAACTTCACCAAGTTTCCTTTTGACATTGTCTTTTTAAAGGCATAGTATGTAACTAACTTTGCCCTGTGTTTACGTAACAAAACAAACAGGTTTTTTTTTTTGTTTTTACCATAATTCCCCTCTATACCAGCAGTCATCAGCCACTGGAGTAGTGTGGTGGTGTTTACCATGCAGAAACACACAGCCCTCTCGCTGTATTCTGGAATTTTCACTGTTTGATTTGGTTGCCCAAAAGCATCCCGTTTGTTTTGGTAGACGGATGGACAATAATAAATACCGCGGGCTAATTACCTGGTCCCCTCTCTGCCCTCTCTCTCTCTCTCTCTCTCTCTCTCTCTCTCTCTCTCTCTCTCTCTCTCTCTCTCTCTCTCTCTCTCTCTCTCTCTCTCTCTCTTTCTCTCTCTCTCTCTCTCTCTCTCTCTCACACACACACACACATTCAGTCCTCTGCTGTGTGTCTTCTTGCTATGATCCCTTGACCCTTTTCAGCAAAGTAATTTACCCTGGATTAGAAAAAAAAATATACAAAACAAAAAAGCAATCAAACCCATGAGGAGAGGAAGGGTGGGGCAGAGAGGGGGAGGAAAAAAAAAAAAGAAACGATAATGTGAGAATAATCTGTGTAGAAGTTATTGGGTGTTGGGGAGGAGAAGGGAGTAATCTAGAGACTCTCTCTCTCTCTCTCTCTCTCTCTCTCTCTCTCTCTCTGTCTCTCTCATTCAAGTTGTTCAGAAGGCTTTGAGGGACCACCGTCTCTCTGCCTTTGTTGAAGCGCTAAAAAGCTTATCCTCCCCCTGTGAAAGAACTGCAATGAGAACCCTTTAGAAGAGAGAAAGAGAGGACAGATGAGAGAGATGGAGGGAGGAAGGGGAGAGGAAAGGAGGGGAAGGGTAAAAAAAAGAGAAGATTTGAATGGCACCGCAGATAAAGTTGAGCAAATTAAGTCATTGACCTGAGGTGGCGATTAATAGCAAAACAAGGTGCCCCGACTTCACAAGTAATGAATATTCTTCAAACAGCCCCTCTCTGTGTGTGTGTGTGTGTGTGTGTGTGTGTGTGTGTGTGTGTGTGTGTGTGTGTGTGTGTGTGTGTGTGTGTGTGTGTGTGTGTGTGTGTGTGTGTGTGTGTGTGTGTGTGTGTGTGTGTGTGTGTGTGTGTGTGATGACATTGAAAGTTTTGCGCGAGGAAAAAAAAGAATATGCCATTTTTCTTTTCATTTGTATGCAAATGGCAGGAGGCTGTTCCACAAATTAACCCCTGAACCGCTGTGTCACTCCTCATCTGCTGGAGCCTCCTCCATGCCGCTGGAACACATATGCACACGCACGCACACGCACACAGGCAGGGAGACAGAATATAACTTGTTTACTGTGGGAATAAACGGAACCCCGACATGGCGTACGGCCACCAATTATGGAGCCTGGTTATCACCTAAACCCCATATACTTAGTTGACCAGGGGTCCCCCAGGGCTCTGTACTAGATCCTCTTGTGTTAACCTCTACACCAGAGTTCCTCAACCAAGGACCCATAGCTGAGAGAGAGGTGAAACGGGGACCCCCACTAGCTGATATTATAACATTGTGTTGCAGTTTAAACTTTTTCATATATTTCATAGATAGATCACTTCATAGACTTGTTGGACTGCACAATGTTGTGTGAATTAATGTTTTTTTCTTTGTTTACACATTTGTTATTTTAATACGGTGGATTCATGTTAATGTCTATTTTAAGACATTGAACCACTTAAACCTTCCTCAGTAAACTTGACTTTTGGCGCTGTACTTGGTCAGATGTTTCCCCTTCTACATCAAACCTCTTTGCGCTTCCTGTTCAGAGCCTTTAGGGGGCGTAAGTATTGACTATCCATAGCTATCCATTTGATGATTATGTTAAGAGACCTCTGGTTTGCGAGACTACCGTACCTCAAAAATCAGACCCCTGTGCCATCTGTGTGTAGGAAGGTACCAACACCAAGAACGCCGAGATCGTTTGAGATTTAAAAAAAGAAATGTCTTGGGGGATTCTGAACAAAGCTAGGAGTGGGAAATGACAACAACATAAAGCTTCTTCCCAAACGGTATTGTCCATGAACCAATACCCTTCAGAATATATCACCACGGGTTGCCTAAGGAGGGAAAACAGTCCCTTACAAAGCGTTCACTTAGGTGACTAAATCTACAGTTGATTTAGTCGACTAAAATGTATTTTGCCGGTGCCTTGATGGCGTTGTAATGGCTGATTTTATACTTGGTATTTTAGTCTATTTTTGAGTGGTGCCAACCACTCCTATATCTGACTTTGTCTGTGTGTCCGTATGTATGAGCACGACCTCAGCATGACCTCAACAGCTGTGGCTGATTGCAACACAAAGATGCAACCAGTTACACTAATTATACTCGAACAGGAGTGCAACACACACACACACACACACACACACACACACACACACACACACACACACACACACACACACACACACACACACACACACACACACACACACACACACACACACACACACAAAAAAAATACTTAAACTGAGTAAAAAATACTTAAAATTAGTAAAAATACTTAAAATGAGTAAAAATACGTAAAAGATGTTAAAATGAGTAAAAACACGTAAAAGTCAGTAGAAACATTTTAAAGTACTGAAAATGAATAAAAAATACTTTAAAGTCATCAAAGTCTGTAAAAAGTAACTCATTCAAGTCAAAGCACTTGAAAGTTACTAAATTGAGTAAAAATACTTGGGGGCCAGTCTTAGGCTAATAGCTTAATTAAATGAACTCTTGATAGGCACCACTCTCTTCACACTGGGTGTGATTTTTTTTATTTGTTGGCGACATTGTCAATATATGTAGTCTTAGTTTTAGTCATCATAACTTCAGTTTTTATTTAGTTTTCGTCAGCGAAAAAAGGTAGTCATAGTTTTCGTCATAGTTTTGGTCGACGAAATCAACACTGGTGCGTCGCAGAGAGCCTCTGACTGTGGGAAGGTGAGCGTCTGTCTGTATGACCCCAGGCTGGATCAGAACGCAGGTGACTTCACTTGTTAGTCAGACACAGCAGTCATCGTGTACTTGCCCAGGGCGAGTCGCTCTCCGTGGTGCTGATCCCCGTCCAGAGCTGTCACTGGTCAGAGCGGGCCTACAGCTTCGGTTCTCAAACGTCTTTTTTAGGCTCAGGTCATTTTACCCCTGTAAATAACTTTCTCATCCACGGCATCACTTTGAAACCCTGCGATAGAGACACTTACTCTGCCATATCGCTGGTCAGAGTAGGCCCACAGAGACACTCAACGAATATGAGTTAAATGAACACTTCTTGTTTTTTGCTGTTGTTTTTTTTTACAGTGTAGAGCACATAGTGAGTAAAAATGGCTTCCTAGGAACAAACAAAACTCTCTCTCTCTCTCTCTCTCTCTCTCTCTCTCTCTCTCTCTCTCTCTCTCTCTCTCTCTCTCTCTCTCTCTCTCTCTCTCTCCACCAGCGGTAGCAGCCTTCGTCTCGGCACTAAGATCCTTCAAATCATCCCCTCAGGATTGTGTGTGTGTGTGTGTGCATCTTGTGCAGGCATGCGTGCACACTTTGGGCATGCAAACGTGTGTGTGTGTGTGTGTGTGTGTGTGTGTGTGTGTGTGTGTTTGTGTGTGTATGTGTCAGAACTGAACACAATCCAAGCCCCCCTCTTTGAAGTACCTCACTTGGAAATGTCTTTTTGGGGTATTTTTTGTCTGGGCAGCTGGTGGTGTTGGTGTCCCTCTAGGGTGTTGGACTTGGAGACGAGAGAATGGAGGTGGAGGGGCTCTGCACCTGGTGGTCTGTTTTTCTACGCTCCCTGTCCTTTACGCCACATTTACACACGTTTCAGAGGACCCCCCTTGAAACACACACACTTGCTCTTCTTCTTCCTCTTCTTCTTCTTCTTCTCCTTCTTCTTCTTCTTCCTCTTCTTCTTCTTCTTCTTCAAATAATCAAAGCATATATCGTTGCTGTCCGGCAGGAACCGGCTAACTCCATTTTGACGCTTTTGCATTTTCTTTTCCATAAATCAGTGCCATTGAACACCCTTTACATCTGTGTGTTAGGTAAAAAACAATATTGAACCAATGAAAAGCATTAAAAAAGTGCTTCTGACAACACCAGCTAACTCCATTGGATCCTCAAATTTTCTTCTAAACCAGCTGACTCCACCGGAGTTAGCTGGTTTTGCTGACTCCAGGCTCCACCCCCTTTTGACCTCCAACCTCATCGTGAGCTTGGAGTTCCATTCAGCTGTTTTTATCTATGATGAACAAAACCTATTTTTCCCCCCCATTTTTTTTCATTTCCTGAAAAATGAACGTTTTGGAGTTAGCTGGTTCTTGCCGGACAGCAGAGATATATAGCTTGCTGCTTATCAGAAATGGAAATTCTAAAATAAAAATGTGACGATTTTTTTTTTTCTCTGATTTCGGGAGGTGTACTTTCAGACCAAAGGCCCAGCATTGGCCTTTGAAATTGAGTCTATATAGGAAGTGACAGTTCATTTGAATGGCCTGTAGTTTTGCTGTTTTACCCCTGCTGGTGTCAGAAAGATTTTTTCTCAATGCAAGTGGGTAGGTTTTTGACAAACTTTAGACTTGATTTTCTTACCTTAAAGGAGACACACCATGAATTTCACTTTTTAATTTTAATTTTTTATTTTTTGGGCTCCCCAGTGTCTCTTGTACCCCCCAATTTTTTTTTTTTAACATTCAGTCATTCATTCTCATTTCAGAGATTTTCAGAATGGGCGTGTCTAAACAGGCCATCTCAGAATGGCAAGTTTGCTTACATCACCAAACGTTCTGCCCATGTATTTTGACAGACAGAATTGCTCAGTACCGCAGTACAGCACCCCTCTGCCCAACAGGACCTTTTGGTATTGCAGCTGAGTATATCTGAGTGTTGATTTAGGCTCAAACCTTTTGAAAATGGTTTGAGGGACATACACCATATGATATTAAATATCAAATATTTTTTTTTAATTCATGGTGTGTCTCCTTTAATAAACATTGTCATACATAGATTATGCTTCCAGTCGCTAGTTTAAAGTCTTCTTTCAATCATCATGATATGCGTTTTGGTAAATTATGGTCCCATTTATTTTAAAATTGACAATAAAGTAGGTTATGCTCTAGGAGGGGCGGGATGCTAGAGGCGTCTAGTGGCATTTTATTGTTTTAGTTTATGGTAGCCCTGTCAACCAAGGCGTTTTAACTTAATCTTGCTTAATGCTTAGAGTGTGTTTGAAGTTTGCCTGTTTCGGTGGCACCCGCTATATGTATGATCCTAGACTGGAGTCATCACCCTGTGAACGCTCAGAAGCACTCGGCTCGCCTTTGTTCTTAGAAAGCAATACTTATTTGCTGTTTTATTTTGAACATCGAAACTGGGGTTTTTATGTCAATATTTTCTAAGCTAAATGTTGTAGTCGGGTAAAAGGGGGGTATTTGGATTCAGATGTCAGTTAAAGGGGGTACTTAAGTAAAAAACTAGAACCACTTTTGCTCAATATTGATTAATTTGATATCTAGCTGCTAGTTTAAATCTTTGTTTTGAAAAAAAAAAAAGACTAAAATGGATGTTACACAGTACGACCTGACCGGGGTCCCCCAGGGCTCGATACCAGGCCTGCTGGTATTTCCCTCTACACCGGATGCCTAGGGTTCAAATAACATGAACCCCTAGAAACATGAAAAAGAAGAAGCTTCATTAAGTAACCTTAGTCCTCCTCCTTCTAGGAGTAGAAGTTAAAAAACAAATGAAGTAAGGGTGTGTGTGTGTGTGTGTGTGTGTGTGTGTGTGCGCAAAGCATAAAGACCAGTGAGGGGAGAAAGAAATTAGAATTTCTTGTGAACCGGTGTTTGGATCTTTATGCAAAAAAGAAAAAAAAACCTCTTTCCTTTGTGTTTCAAACTCTTGATCCCCCAAAGGCAAAAGAGAGAGAGGAGAGGGGTATTGATCTACGCCAAGAGGAGAAAGAGACGAACCTCTTTCATCACGCCTTCCTCCTCACCTTAGATGCCTTTGAGGAGAACTCTCGTACAGGAGCATCCTCCACACACACACACACACACACACACACACACACACACACACACACACACACACACACACACACACACACACACACACACACACACACACACACACACACACACACACACACACACACACACACACACACACACACACACACACACACCTCCCGTTCGGCAGAGCCAGAGATTAGCGAGAGGCTAACCTACGGAGTTCTAATAGGTAGCCGTCCCAGGCTCTGCCTGTCTAATTAACACTGATCAAAGAACTGGACTTTATCCTGCAAACAAACCTGCATATGAGAGAGAGGGGGAGAGATAAAGTGCTAGAGAGGGGGTTTTGAACTTCAAGTAGTACCTTGTTTTTTTGGTTTTCTGTGTATGCTGTGCTCGTTCATCGTTGATCGTTGCTCATTGATCATTGCTCGCTTTCAGTGTTGCCATGTCCGCTTATTATAAGCGACTTTAGGCTTGTTTTTCTGGAAAGTCACTTGTACTTATTTGTGGAAGTTGTGGGTTGCAGTCTTTTTGTGCTTGATTCTAAAGCGCATTTGCTTAGTTTGCTTCCTTATGTCATTTAAAACAGTGCTTCTCAAATGTTTTCATGTCAACAACCCCCACCAAAATGTATTGTTGTGCCAAAAGTTGTATAGTTACAATGTTTCAAACATATTCCAAATATTTAAAATTTTGGAATATGTGTCGAACAATTTGTGTCACACTGCGACGCATTGTGAGCTTGTAGATCGTTTATTTTGTCATTTCGGATGTTGATGCTAAGTTAAAAGGATATTTCACTTTCAACCATGTTTGGGGTAATTCTAACGTCTACTTGGGCTTTTGTGAACACCCCGGGCAGTTTTTAAGTTCCTTGATTCAGTATTTAGATGTTTGATATTGATCAACTCCATTTTAACCATGTTAGATTGATTGAAAACACCCGTCCTTGGTTCTGGTGACTGATATTGTCCTTCTAATGTGTGAGGATTCAATTGCGTTTTTTCATTTATTTAATTTTTTTACATGCGTCCTGAACTTGTAGATCTGCAATTATTTTGATGCACAGCAAACTATAAATCAGGCTCACGTGAAGAAATAATAGAGCTTGTGTGTGTTACGTGCGTGTGTGTGTTGCGTGCGTATGTCACAAGAGGTCATGGATGAGTGCGAAGCTGCAATCTGTATCATAAACAACAAAGATAATCCATACGTACAGTGTACCGTAGGTGGACATACACGTGTAGCCCCTTTTAAGACGCGAAGGTTGTTGACGGGGCCTTTTGTGTCGGGGTCCCTCTTGTGATTTCTCATGAAGCCCCCCTCCCCCCCACCTCCCCCACCCCATTCAGATACAAAGAGAGTGTGGTCTGTTAGGTAGCCGGATTAGAAAGCCACCGCATTGATTCTTGCATTCTTTTTTGACTGCTCCCCTGGCTGTCGGTGTGTGAGCGCTGCCGGGTCAATATCTGCAGGCTTTGATATGTGTGTGACTCTTTTGATGCACAGAGAGAGGTGCTATCGTGTTATCGTTTTGTGGCTGCACGTTTACCCACTTGAACCCCGGCATGCCTATTCTGACGGTGCCTGTGGACAAAGCCGGAGGCACCACGGTGGATTCGAACCCGCAACCTCCGCCGTGGTGGGCAATCACTTTAACGCTGCGTTACCCAGGCGCCCTATAATCTCGCAACTTGCTGAACCGATTAGCGGCAAATGTGCCCGCTGTGCGCGCTGCCAGTAGGACAATGAAGTAACTCCCCACTTTGTATATATATACAGTGGCAATTTCTATAGGGGGGGAGGTTTATATAGGGGGGCTGCTAATGGCAGCTAAAAAATCACACCCAGTGTGAAGTGAATAATGCCTTTGATGAGTTCATTATGCGCATGTGTTTCACTCCTGTTTGTGTTTAATTAGTGTAACTGGTTGCATCTTTGTCTTGCAATCAGCTGCAGCTGTTGAGGCCAGACACAAACATGTTGAGGCCGTCCGCAAACATACGGACACACACACAAAGTCAGTCCTTGTGAGTGGTTGGCACCACTCAAAAAAAAAATGATGTGGATATTGATTGAAATGTATTCTCGAAAAGAGCATTGAGGTTTACCCTCATTTGCAATGCTGTCGATATTAAACACACAAAAATCAACAATTGAGACGCATACAGATATAAAATACAGAAACAACAAAATAAGACCAAAACAGAAAACTTGAGAGCAGGTTATTAAATTGTCCAAAGGATATTTGGGCTTTTTTTTTTTACTCGAGTTGTAGATTGTTCCATGAAACTGGAGCAGATTTTCCCTGTTCAGACTGAACATGTGGAACCTTACATCTAAGCCAGTCGTTTGAGCGGGTCTGGTATGTGATGCCCGTAAGCCAGCTGTCATAACACACACACACACACACACACACACACACACACACACACACACACACACACACACACACACACACACACACACACACACACAGACTGTAGCCTACAATGCTTATAGCAAGAGCACACACGGCCACAAAATATCATAAGCAGCTAGGCTGCTACATGAATCCCCCAACCCCTATAAATGAGAGGAATTCTCTCTCGGCGTGAGGACACATGTATATTTTAATATTTCATGAAGGCATCATGGCCGATGGTGGATGGCTGTCTGGCTGCCTGTCACTTCACTGTCACGTTACTGTCCCTCGTTTGATGTTAATTAGACGTGGCCCAACGCCATTTTAGACAAGGAAATATCTGCCCTAATTAGACGCCACATACGTCACCAGGGACCCTGCAGACAATGAGGAGCCAACGACAGCTTTAATGTGATCATAAAATATCCATAATTCCCTTTAACCTGCTTCCCCCAACCCCCCCGAAATATCCATGATTCTCTACCCTTTGACCTGTTTGACATATTCTCTCTTGCAATGTATTTTTTATAGGTTTGAATTGTCCCAATTACCTTTTCTTTCCTTCTTTTTTCATCTCCTCGGGTCATTGTGTGATTACACAAAGTGTTGTATTGATATAAATGCATATTGTACACATCTGGATAAAAAAAAAGCATAAAACACAAGAGAGCTCATTTCCACTGTGTTCCTTTGCGTGCAAATGTGTGTGTGAACCGAATGCCACGTGTTGGAGGGGGGGGGGGGGGGGGGGCTAATGCAAATATATCTGGGAATGTAGGGAAACACACTGTGAGCTTGTAGATCGACTATTTTTGTACTACGAGGTATAAACCGAGCTGAAGGGAAACTCCCAGCCGTTAATATACTTGACGCTGTTTTCTTCCCCCTCGCTGGAAAATGCATGATGACGGTATTGGGGAGGCAAAACATTAACACACCAACCTTCTCTGTTTGAAGAGGAACAAACCTACCGTTACTGTGTGTGTGGGTGTGGGTGTGTGTGTGTGTGTGTGTGTGTGTGTGTGTGTGGTTGTGGGTGGGTCGGTGGGTGTGGGTGCGCATGCACGATTTCTTAAAGGAATCATTCCCTTCTTTCCTTCACGCCCTTTCTCTAGCCTACAGGGATTAGGCCTTAATGACAGAAGTTAATTATATTAAGAGTAATTTTCTAAAACAGTTCATGAACTGCAAATTATACTTAAAATCACTCCTTAATGCTCTTAACTGTAATTAAATGGCCTAATATCTTAAGGAAATGAACGTGGGGGGACAGGACTAATAGGTTAAGGGACTGTAGTTTTTAGGGAGGTTTTAGGGTTAATGATCCGTGAGAGAAATTATTGACAGTAATACTCTTGTTATTCTTATGAGATTTCAGAAACACGCTCCAGTGTTTCGCTTGGCTGACATGTTGTCACCGCCACCAATTCTGCAAGCAAGTATGCACAATTAAGATTTTTTCCTAATTTAGCCAGAGTAGCATCAGATCTGTGTGATTCTGTAGCAAACCTCTGCGTATGCAGGTCAGGGTCTTGAATCTACTGTATGAAGTCATAGTTAAAAACCCACCCTGTTAACTGCAGTGGTGGAAAAAGTAACAATACTGCAAGGTAGAAATACTCTGTTACAAGTAAAAGTCCGGAATTAAAAGAGAGTAGAGTAAAAGTACAAAAGTATTGGTATCAAAATGTACTTAAAGTAACAAGAGTTAAAGTACTCATTATGCGGAATGTCCCATTTCACAAGTGTTCAAATATATATAAAATGTATAAATATCTTTTGAAAATAGCAGATCTACAAGCTCACAATGTGTCGTATCGCGGCACATTGTGAGCTTGTAAATCGTCTATTTCCAAATGGCCAAAATGTATATAGGGCTGAAGTAGTTAATGTATGTTTTGTAATAATAATCAAAATCTACAAAGTATCTCATTTAGTAACTAAAATGTTCTAATAATTGTAATGGAGTAAAAGCAAAAGTACTGAAAATTGGAAATACTCCAGTAAAGTAAAATAAATACCTCAAAATTGTACTTAAGTACAGTACTTGAATAAATGTACTTGGTTACTTTACAGCACTGGTTAACTTTTCACCTTCCTGACCTCAGCTCTCCTCTCCGTCAGCTTTCCTAATGTCTGTCTCTCCTAAACGGTCTTTCTGTCAGCTTTCCGCCAGATGTCCTACTGTATCCCTCTCCTACATGGTCTCTCTCTACTCAGCATTCGTACTATTAGTCTCTCTTACACTGTCTCTCTCACACCTTTAATCCTGTCTGTCTCTCCTAGGCTGCCCCAGTGTCAGCTTACCGTCTGCCTCTCCTACACTGTCTCAGCTTTCCCTCTCAGCTTTCCTATGTCTGTCTCCTCCTACACTGTCTCCCTGTAGGCTTTCCTACAACCTCCATGCCACTTAACCATGTACATTGAATTGTAATGGTATACCTGCTGCCATTTTAAGTGCTTTTATACCCAATGATTAAATACATTAAAACGCATTTATTTAACCATGCACACACAACTGTGATTTTATATGCCTGTATGCTATTGCTATATGCTAGATATATGTCTGCCTTTCACTGTGCTCCCCCACCTATACATTGATATCTTTTTAAGCATGCACCGTGTGTATATTGTACTTTGTATATTAGAATTGACTGTGCCGTGACTGTTATTTGACCTTTTCTGTGTTCCCTTCTTTTCAACGACTTTCCTATTGGAACTCTCCCTGTAAAGGCAAATAAGAGCTCGCAATAATTTCACACACTCTTACACCTGTAATTGTGTGGTGTGAAGTTGATCCTGATTCTGAATCCACTCCTACACTGTCTCCCTCTCAGCTTACTGTATGTCTCTCCTACGTTGTCTGTTTCTCCGCTTTCCTACTGGTTGTCTCTCCTACGCTGTCTCCCTCTCAGCTTTCCTACCGCCTGTCTCTCCTACACTGTCTCCCTCTCAGCTGTCCTACCGTCTGTGTCCTACACTGTCTCCCTCTCAGGTTTTCTGCTGTCTGGTTAGACATTTTCCCAATTATATTTCTCTGGGTTTTTTTTCCTAGTAAACTAATTCACCTCTAGGAAATTAGTTGACATGTAATGTAACATTGTTAGCATGCACGCACATGTAACATTTCAGTGTGCTGTCACTGCTGCTGCAATCTGGGAACCCATCGTCAAATAAAAAGGAAAAACAGCACCCTCTGCTGTTTTTCACTTATTCATTTGACTCTGGGCGGAGCTGTACGGAGGACCTATGCTCAGGGAAACGGGGGTTTTGGCCTGCCTTCAGCCTTCCACTTCCGGTGGTGCGACTATGTTTTCATTCCCACTAACAATATTTCTCCACGGAACACTAACACCATTTCTCCCAAAGAACATGGATCGTTTTGGTTATAAGCCCACTTGTTTCTACGATGGAAGAGCAAGTTAAAATGTTACTAACTTTCCGTGGTTTTGTCGGCTCCGAGGACGCTATTGTTAAATGAGGCTGGGTTTGTTTCCAGTGGGGAACAAGCCGCACACATGTAAATCCCGCCAACTACATTTGATTGGGTAAAGTGCGGCCTGCTTCCTGATCTGATGGCACGCCCACTTGTAAGCTAACGCGCACACGTTCTGAACGGGGCTACCGACAGATTCAGTAGCGCAGCTCTGAATCTGTTCTTGAGAGATTACTGCTGCTGTATCCCACTGACTCACCTGCTAGTGAGGAGCACCGAGTGCCGCGCTACGAGCTTGTAGATCTGCTATATATATTGTTTTAATAGTGAAAATGTGTGCAAATCTTTACAAATGTCTTCTAAATCCTGACAGTTTTCTGAAAAACGTTTGTTGCTATAATTTCTCAAACTTTTTCATGTCAAGGACCACCCAAAATTATATGTATATGGCCGCCAACCCCCATCAAAATATGTTGTTCCAGTGCCCCCAGCAAAATATAAATATATATATTCAAAGATTTGCACATTAAATGTTCCAATTTTTCTTCTACAAGCTATGAGCTTGTAGATCTGCTATTCTTTAATAGCCAAAGTATAAAATGTGTTGGAGAGAGAGAGAGCAGGGGGAGAATTATGTGCATTTGTCTGCCCGGTAATTAGGTGTAGCCTACTTCCTTTTTTGGGGGAGTTTTATTTATTTATTTATTATTTAATGAATTGGGGTTTAAACGGTCGAAGGGCCGGTACTTTTTGAAGTGTAATGATTCTTCCACTCGTTTGGACTTAAAAGGTGGAAGTAAAGGCGAGAGAAGAATATCTGCCGTCATTCTCGGGGCTTTGAACGAGCCTTAATCTGTAATTTTTTTTAGGTTGGCTTGCTTTTCGTTTCCAAAGATCAAAGCCCCTGGAGGAAAGTGTTATTCAATCATAACTGTGTGTGTGTTAAAGCGGTGAAATGCCATTGTTAAAGTACTTAGGTTTTCACCTCAGGAAGAGAGGAGAGCTTTCAGGCTTGCAAACTTGTGTCGTTTGTACTACGGCACATGTGAAATACACTGGGTATTACATGTTGATTATTACTGGATGTGCGTGCGTGCGTGCGCGTGCGTGCGTGCGTGCGTGTGTGTGTGTGTGTGTGTGTGTGTGTGTGTGCACGTGCGTGTGTGTGTGTGTGTTGTGTGTGTGCGCACTCGCTCATTTTATTTGCTCTCACAAGCTATAAAAAAATGATTTGCGTATAACACACACACAAAGCATGCACATGCTTACATTTAGGCACACACACACACACACACACACACACACACACACACACACACACACACACACACACACACACACACACACACACACACACACACACACACACACACACACACAGAATGTTCCATCTTCTTGGATCCAGGCCCCCCTCGGCTTTTCTCACTCGTAATCACGTCCAAATCTGCACAGGAAGGCGGGGGATGGGGGGATCCGTGTCAGCGTGTGTGGGTGTCCAGTTCTTTGCTTTTTTTGTGTGTGTTTCTTCTTTTCGTTACAAACCTGGCTTCTGATCAGCACACATCTTCCTGCCCGATGCTCAAATCACCTTCCCTGAGTCTTTCAAAAAATGCAGTCTTCTCACTCGTTTAACCAGAGTCTTTAAACTGGGGTTGTTTGGAGGGAAAGGCCTCAAACGCCTTTGCGAAGAGACTGTGTGTGTGTGTGTGTGTGTGTGTGTGTGTGTGTGTGTGTGTGTGTGTGCGCGTGCGTGCGTGGAGAGAGACTATGTATAATACATAATCAAATTGCTGCAAGCATTGCAGGTCGAATCGAGGTATGTGTGTGTGTGTGTGTGTGGTTTCTTTCTTTTTCCCCTTCTTTCTGTGTTCCCACTGCCATCTTCTAAAGTGAAGTTAGAAGTTCCATGGTGTATTGTGGTGTCCAGTGAGTTTATTACTATTATTATAATATAGTTATGTATGTATTATTCATGTGTGTGTGTGATCAACGTGCTGTCTGCTCTGCTCTGCTGTGTGGGATCACATCTCTGATGCTCTCTGAAGGCTGCAATGAGCCTGCTGGGGATCTGTGTAGCGCTGTCATCACCTGTGTCATGTCAACACTGATTGGCTATGACGCACACACACACACACACACACACACACACACAGACAAACGACAACCTCTCCTCCCCATGAGGACAGACGGTTGGTGGCAGTGGTGGGAAAAGTACTCAAACGTTTTACTTTAAGTAAAAGTACCAATACTGCAATGTAGATATACTCTGTTACAAGTAAAAGTCTCGAATTCAAAATTGACTTGACTCAAAGTACAAAAGTGTTGGTATCGAAATGTTCTTAAAGCACCAAAAGTAGAAAGTACTCATTATGCAGAATGTACCATTTCACAAGTAAAAAAAAAATTGTGAGCTTGTAGATCGGCTATTTTCAAATGGCGTAAATGTATATAGGGCTGAAGTAGTTAATGTATGTTTTGTAATAATAATGGAGTGGAAGTAAAAGTATTGAAAATTGGAAATACTCCAGTGAAGTAAAAATACCTCAAAATTGTACTTACATACAGTACTTGAGTAAATGTACCTAGTTACACCACTGGTTGGTGGTTGTAGTTGTGTAAGTAGTGGTGGTACAGGTGTAGATATATTTGTATTGTTAGCTGTGTGTGTGTGTGTGTGTGTGTGTGTGTGTGTGTGCGTGTGCGTGCGTGTGTGTGTGTGCACGTGCGCGTGTGTGTCTCAAACACTGATCAGCATCAATTTCTTGTGCATGCTGCGAGCAGGTCCGCAAACTCGAATCCATCAATGACAACTATGTCATTTTTGGTAAATTTTCAAATTCAGATCCACTGTCCTTCCAGGCTATGGGATGAATGCCCTGTACTAAAGGGGCAAGTGTGTGGCTGAGTGGAACTCCATAGCAGAGTAGAATTGATGTTGGTGTTAATGTGTCAATTCGAAAAGAGACGCATGTATTTCAAAGTTTTGTTTGAAATAGGCTTGAAAAATACACATGCACGCCCATACAGATTCTACCCCTTGCTCCCAAAATGTCCTATGTTTGGTGATGATGATGATGGCAGCGAAGGTTGGCATTGAGTCCAGGGCAGTGAAATGGGTCAGGA
>NC_139961.1:18582848-18675348 GCF_963454915.1 Gymnoscopelus microlampas | reverse complement strand
AACTCAAGTTTTAGAATAATAGTAGTGGAGTAAAAGTACAATATTTACCTCTGAGATGTAGTGGAGTAGAAGAAAAGTACTGGAAATTGGTAATACTCCAGTAAAGTAAAAATACCCCAAGATTTTACTTAAGTACAGTACTTGAGTAAATGTACTTAGTTACTTTACACTGCGGGAGGGAGAGAGAGACAATGAGGGAGAGTGAAAGATACACACACACACACACATACATACACAGACAGACAGATAAAGGGAGAACAGCACAACCACACTTCTTTGCTGTTGACAAATTCCATTACTCCGCTGCGTCGGGGGTGTTTGCGTAGCGTTTTATTTATGATAATGTGCGTGCCGCGGGGGGAGGGACGGTGGAACATCCATCTGGCGCTCCACCTATGTGTCCCGACAGCGCAGGTGATTTGTACGACACGGTCCCCCATCACTCCTCACTCTGCAGGCCCATGGAGAGAACACCTCTGACAAGATATCTGACAAGACTCACAAACACTCCCTACGAGATATGATGTGTTCCTTACTGCTCTTTGTACCTCCGTCAATGACTTTGCAATTTAGCCATTTATCCAGCTAGACTCAAGGGCCGGTCCGTTCTTCATCGCGCGGCGGTGTCGCGTGTCTAAAATCAACCCGAGCTCACGCGACTTAGTATACATTGCACGGGAGTGTCTTTCCGTGCATAGACAACGGGAAAATCCATGCATAGCCGCCTCGCTTCTCCCCGATTGACTAAACCAGGGGTCTTCAACAGGGGGTCCTCAGAGTAACTACAGGGGGTCCGCCAAATCTTTGTGTGATATGATTTTTTTTTTTACCTCAACCACTTGAACCCTAGCATCTCTTTTCTGAGGAGAACTTTAGCCAAAAATAGCAGATCTACAAGCTCTGCGAGGCGTTGTGAGCTTGTAGATCTGCTATTTTTTGGCAAAGAGGTATAGGTGTAGAGGGAAAAAAGAGCAGACCAAGAAAACAAAAAAGTTTAATCTGAAACACAATTTTATACAATATAGAGGGGGTCCCTGCTTCATCTGTCTCTCAGCTAAGGGGTCCTTGGCCTGAAAACGTTGAAGACCCCTGGACCAAACCATTTTGGAGGTGCAAAGTCTCAAGCGAACTGGAGGTTGAGGGACCACCGAGCGAGCTAAAGCGAGCGAGTTGCCATCCCGAACGTTGCGACGTTCCCTTGAGCCTACTCAGCGCCGTTTGAGTTACGTACCTATAGGCACAGAATCGTACATTTTGTTGTGGGGACTGCTCTGCTTCCGGGTTTTTCCGGGTTGCAACTGGTTACGCCCACCGTGGAACTCGCCGTACATATGCACGGATTTTCTGGTTTTCTAGGTGACCATGCACGGAATGACGTGCACTCGCTCCGTGCAATGTACAGTATACTAAATTCTGTGAGATCAGGCTGCTAAAATTGTAGGCCTACAAGCTCACAACGTGTCACATCCGCTACGTTAGGTCTGCTATTACAGTGGTTCTCAACCTGTGGGTTGGGCACGTGATTTTGGGGGGGTCCCCAGATGACAGTAAAGTGACAATTTAAGGACCTTTTTAAAAATACCAACAACAAAAATAATGAAATGAAAAAAGACCATTACTGCATCAAAAGTAATCAACAAACTATACAATAAAAACTGGTCAAACATTGGACAAATGTTCAAATGATATAAGAAAGATCTACAATCTCACAACCCCTAGCGTTACGAGGCGTTGTGAGCTTGTAGATCGGCTATTTTCACAATATGTATCTTTGGAACCGAGTCAAACTAAATGTAATGCCTCAACCCCAATTCCAAGTGCATGTCGGGGTGGTGTTCCCCAGTTCAACTGTGATTATTGAGGGGGGTCCCCAGTTCAAATATGATTATTTTTGGGGGTCCTCAGATCAAATATGATTATTTTGGGGGGTCGCGACCTGAAAAGGTTGAGAACCACTGTGCTACTTACCGCTACACCAACTCTCCACCAAAAATAGATGATACAATTATTTTGGCTTAATGTTCTCCCCAGAATAGTAGTAATAGTCTTGCATAGCCAGACAACTATTCCACAATCTCCGAAGGCTACAGTATATAGAGTCTGGAACTACACCTCCCGAAATCCGAGGGAGGAAGCTGTCACAAAATATATTTAGAAATATATTTACATTTTATTTTTTAATTTCCATTTCTGCCTAGCATCAAGCTATATATGCTCAGATGATTTTGATTTATATTAGGATACATTTGCGTGGAAGTGGGGATGAGGCTTTACATCCGCTTTATATTTGAATCATGATCAGAGCTTCCAAGTCCCAGACTGACTGTATGACCGGAACATTGTGGGAGGCAACAGTCTTATGAGGACATGCAATGCAACTAAGAGAACATGACATAAATGATATGAGAGAACAATTATATTATTCAAAGTAAACGAATAATAGAACGTTATGATAAAAGGTCAATGCATATGAGAACATAATGATTCCAATGATCTAAGAGAACAAAGATATATGACACTGAATAATTAGGGTAAATGTGACCAATACTCCTATCAATGGAAGGAAGGGAATGGAGGAGCAATTAACATAGAGCTACAGTAGAGTATGTATTGTTTTAACCTATGGATTATGGAATTCATGTTATCAAATATGGGGAATAAGCAATGCTCTTTTATGTTTCCAGCATTGGTATTATTATGGACAATAAAAACAATATGTCTGTCTGTATCACTGTATTATCCTAGACTATCCACTTTGTATTACATGTGAAGGCCAAGTTGTCAATAATGTACAATTCAAAGTTGTCAAAACGATATACTGTATGTGTCAGCACCAATTATCACTAGTAGATTCCCATGTATGTACAGTGTGATGTTTGTGTTTATGGCTCAGGTCGTGTGATTTGTTAAAATATGCAGTGAATTCAAACTGGTTGTGTGGACAGGTAGCCTTTGTTAAACGTGAGAACCATCTCAGCGCCGTGAGATTCTCTGCGCCAATTATCACCTACACAAGTTCCTTTATGCATTTATTCTACTTGACAATTAAAGTAAATCTGTTCACTCCGAAGGTGCCTTAGCTTGCAGACAGGCTGTGTTTTTTTTTTGTAAAGCAGGCAGTGAAACGTAAATGAATGTGTTATGACATGTATGGGTAACATTTATACAACTATAGAACTGTTGTATAGCAACCATTGTTGCAGTCGTTCTGCGATTGGCTCAGGGCCCTGAGATTGACAGACGCTGATTGGCCCTTCCACTTTTTTTGGGTTTCTGCAAAACGCCCACCCAGCGCTTGAGGACAGACCGGAATTCACGCAACCTGGATGGTTTACCAGGCTAAACACTAAGATTTAAATCATTATACATTATCATGTATTACACATACCAGTAGTGGCAAGCAGTGCGAGGAATTAATTGGCATAAAAAGTGTGCGAAAAAGTGGTATAAAGAAGTGTCTACACTTTTTTTTTAAAAGGGAAAAGTCCAGTAGGCCTATTCAAAATGGTGCTTGTGTTAAAGTACAGAAGTGTTCAAAAGCATCAAACTATACTTAAATTATGAAAGTAAAAGTACTCATTATGAATGGCCCATTAAAAAAAAAGAAATCACAAACTTTCCAAATTGGTCAAACTTGATCTACAAAATACACACTTGTAGATTGGCTATTTTCAAGGAGGCATCATACTATAAATAGCTCTTTGTTAGTTAATGTGTGTTTTGTAATAATAATCTCAATCTGCAAAGTATAACTAGTAACTAAAGTTGTGTCAAAAAGGCGATATTTACTTCTGAAATGTAGTGTATAACCTATTATTGAAAAAATGCAAATACTCCAGTAAAGTAAAAGTGCCTCAAAATTGTACTTAAGTACAGCACTTGACAGGGTGGTGTGTATTTCTGTGGTAAAGAACATGGAGTCTATGGTGAGTAAGTCTGACATCTTCAACTCATCAGAGAGAGAGAGAGAGAGAGGCGGCATTTGTACTTGAGTGAGCGAGCAACGAGAGAGAGAGAAGCTCGGGCATGTGACGTTGTGTTGGTGCAGGCACGCATGTGTGGCTTGTGCGTGTGTATGTGCAGGGCGGAGGAGTGAGTGAGTGTGTGTGTGTGTGTGTGTGTGTGTGTGTGTGTGTGTGTGTGTGTGTGTGTGTGTGTGTGTGTGTGTGTGTGTGTGTGTGTGTGTGTGTGTGTGTGTGTGTGTGTGTGTGTGTGTGTGTGTGTGTGTGTGCGCATGCATGCATGCATGCATGCATGCGTGTTTGTTTGTGTGTGTCCGTGCATGTGTGTTTGTCGGAATGAGGGGCGGTTGAGGCGGGGCAGTTAGTGTGTGTTGCGTGTGCGTTTGTTTGTGTGCACGTGTTGGTGTATATTTGTGTATGTATGTGTGATTGAGAACGCACTAGGAAGCATGCACGGAAATGTACATTAGAATGCATGCATTTGTTCATAGCTGAGAGAGAGAGAAATCGGAACCACATTGGCACATCTGGCACAGAGGCATCCCTAAAACCAAAACCCAACGCATCACCGGCTAACACACACACACGCGCGCCAAACATCCCCAATCCCGAGATTGTTTGAGGGAGAGTCAACACAGGTTGTACCTATTAGAACGGCTTAGTAACTCAAGAAGCAGCAATTTAAGGGAGTCAGCGAGAGAGAGGGGAGGGGCTATCGGGGTGTGTGTGTGTGTGTGGGGGGGTATTTAGAAAGACAAGAGTGTCTTAATGCCTGTGACTTTAAGCTCTCCCAAAAGACTGCTTTGAGGATCAGAATAGAACGGTGATTCTCAACCTTTTTTTTCCTTCTCTTTTTCCCCCCTAAACTCAAGGACCAGGGTAAACTGCTGCGCCTTACTTTGTTGGTTGCAGGTGTGGTGGCCTCAAAAATCTAAGATTTGGTGTGGCTCGCACACCACACCAAATCAAATTTAAGGGGACAGGAAAAATTGTTTTCTTAATTTAAAGTGCTCAAGTGCAAAGTGCCACAGTAGGACAAATGTTTCAAATATTACATAAGAAAGAGGCAACAAAATTGCCGATGTACAAGCCGATCTAAGCTCTACAAGCCGATCTGTGAGCTTTTAGATCCGCTATTTTCACAATATGTATCTGTGGAACCGAGTCAAACTAAATGCAATCTGGGAACCCATTGTCAAATAAAAAGGAAAAACAGCACCCTCTGCTGTTTTTCACATTTCCATTTGACTCTGGGCTGAGCTGTACGGAGGACCCATGCTCACGGGAAACCGCGGTTTTGGTCTGCCCTCAGCCCTCCACTTCCGGTGGTGCACCTATGTTTTCCTTCCCACTAACAATATTTCTCCACGGAACACTAAGACCATTTCTCCCAAAGAACATGGATGGTTTTGGTTATAAGCACACTTGTTTCTATGACGAAAGAGCAAGTTAAAAGGTTTTAACTTTCCGTGGTTTTGTCAACTCCGAGGACGCTATTGTTAAATGAGTTGTCAACACGGCTCCCGACAGATCCAAGCGCAGCTATGGATCTGTTCTTGAGAGATTCAACTAAATGTAATGCCTCAACTCCTACAATTCCAAGTGTTCGTCAGAGTGGAGGGTCCCCAGTTCAGATAGGATTATTATGGAGGGTCACGGCCTGAAAAGTTTGTGAACCATTGGTCCAGCGCCTCACTTGTGGTCACCTCTCTCTGGGTCACCTTGCGGGACACTGCTGGCGACACGCCTTCCTTCAAACGTTGAGTTGCAACGGATGAGTGGTTTGCAGAGATGTACAACGGCAATGTTTCTTCTTTGGTGATTAGGTTATACAGTTGCAATGACCACTGGCAACCGAGAGAGGACATGAAACTTAACACATTGAAAAGCTTTAATTCTGAGAAACAGGCGTTGACCGATATCAAGCTAATAGTGTGTGTGTGTGTGAGAGAAATAGAGAGAGAGTGATAACACCGTTGTTCTATTGCCCTGAGACATACAGTAGACTGGTTTAATGGGGAACAGGGGAAGAAATGTACCAACCTACTTTACTTTTTTCTTTCCTTTTCTTTTCTTTTTTCCTCTTTAAACCCACTGCTCTATTTTCTTTTCAATCTTTGGTGGCTGGCGACACACACACACACACACACACACACACACACACACACACACACACACACACACACACACATACACACATACACACGCACGCACGCGCACACACACTGTGCAGTGAAAGGAGTATCCTATCGCGAAGAAATTACGGTTAAGTATTTTATGAATAAAACGTTTCCAAATGTCTTTGAAAAGCACCCCCCCTCTAGACCACAGCAAAGGCCCAATGAGGTAATATTATGTTTCTAAACGTCCCCGGTATGGTATCCCAGCTAAATGTGCTGGAATTACATGAGGAAAACTGGCCAAGACGTCCCTCTGTGTCTCTGTCTGTCTCTGTGTCTCTGTGCATGACTTTCGTCTGTGTCTCTGTGTCTCTATGTCATGACGTTCGTCTGTGTCTCTGTGTCTCTGTGTCATGACGTTTGTCTGTGTCTCTGTCTGTCTCTGTGTCTCTGTGTCATGACGTACTTCTGTGTCTCCTACATGTTACTGCCTTCACGAGAAGTGTCAGAAAACTGTGTAGCCTATGTACGCGCACCTGCGCACACGGACACACACAGAAACGTCTAAATGGTCAGCCGTGTACATGAATAAATAATTACTATTCTTTAAGGACTCAAAATGTTGTGTATAATTGTAGCTCATAATGGCTGGCATCCACTGCTAATGAATGCAGAGGAAAGCTATCAGGTATGTGCACATGAACTTGAAAAATACCCTAATAACACCAACAACTCTATAGCAGTTATGCGTTTTTTAAAGTGATACGCACGCACGTGTGCGTGCGCGCACACACACACACACACACACACACACACACACACACACACACACACACACACACACACACACACACACACGCAGAGTGTCTCCTTGACTGTGTAATCTACTGCAGATTGAAAAATGACCATCATAAAACAGGAACTCTCTGTGAGTAATCCCCCCTCAGAAAACAAACGCACCCCGGTCCCCAAGCCGTTTAGCTTCTAGTGATGTCAGCCCGTATTCTAAACTCTCCTAATCATATACCTTTGTGGACACTTAATTAAAATTACAAAAACATTTTTTTAATCAGCTGTGCCAATTAATATGCAAATGTATGCAAATGTGGTAAGACAAGGTGGTGGGGATATTCTCATGTCATTCTTAAGTGTGAAAACGAACCATATACACACGTGTGTGTGTGTGTGTGTGTGTGTGTGTGTGTGTGTGTGTGTGTGTGTGTGTGTTTGTTACAGTACTCGTGGAAAATCAATCAGATCGAGAAAGGAGCGCTCCCCTTTCGGACCGTTCTCCCGCGAGCGCACCGCGGCCGGCTAAAAGTCGAATGCTGACCGTCTGCCGAACACCGACGTCAAAATTGGCCTCAAGTTTTTCATGGAGTCGTGCCCAAATTTCCCAACAATCGGCCGTTGTTTGTTATGCAGTGTACAGGGGGTTTTGAGGACCCGTTGACTACTTGGCCCGTCGGGCGATCGATTGTATTACGACATGCAGTGGTGGAAAAAGTACACAAATTCTTTACTTAAGTAAAAGCACCAATACTGCAATATAAAAATACTCTGTTACAAGTAAAAGTCCAGAATTCAAAATTTACTTGAGTAAAAGTACAGAAGTTTTGGCATCAAAATGTACTTAAAGTACCAAAAGTAAAAGTACTAAAATATTTGAAAATAGCAGATCTACGGGAGGCATGCGTTAATCCGACAGACCTTTTCTCCGACTACGTGGCATCCGCGTGCGGTTAGGGTGCGGGTTTGGTTCGGGTTTACTGTTTAATGTCGGAGCACTGCGCTGTCGGAGGAATGCGCTGTCGGACTAACGTATTGCACCCCAGATCTACAAGCTCACAACGCGTCGCAACGCCTATTTTCAAATAGCTTATGTATAAAATAGGGCTAAAGTGGTTAATGCATGTTTCATAATATCAAGATTTATATCTGAAAAGTCACTAATAACTTAAGTTTTTGAATAATTGTAGTGGAGTAAAAGTACAATATTTGCCTCTGAGATGTAGTGGAGTAGCTAGAAGTTAAAGTATTGGAAATTGGAAATACTCAAGTAAAGTACAAATACCTCACAATTGTATTTAAGTACAGCACTTAAGTAAATTTACTTAGATACTTTCCACCACTGAGTGCACCTGCGTGAAGAAGCAAATGTCAAAACGTGCATGCGTGTGTGTGTGTGCAAAGGCCGACTAAATTTACAACCTCGAGATGCACACAAGCCTGAACCAAAGTGATGTATCCTCCGCTCCAGACAGCACCAATGGATCATTTATTTTCTTAAAATGATGTAACCTAATGTCCAACATGTATCCCTAACATAAGAAGGTAATTGCATTTACAGGTTTAACGGCTGAATTACAAGCATTTAAAATCGAGGCATTAAAAACAATCATATTAGGTTGATGCTTTATCGGTCACCCATTTAAACAATGGCTTTATCGTTCAGATCAGGTGGTCTGTACCGCGGTGGTTCCCAAAGTGGGGTCCGGGGACCCCCAGGGGTCCTTGAGGTGGTTCCAGGGAGTCCCCAACCAAATGATTGATATTTAAGAACCAAATGGACCCTTATCTGTAACTCTGAGAGTGCTCAGAGTTAAATTAACACTAGATCGGGTCCCAGAGATCACAATGTTACCAAATGAGGGTCCGTAGCCTAATGCGTATCAAACTGGGGGTCCTTGAAATTAAAATGGTTGAGAATCACTGCTATGACGGTAAAAATCATCTCTTATGGCGGTCCCTAGCATATCTCATAAAATGGGAGTCCGTGGGCTAATTATGTGTCAATTTAGGGGTCCTTAACATGAACAAGTTTGAGAACCACTGTTCTACTGTACACGCCACGGCAGGTGAAGTGTCATACATTATAACGCCCTATGAGGTTCTAATATTAATGCATTAACAAGGTGACAATGGATGTTGCAATGCAGCCTGAGAGCCATGGATGTGCACTGGGGGCTCTAGGATGGAGACGGGGCCTAATTCATCACTTCTGAATGGATGCTTGGCTAGCAGGCTAGGCTATCAAATAATGTTTCAGGTTTTCGTTTAAAAGATATATCTTTTAATGTGTCTTTTATGGCACTTTATAGTCTGTCCCATTGGACTTGTGTTGTTTTAACTGACCGTTGTGTTGTTATACTGGTGTTATATTGTGTGTGTGTGTGTGTGTGTGTGTGTGTGTGTGTGTGTGTGTGTGTGTGTGTGTGTGTGTGTGTGTGTGTGTGTGTGTGTGTGTGTGTGTGTGTGTGTGTGTGTGTGTGTGTGTGTGTGTGTGCGTGCGTGCGCCAGGTATCGGTGTGTGCCCGTGCGCTATGCAAATAGGCCTGCTCCAGTATGGCGATGATTAGCTTTCAAAACAAATATCAAGGAGGTAAACATTGGCAGCGAATAATCATTTGTTGTGTTGATTTCATTTGAAAGCTGGGGGCGGGGGGGGGGGGGGGGGGGGGGGGTTAGAAGACCAACCTTAACCAGGCTTGAGGTGAGAGTTGACGAGAGTAAACCAGGAGCTGCTCACTTCTAATTAGGCCTGGAAGACACTGAGGTCTCTCAGAGAGAGAGATAGAGAGAGAGAGAGAATAAATGTACCAAGCGAACCACACACACATTCTTAGATACATCAATATGAAGGCATATTTATTGTTGTTGTTATTATTAGACATTTCGGGCACTGGCCTATTTGGGAACGATGCAAGTTGGAAATGCATGCCTCACATGGTTATGCAATACCCGTTGTGTCTGTCTGTCTCTGTGTCCCTTTTGTGCCCATATATGGATATTTCTGTGTCTGTCTGTGTCCCTTTTATTTCCATATATGGAGGTTCTGTGTCAGGCATGTCCAAATATGGAGTCCAGGCCAGTCTATGACGTCAGATGTTATATTGATGGTGTCATATTGATGAGATCATGTTGATGACGTCATATTGACGAGGCTGATGACATCAGGGTCGTCCGTTATGGGAATGTGTGGTTTTATAGATTTATGTCAATTACTTCTTTATTTTGTATTCACACTTCTCCAACGTTGGTTTTGGTATCAAGTGGCCACATTTTGTTTGCAGAAAAACATTTTAGAATGTTAAATACATGTCATCAATAATGCCTTTAAACATACCGTATACACGGCTACTGACTGTAACCATTGTGTGTGTGTGTGTGTGTGTGTGTGTGTGTGTGTGTGTGTGTGTGTGTGTGTGTGTGTGTGTGTGTGTGTGTGTGTGTGGGTGTGCGTGCGTGCGTGTGTGTGTCTGAGGGCCTTGCTTGCTGTGTGACCTGACGTCTTTGCACGGTGACAGATTTTCTTACATGCGCGTTCACCCTCAGGGTGCTTGAAGGTCTGCCAGTCTACATATGTACCTCTTCAACCTAACCTGTGAGAGGCTGCCAGAGCCAGCCAACTCTTTGGTGTGTGTGTGTGTGTGCGTGTGCGTGCGTGCGTGTTTGCTTGCTTGCTTCCTCACACGTTATGTGCATGCTGGCTTGCATGTGTTCTTTGCTGTCCTAACCTGTATGTGTGTGTGAGCAAGCCAAATCACTGAGCCAAGTCTGTTGCGAATGAGCGCACAGGGTGTATGCCTGCGTGTGTGTGTATGTGTGTGTGTGTGTGTGTGTGTGTGTGTGTGTGTGTGTGTGTGCCTGTGGGCCACATTTGCAGCTTACATGCTGTCGTGTGACCTAACCTGTGTCAGAGCGCAGCAGAGAGTGAGCTAAATGGAGTGTTTACTGTGTGAGGTGTCACAGTGAGTTAAGCCTTCAGCAGGTGGGCAGGTTGCAGGGAAACAGCTTGTGTCATCAAGTGTTAGTAACCTGTAATCCCATCTGAGCCACCAGGCGGGCACACACACGTACACACGCACGCACATGCACGCATACGCTCCAGGGGGCTAACAGCACAACCTGCAGCCCTCCCTGCTGAGACATACACCACACGGGGGGGTGATGTGTGAGTGTGTATGTGTGTGTGTGTGTGTGTGTGTGTGTGTGTGTGGGGGGGAGGTTCCAGGTGACTTACAGCATATAAACACACCAGGGGGGCCACAGCTGCTGCTGAGGCAACACAGGTCCCTGAGCTGAGAGACATGGGGGGAGAGAGAGAGAGAGAGAGAGAGAGAGAGAGAGAGAGAGAGAGAGAGAGAGAGGAGAAGAGAGAGAGAGAGAGAGAGAGAGAGAGAGAGAGAGAGAGATGAGAGGAGAGAGAGAGAGAGAGAGAGAGAGAGAGAGAGAGAGAGAGAATAAAGATGCAATGTACCTGGTTTGGCGATAGTGATGCTTGAGAGTCAGTTAAGCACATAATTGATTAGAAAGAGAGAGAGAGTGTGTGAGATGGATGGATGGACAGACAGACAGACAGAGTGATAAACTCTTGCCTGCCAGAGTAAACCGGATGTGACGTTTTCGCCAGGGACGTGCTGGCCACAGGGAAATTCGTTGAAAATTCCAGAACAGCCGCGCCATTTACGGGCCGCCAAACGGCCGGTGGGCCACCCAAAAAAACCAAAAAAAAAGTTTAATTTCCGAGTCGCGCGTCCCAATTATTAATTACGTTACTGTTGGGCTGGGACGTTTTTCAGCAGTGGTGTAATTTACATAGGGTTGCTGGGTTAAACCGCGCCCGCCCCCCGTTGACAAATCTGTTATACCGTGTGAAAAATCGTGTTTTTTCCTATTCTGGCCGAAAATGACCGGGGGAAAAAAAATTAAAACCGGAAACGGAATCTGCGTCATAAAACCGGAACCCGGGGAGTCTGAAGGAATCAGAAAGTGGAACTGATGATAAAAAATAAACAGAATAGCGTCACAGATTAAACAATGAAAAAGCTAAACGCGCGTCTAACGCGTCGACGGCCAACTGGACAAACTAGCAATTGACGCGTTATCGAGTCAGTCAAAGGCAGTCAAAGAGTTATGTGGTTAATAATAATGTGTAATTTGTTTGGTACAAAGTGATATCAGGATTTCCTCAGTAATGTGTTTTTACTTTCATTTAATTCCGTTCCTTTTATTCTCTTTGTCAAACTATGATTGGCTTGGTCGTCTGATGATAGGAAAAAAAAGGTGAGATTTTGAAGCAGGATTTGAAGGAAACTGCAAAGTGGAGACAAAACAAGCGGCTACATTAAAAGTGTGTTCTTCACACGTTAGGCCCTCATCTCTCCACACGTTTCCCCGAGAAGGAAACTGAAATGGTGTCTCATTCAAAACTGACGTGAAATACATCACTCTGTCAAATTATCACCTGTCAAAAATTATCACCTGACAAAAATTATCACCTGCAATGGAATTAAAAAAAGACAGCTTCTTGGCAAGAAGCATCCTGGCACGAGGGAGGAATCACACGCAGCTAAATTAGTGCGCGCCTCACGTGGAAAGTGTTGATAGGGATTTTCCTGACTGTGAATATTGAATATAAAAAGAGCACAGAGTGGTGTTGGAATATATTTCCCTGGGAAATGACACCTTGCTGAGTCTGTCTGCTTTCTGTGAGGTGACTTCATCTGGAAGCAGCCGTCACGTAGAGTTTGTCGTCTCTCGTGTGCTCGCTAACATACACAACACACACACAAGCACACGCACACGCACCCACACACACACACACACACACACACACACACACACACACACACACACACACACACACACACACACACACACACATACACACACACACCAGCGCTAAGGTGACAAGGTGAGAAAACAAGAGTGCATTTTCACCTTGTCACGCTGGGTTTATTCCAAGACCTTAAAACCTAGAGGAAGTCACATTTGGTTTCTGTGTTAAACAGGAATTTCACTTTAAAACACTACTGGGGTCCAGGGGTCGTTACGCACAGATGTGTTCGTGGCAAGACATGTCCGTCGTGGTACATTTTTCGCCAGGCCGAAAGGCATGGCGAGAGATTATGTTTTGCCCCCCGTGCGTCCATGTGTCCGTCCGTCCGTCCATCCTTCTGTCTGTTGGCCCGGTCGCTGTGAAACTGCGCACACACACTCCCTGGATGCCACAGCAGAACCTCTGCCCCACATTTTTCAGATTAGCTTGTCATAGCGCCACCATGAGGCCGACTTTTGCAAAACACATTTTTTGATATTACAGATTTTGTCCAAAAAACATGCAAATCGGTACACAGTATCTCTATAGTCCTTTGATCAACACGGATCTGTCCGATTTTCCATATTCCATTCTGATTGGCTAAGATTGGCTTCCAAAGTTTGCAGGATTGGTTCGTTTTGAACAAAATGTCTCAAATCATGAACGCAGCATGCGATTTCCATGACAATTTCCACGTAGATTCGGCAGAGTTCACAATATGAACTCTCCTATTAGCGTCCTCGCTCATCGTTCTGAGATTGACAGCGCACGTTGGCCAATCAGAGTGAAGCGGCCATTAAGTCACCATATCCGGCCATTAAAACTTTCTCTGCTCTATTTTCTAACTTCAAAACGCTTTCAAACTTCTTCTTGTGGCATGGAATTTACTTTTAAGATATTTTTCGGATAGCATTTAGTTGTTTAACTTCATATATGTGGTATTAAATCATGACAGAGCCTATTTGAAAATAAAAATTCAGAGAACCAGCAGGGGCGGGCAGTGATTCATATTCAAAAGTAGCAAACATACAAGCTCACAGCGTGTCACTTTGTGCCGTCCTGTGATCTTGTATATCTGCTACTTTTGAATATGATTTTTGTTTTACTTGAAAGTATTGGAAAATTCTGCATACATTTGATTTGTTTTAACACAAATCGTCTCTTCTGGGGGTCCCTGGCACAAAACATTTTCAGATAGGGGTCCGCGGCCAAATACATATCGATGGCCAAAACGCAAAACCTCCTAAGTGCAAATTTCATGATTTTCAGATTTCACTGTGGATGAGGACTATAGGCTATGCTGCACATGCTCAGTCTGTCTGCAAGATAGTCCCGCCCCTCATTTTGTCAGAAAAGTCATTTGACTAAAACCTCCTATCTTGTTCAGTGCCAATTAGTGCTAAAATGTTGAAGCGCAAAACCTCTTATCTGCACCAGAACTAGTTGAGCAGCAGACAGAGCTGAAACTTTAAAATTCTGTGTTATGTAGACCATCTAAATGTCTTTCAGTTTGTACTAATCAATTATTTTCAAAATAAAAAAGTGTCTTCCACCCTTACCATTTAAGTATTTGTTAGTAACTATCAAGTTAATTGCATTGCCTTGTTGATTGCTAATGATTAGTGTCAGGTGGTGAAACTTTTATAACACCAAGAGTGTGAGTTAATCAAAAATGTGATTGGTAATACTTGTTACAGTACTGTAGAATGTCTTGATCTCAAAATTAGCATTAAAAAAACATTATTTATTCATTTGTAAGCCTATTTGTTTCTAGGTAAAAACCTCCTATGTGCATCTATGTAGATAGGAGGTCATTTTTAGGTATAGATAGGAGGTTTTGGCGTTGAACATTTTGAACTTGTGGTTAGAGGTTGTCATTGCTGCTTTGCTGTGAACATCCATGTTGTGATTTTTTATTAAATGCAGATCAAAATCACACGTGAACACCGTGGCAGCCAACAACCCTATGAGAATATTGTGTTGTGTCGGTTGGGGGGTATGAGGGTATGGGGGTGGGATGGGGTTTGGAGTTATGGGGTGTGGGAGGTGTGGGGTGGCGGTTGGGGTGTTATGGGGTGGGGGGGTGCATGAGGGCTTGGGTGGGTGGAGTTTGGGGGTTGTGGTGTGTTGGTTGGGGGCATGGGGACCGGGGGTTCTGGGAGTGGGGGTAATGGATTGGATGGGATTTGGGGGTACGAGGGTATGGGGTGGGATGGGGTTTTGAGTTATGGGGGTTGAGAGGTGTGGGATGGCAGTTGGGGGGTATGGGGTTTGTGGGAGTGGGGGAGTATTGCAGGTGGTGGAGTTGGGGGGTAGAAGGTATGGGGGGGATTTTGTTGAGGGGGGCATAGGCAAGTTAGGCCAGATCATATAGGATAGGGTCTTTGCGATGTTTGGAGTTATGGGGTGTGGGAGGTGTGGGATGGCTGTTGGGGGGTTATGGCGTGGGGGGTGCATGAGGGCTTGGGTGGGTTGTGGTGTGTTGGTTGGGGGCATGTTGACCGGGGGTTCTGGGAGTTGGAGTAATGGATTGGATGGGATTTGGGGGTACGAGGTTATGGGGTGGGATGGGGTTTTGAGTTATGGGGGTTGAGAGGTGTGGGATGGCAGTTGGGGGCTATGGGGTTTGTGGGAGTGGGGGAGTATTGCAGGTGGTGGAGTTGGGGGGTAGAAGGTATGGGGGGATTTTGTTGAGGGGGGCATAGGCAAGTTAGGCCAGATCATATAGGATAGGGTCTTTGCGATGCGAGAGTGTGGTCTAGCCAACACCAACTCGGGACTCCTGAAGTGGAATGGGGTTTTGAGTTATGGAGGTGGAGAGGTGTGGGCTGGCAGTTGGGGGGGTGGGGTTTGTGGGAGTGGGGGAGTATTGCAGGTGGTGGAGTTGGGGGTAGAGGGTACGGGGGGGATTATGTTGAGGGGGGCATGAGTCAGTTAGGCCGGATCATATAGAATAGGGTCTTTGCGATGCGAGTGTGGTCTAGCCAACACCAACTTGGGACTCCTGAAAAGCTGCCCTCCACACTCTCCTATCTAGCATCAGGGTTTTGAGCTCTACAGTGTTGTTGGCTAAGCTGTTACGCCGAAGTGCATCTACGTAGGTGGTGTACTTCCTGTCTTTCCTGGCTTTGCCCTGGGTTTGCTCCCATAGTGTCAGTTTGCTTGCCATTAGTTACAGTATGGATGCCTGACGCAGTGCCCTGCCTCATCCTTCTCTCTCTGACTTTGTCTGTGACACATGGTAGGTTCCCGTAGAGGACCACATTTCTGATTTGGCCCGTCCATGTGACTCCTAGTGCCATTCATAGCATTCTTGTGTAGACTCCATCCAAGGCCCTTTCCTGTTGTGCTGTGATGGTCCATGTCTCAGCCCCATACAGCAGTACTGACTCAACTGTAACTATATGAACAGCCGCCTCTTGAGGTCTTCTCCCATGTCTGATTTCCACACTCTCCTCATCCCATGCAAGGCATTCCAGTCAAGTGCCCCCCGAACCTTCAGGTCCTGCTCCATTGAAGCAGTCCAGGCCCAGGTTATTTGAAGGACTGCCTCAAGTCCTGGACTGAGGCACTGCCTGGACTGCCTCAAGTAGCGTGTCTCCATCATCTGAACCATCTTCTCAGGAACTCCGTAGGCCCGGAGAATGTTCATCAGTTTCCCCCGGTGGATGGTGCCAAAAGCCTTTTGGAAGTCATGAAGGTGATCACCACTGAAAGATTCATCTCCTACTCCTTCCAGTATCCTCCTCAACACCAGTATCTGCCCGTCTGCTGTTCGCTCTGGGCGGAAGCCGTTCTGCGAGTTTCTCAGTACAGGGTCTAAGATGGGTCTAAGACGGTTGAGGATCATCCTGTTAGCCGCCTTGGCGACTTGTGAGCTCAGGTTAATGCCGTGGAGGTGTCCGTCTTGGTGAGGTCGCCTGACTTTGGTACTGGATCGATGATCATTTTGCTCCACAGCTTCGGCAGCTCACTAGACGTGTGTGCTTGATGAAATCCAACACCACCTCGTCTATGGGCACATACATCAGAACCTCTGCTGTCACTCCATCCTCCTCTTGCCTCACTTGATAGTAGCCTTGGCCCTCTGGTACTCATCCATGGTAAATGATCCATGATCTGGTATGGGAAGGTCATGGAAGACAAGAGCATCGGATCATCCTCTTCTTCTGCTGGTACCATGTTTCAACTCCTTCCTCTGCGCTTTCTCCCCAGATCTTGGAAGATTGAGAAGAGCTTCTGCCAGAAATTGATTGATGAGCTTCCAGCTCTTGCCATGCTTCTGTTTAACATGCACCTTTTTAATGTCCCTGATCTTTTGGGTCAGCTCCTGTTTTTCGAGTTGCATACACTTGGTATAGCTACTCCTTCCTCCGCTTATATTCCTCCCTCAGACCCTCTCCTTTTTGGTCAGCGACAAAGCCCCTGTGTGCTGCTCTTATCTCCTCCCTGGCTTTGGTGATTCTAGGGTCAAGGCATCCGTCTTTCCTCCTTGCTTATAGGCTCTTTAAGACATTCAGTGATCTTACATACTATTCCACTATCCACACTGGACACAAGGTTGGTGATCCAGTTGTATGAGTTAGGGGAGTTGGAGGGCATGAGGGTTTGGGGGGTGTGGTGTGCTGGTTGGGGGGAATGGGGGTTGTGGGAGTGGGGGGGTATTTCAGGTGGTGGAGTTGGGGGTAGAGGGTATAGGGGGGATTATGTCGAGGGGTGCCTGGGCCAGTTGTTTTCTAGTCCACCTAATTGTATTCCTGTTGTCCTTTTTGTACATTTTATTTGTAAGCACTTTCATTTTAGATTCTTGTTGTGAGCATTGCCCTGCAAACTTTGTTTTGTTTTTGAATAAAATAAAAAAGCATTCAATGCAACTCAGTGTTGTGTTCTACCGTGTTACGCTGTATACAGTGCGGATTTTTTTGGAAGAAGGCGTATACAGTCTACTAACCATTCCATCCATTGAAAACGCACTAGCGTATACCCACAACCACGCGCATTTCGTGCAGGGAATGATTATCGTATACCTCAACAAAAAAAAAAACTAGACCACACCACTGATGCAACTGTTTTCAGCTGTAAATGTATGTATTTTCAGCTAGTACTATTTGTCATTATGTAGTTAAGCAATCACTTTACATTGAATGCAAAAGCTCCTATCTGCAGAATTATCCAGGAAAAGTGGGGAAAAACCTCCTATCTGCATTTGCAATATGAAATCAGTGTAATTAACATATAATAATGTAATATTGTCCAGACATCCAGAAACGGTGTATTATGTGATGGGTTTCATAAAAAAATAGCATTGTGCAAAAAAAATACAACATTTTGTAGTTTTCTTTTTCATTTTCCCAACATTTAACATTTTTCAGATAGGAGGTTTTGCGTTTTGGCCATCGATATCGTTTTGGGGGTCCTTGACTTGTACAGTCTATGCCACGGTGCATTGAAGCTGTTCTTTTGATTGATTGAATACTTTATTAGTCAGAAATGTAACCAGAACGTGCACAATAAGACATTAAGGCTAAAAAGATAACACAAAAACGTCCTTGGAACTAGTTTCCATTGTGGTCCTATATGTATACAGTAGGTGGCTTGTGGTGGGCCTACACCTTTAAGACACTTTTTGTTTTAGTTGTTTTATTATAGTAAATGCGTCACCTGTCTGTAGTAAATAGGTTAACCACTCGCTGCCTGAAGAATGCACAGGCTGTATTACTGATGTGCTGCAGGAGACTCCACAGAGACGCATCCACTCAATAGGCAATTTAAAAATTGAAGACGGAGGTTTGACCAAGCAATAAAAGTGATCTATTGCCAACAAGAGAGAGAGAGAGAGAGAGAGAGAGAGAGAGAGAGAGAGAGAGAGAGAGAGAGAGAGAGAGAGAGAGAGAGAGAGAGAGAGAGAGAGAGAGAGAGAGAGAGAGAGAGAGAGAGAGAGAGAGAGAGAGAGAGAGAGAGAGAGAGAGAGAGAGAGAGAGAGAGAGAGAGAGAGAAACACACGACCAATTATCTTATTTATAAATCAACGGCCATTCCACTGATGACTTTACCTTAGAATTTGATTAAAGGCAGATTTCAAAGTCGTCTCTTCCAAAAAGATTTAAAAAAAAAAATCATTTGATCTAATTGTCCTCATAGGTAATAATCACAAGTCTTCCCTTTGGTCTTCCCTAATCAAAACTCCATTGATTTTCACCGGACTAGAGGGAATGAACCTGGGTGAGGAGAGGACGGGGTGAGAGATGAAGTGAGTAGAGAAAGACTGAAATTGATAAATAGGATGAGAGAGAGAAAGGGAGAGAGGTAGGTAAACAGCTCTGTAGACATCTAAAGTGCAAGTAGTCTACGCTGAATTCACACTTTCACTTTCGTGAGAAAGTTGGCGAAACATAGGGCCTTACCCCTTATGCCTAAACGTTTTAGCCATATTTTACTATTTTGAAAATAATTTTTAAATAGTTCAACTAGCCGATCGACATCGATGCGTTGTGAGCTTGTAGATCGGCTATTATAACTATTTTAAAAAGTAGAAAAAACTGCAAAAAGGTTTAGGGATAAGGGGTAAGGCGGCACGCAAGGTAGGGCCCTAAGCCTAATATCCCCACTGGTGAGGCGGGGGGGTTTCCCTCTTAGGTTAGTGGTTAAGAGGTTTGGCTTAATGTCCATTCCAACGCGGGAGACCATGGCTTTGAATCTTGGGTGTTGCACACAGTGTCGGACAGAAACCTCTCATCTCCTTATTTTAACTTTTTGTGTGTTTTCGTAAATGAATGCGCCACTTGATCATACTACGGCATCACACTAAAGCATAAACAATAGCAGATCTGCAAGCTCGAAATGTGGCACGAAGCATTTTGAGCTTGTAGATATGCTATTTTTGCTATTTGAATCCTGAAAAGTAAACCGTTTTTGACATATGAGGTTTCCACGCGACAGAGACAATATACTTTTATTCAAGTCAAAAATATGAATACTTCGTGGTCCGTTTCACAGTTGAAAGGTTGATGGGGGGGAAGAAGGCAGCAGATCTGAGACCAGATTCTCTCAGCCAGAAAGAAAGCGACCCACCCATGCAGTCGCTGTGGACAAGAGAGCAGAAAGGAGATCTGATCAGCTTCAATAGGCTCTATGTACAGCAGCCATATTGGAAAGAAATTGGGCCTCTTCTTACTTCCTTCACAGGTGTTACCAATGATACTAATGAAGGTTCTCCTCCATTCTGGTCAGGGTGCTGATATTGTGCATGTTGGCTCACTCCATTTTGGTTCCCAAATGGCCCCTTATGGTGGGTGTGTAACTCTGAGAGTGTACAAATACGGGTCCATTGGGTTCCATTTGTACACTCTCAGAGTTATGGGGGTCCTTGAAAATAAGACAACCACTATGCCACACTAAATGGAACAGAGCCTTAATTAGTATCATTGGTAACACCTGTGAAGGAAGTAAGGAAGAGGCCCAATTCATTCCCAATACGGCTGCTGTGCATAGAGCCTATCTGGGAGAAAAGAAGGCAACCCACCCAGGATGGTGTGCTGCTGCTGTTGTTGTGGAGACGAGGTCATTACTGCACATTAAAATCCACATTACGGTTTCCGCTGCCTCCTCAGGAGTCAAAAATACCCTTGGTGAGTCATTGGGAAGTCTGTGTTTTCTTTTTTTTTTTCGCTCCGCGGCTTTAATGGCCGCTTGCGTGGACCGCTGCCCACTGACCCTCGAACACACGCCTCGGCAACGACTAGAACGGAATGTCAGGGAACAGCATTTGCCCACGGTACGTGGGCAACATCGCTTTTGACGGTAACGAGATAGCATTTGGTGCCAAACGAAGGGCAAAACCGTGGTTCCCTGACCTCTGCTTTGACCTCAGGTTTCTACCATGAAGTGCTGTGAGTGTATTGCACATCAACCAGCTAACTCTGAGTCGATAGATTATCTAGTGAAGAATGCTCAGACACACACATGTAAACACTCCACAAACCTCACACAATGTTGTAGTCAGGTGGCTTAGCAAAATGACCGTTACGATAAAAGCGTTGAATGTTGCGTGAGACTTCTTTAGGACCTACTGATGGATTCTAGCCTGGGGCCCAAAAACATTATAATTAAAAAACTGGTCGTTTCACTTTTTGGCCTTTAACTTTTAAACCGTACGGTCATACCATCAAAAATATTTTCCGTAACGGTAATGTTAAAACATTGCCTTAAGCCACTGGACTATTTTTTAAGCCACAGCTCTGGATCAGAGCGTTTAAGCATTTTAGCAATTGTAATTGTAAGCCTGGCAAAAGTCAGTATGGACACAGATATTGTCATTATGTCTGCGCTCATATGAAATGTCTCCAAAATGACAATGATCAAAGTTATTACAGTTAGTATCATAAGCCATTATCTTCTTTATTATTATTTGAATTATTCTGATGTTGTGAAGAGCTTCTAACATGATGTGTAAAAAATATACTGATTCATAAATAATGACCTTCCTTTTTGACTTGAAGGTAAACCAAACACATGATCTGTAAAAATAGAATAGAATAGAATATGGTCACAGCCAGGGGTAAAAATAGGAAAATCTACAGTAAAGCCACATGTAATGTCATTGCAATTACTGCACTTACTTAACACATACTGTATAACAAATCACAGATAAAACTACAATCTAAGCTGCACAGTTGCGACTCATTGTAATAATTTAATGATTTCACTGTCTGGTTATTTGTCAGTCAGGTGGATTGGAGAGGCCAGCGTCTCTCTCTCCTCTATGATAAATGAGTTTGTATTGTCTGTCAGAGCTACTTCCTGCCTGCCCAGGTCACTGCTTATGAAATTACCACTTGTCAATGTCCTAAATACACGTTGATGGATGATCGTGACAAATGAACGACTCCCCTGACTTTTAGCGTTGGGCGGCTGCGTGCCGCCCCGGCGGAGGGGAGACACCTCTACCTGATTATTATTGATTGATTATCGATCGGGTCAGGAGGGCAGGCTCAGGAAGAACGATGGCTTTCTCTCTGAAAGCCTGTCTCGGAGTTTTAACATCAGCTTAGAGAAGCTTGTACTGTTATAGCACTTAGCCCCTGACCTAGATATGACCTAGATGACAATGTAATCTTTTTTTTATTTCGATGCATTGTATTTAGATGGATGCTAGGTCCATAGTTTACCTGGTATCCTTTAGTTTCAATTTGCATATTGTGTTTAAAAAAAAAGAAGAACAAATAGATTTATCGCCTGTATCTCGCCTCCCTGGTTTTACTCTGCATTTTATTTACATTTATTTATTTACTCTGGCAGTGAATGAGTTAAGCAAAAACAAATAAAAATGGTAGTACTTCGTCCACCAGTGCAGATGAGTAGAAAGTCGTCCAGTTGGTTCTATAACTACACCACATGTTCAGTAGCGTCTAATGATAAGATAAAATGAACGGGAAGTTTCAAAGAGGATCAGTGTGTCTGGGAGGCTGGACAAACTGGAGCGGTCTGTCAAACGGCCGCAGGGGTGTGTTGAGTTGATTGTCAGCCATGCAAATAATCACTTCCTCTTCCTCACACCACGGTGAGTTTGCTCAGGATAAGAGCCAATTACCATTTGGAAATGACTTCCAAAAACACTCTGGGCGAAAAACGCTCATATTGTGAGTCAACGCTATTGCTGTCACAGATACGTACACACACACACACACACACACACACACACACACACACACACACACACACACACACACACACACACACACACACACACACACACACACACACACACACACACACACACACACACACACACACACAAATATTTAGAAATATTGCACCAAATTCTTAGAAACACATACACATTCACACCCAAATGCTTCCAAATACATAAACAAACATACACGGTTAAAATGAACCTACAACCATGCTTGCGCACACACACACACACACACACACACACACACACACACACACACGCGCGCACGCACACACACACACAAATGCAAGCATATCAGCGGTAGGCCGTAGGAAGCCAGGGTGTATGTGCGCGTGCATGTGTGTTTGTATTGATGTGACGATAGTCGTGTGTTCTATGTGTTCTATTGGCTGGCTGGCAACCAATTTGGTTGTTTTTCCTTCATGATTTGTTTGCATATGAAACACAAAGTGCTGTCATGTAGCCATGCTCTGCTCCTTTTTGGATCTGCATTTACAACTCCCCTACACTCTCAGAGTAAAGTCAAATAGCTTTATTTAGCCTTATGAATATACATAATTGACATATCGGTCCCCATATCGCTACCGACCGATGATTACTTATGCAGTGTCATATTACAGTATGTTACATGGGGAGACTTTTCACTCTGTCCCTTAAAGTTGACATTAAGTTGTATATTTATTTATTATAATGATGAAAAAAATACATTTTCAACTAAAAAGTTAAACATTGGTTTGTCAGCTGATGCGGTCGTTCAACAAAAGATTAATTTTGAAAAACGTATTGCTATATTTAGAACCGTGCGCGTGTGTTGTGTGTTCACACTTCCCGTGTGTGCGTTTGTTTATAAGTGCCACACATGCGTTCGTAAGGGGTGCTAGTGTGAGTCGCTGTGCTTTCCTGTTTGAGGTGTAATTAGTTGCAGGTTTGAGTTTTGATGTATTTTAAGGCGTTGATGCTGTGCTCATGCAGGCAGACATACAAACATACTGTACACACAGTACATATACATACACAGAGTGACTTGTGGAAGCGGCTAGGATTGCTTAAAAAAATGTGTATTGTCGTTATCACACTGAGGACGCTTGCAATTAACTATTTTTACTTCTAACGCGTCAATGGCAATGTGGACCAAGTACCAATTGACTCGAAAACTCGTCCATGGCAGTAAAAGAGTAATACAAATATATATATATATATATATATATATATATATATATATATATATATATATATATATATATATATATATATATATAATTATTATTTTTTTGTTTTTCACTCAGAACCAGGAGATAACACGATCCAAAGATTTGCTGCTCCATTCACTTCCCTGTTAAAATATTAGGCAAACATTCTGTATCTCGGCTCCTGTGTTTCCTATGTATTCTTGGCAAAACATGCTATTTTCAACTTGCCACAACTATGGAACGGATTACCGCGATCAGATTTGCCCCCCCCGCCCCCCCCCCCCACACATTCTACGAGACCCCTGTGCGTGTAATGAGGGGATCTCAGCGTTCACAGAAAATATTCCATGATTTTTCGAAGGTAGGAAAAAACACTAGTTTTCGCTGGCACTGGGATGACACTATTACAATTTTACTCTCTGGGAGTTAAAGAGTTAAAAAAAAAGGTTGAGAATTACTGTTCTATTCTATTCTATTCTATTCTGTTCTGTTGTGACCCTTCCCTCCTCAGTGCAGGTATTATAGTCCATGGGGCTTCCATAGCACCACATAGCTCTGCTCTGAATAGCCAGGTTATAAAAAGCCAGTTAAGCTGCATTTTCTCTCATCTCATCCTTTTAGTTGCTGAGTCTCTATGGATGAAACCCGATCCGCCACCGTCAACTAAAAAAAACCACCAAGTCCTCCCGACCCTCGCTCAGGATTGGGAGGTAAGCGAAAGTTTTAAGCCACGCTCCCCAAACTAATGCCAGTTTGATTAAATGCTGCGGACACAAACAGCAGGGGTCTCTCTGATCCCTCTCGTCCTCTATACTACTCAGGCAACAATCCACCTCCTCTCATTGTGTCCTTTGTGCTTCACTGCAAAATGACATCCCCCATTAAAAATAAGCAACACCTAGTGTTTTGTGTAGTTCTATGGCTTAAAGGGGAATGAAACCATAGTCTGATTATGTGGTTTGCTTTCCTGTACAGGTAAAGAAATTCAGTTTAAAAACATGGCAGGCTGGCCTTATAGTACACTGTGATGTAGTGTTTAACCTGCACAAAACAAAATGCAAGATGGGCCTATAGGATTGTGTTAGCCTTTAATACAGCTACAATACAAGAAAATAAACTGATTCCTGTGTGTTGCCACAAACACTCAAATCACATCAACAGACTTTAAAAAACAACCCTGTTCCGTCATCAAAATATATTGTATAGATGCTAAAATCTTGGCCTGATTGTCCTAAAATATGGCACGTGCCATTATTCCGTCACAAAGGCTGTTGTTTTTGGTCGAATGAGTCGCATGGCTGCTGCTTTATTTCCAGCAGATGCGAGGCGGAGAATGAACATTTGTTTAGAGGCCTAGATACATTAAGAGTTTATTTGACGGCAAACACAAAGCAAATTGTCACTTAGCGATGCCAGCTCAGGCCCAATAAGCCATGGGTCTTTAAAAAGTCACAAAGTGATGTCATGTTTAACAGGGTTAAACACACAAACAAAGATGGATTAAATGTGTCATTTGGAGCATTCAAATACGGATGGATTGTACGAGAAGAGGGAAGAGAGAGAGAGAGCAAAAGACAACAACCCTTCTGCATATTAATTCTTATCGTGGTTTATGAATAATCATGGTTCACGTGAGGAGCATTATGTGAAGAATACAGTGGCACTTTGGGCCGTCATAATTAACAGCCTCAGCTCAACAATGGGAGCTGGTCGGCTCTTATTAAACACGCCACATAATGGGCAAAAATTGACTCTTAAATGGCTGTTTGGAGGAGGACGGATCAGAGGTTCAAGTGAAAAGACAGTTTCATGCCCGACGCGTTTCTTTCAGCGTTGCCAGATTTTGTGAGAAAAACAAGCAGACAAGTCTATTACAATTTACAATTCAAAGTAAATGACTTTATTTAGCGTCAAAATCAGTTGAACCACTTGAACCATATAATGTACATTTTGAAAATAGTAGATCTACAAGCTCACAACGTGTCACAATGCAGCACGTTGTGAGCTTGTAGATCTGCTATTTTCACATAATCTTGAATAAAAAAAACATATATGGAATATTTCTGAAACATTTTAACAACACAAATCTTGTAAAGGGGGTCCCTGGCAAAAACACAAATTTCAGATGGGGGTCTGTGAACAAATACGTATTCATTTGGGGGTCCTTGACATTGGAAATGTTTGAGAACCACTCGTTTAAACATTAGGAAGGAAGCCCAAATAAGCATCTACTCTTTAGAAAGAAGCCCAAAAAAACACAACCCACAACTAGCAATATTTACAAGTGACTTTACAGAAGAACAATCCCCGCTTCACTTATAATAAGCAGACTTGGCAACGCTGGTGAAAAGCCAGTTTTATGCCCAACACGTTTCTTTGTTTTGGTGTTGAACATAGACCACGCTCTGGACACATACTGTATGGGTGCCCTGAGGGGTCAAAAAGCTCTGGCGTGACACTGTCATTACCCACAAGGCTTTTCACACACCTCATTAGCGACAGAGAGTGTCCTGTGGACGCCCACGGGCCCGATCTGGTCTCTGAGCGGCTAATAGAAACACATTTAAATCAGAGACTTTATGAGGAACGATGGACTGTTCAACATCTATCAGCAACACATGGTTATGTCCAGACAGTCGCAATTTCTGATCTCATATTTTTACATTACATTTGATGAACTTCTCCTGGATTCACTTGGAGGTCATAATTATGACAAGTAAGCAGGGGTGGAAAAAGTACATTTTTTTTTACCTAAGTAAAAGTATCGATACTGCATTGTAGAAATACTGTTACAAGTAAAAGTGTACTTAAAGTACCAAAAGTAAAATTACTCATTATGCAGAATATCCCATTTCAAGTTTTCAAATGTATAACAATCTTTTGAAAATAGCAGATCTACAAGCTCACAATGCGTCGCATCGAGACACATTGTGAGCTTGTAGATTGGCTATTTTCAAATGGACAAAATGTATATAGGGCTAAAGTGGATGTTCTGTAATAATAATGTAAATATACAAAGTAACTAGTAACTAAAGTTTTCAAATAAATGCAGTGGAGTAAAAGTACAATATTTGGGTCCAAGATGTAGTGGAGTAGAAGTTAAAGTATTGGAAATTGGAAATACTCAAGTAAAGTACAAATACCTCAAAATTGTACTTAGTTACTTTCCACACTAATTTCGGACCCTAACACCACTAGTGTCACTATTTTTAATAATTTTAACATTTTTTAAAGTTAAAAAACAAAAACAAGTATGTTTTTAATTATGTTTTTTTGCAAGTGTGTTCTAATTATTATTTTTAATTATTCTATTATAGCTAGATAACATCATTATCCATTGCCTTCATTATAGGAAATTTAATGAGTGATTTTTTTTATTTTTTATATAAAACGAGATATATTGAAAGATGAAACCCTCGGCCTAACCCAACATAATATTTTAAAAAGTGTTTACATGGATATGAATGCATTACAAGTCAGCTATGAGGTGGGAGAAAAAGAATAATGAAAATACTTTTGAGTATTTTGGCCTGATTTAAGTCACGGGTCAAATTTGACCCGCTAACACCACAAGTGGATGCAGTTTTCTAACACAATGCAAGGGTTAAAACATAATGTCAAGGTGCTCTTGAGCAGGGCACTTAACCCTCCCAAGTACTTCAGTGACAAGGATTCAAAAACAAATAAATGAAATGAGAATCATTGATATGCTTGTGTCCAACCCGACACCAGGATCTTAAATGTCTCAACTGAAGAGTAGGGAGATGCACCTCCAACCACTGCAGATGTGCTAGTATGTAGGCTATTGTATTAACATTCACACTAAATATTGAAATGAAAATAATAATAATAATAATCTAGGCGAAATCGAGGTGTGTTGTGTCTCAACCAATCACAGTCTCAGTTGAACATCCCGTCCCCTTGGGCTATGGCATCGATAGTATCTATCCTCTGCCAGAAATGGCTCTGACTATGTAGCTACTATTTGTAGCCTGTAGCTCCCGCGGCAGAGACAGAGATAGACGGCGCTGAAGTATAATTGTTGCTTATTTCTCACCTCAAGTTATTTTTTCAGATACATATTTTAGTGTATTTAAAACGAGTAATGCACCACCCGGCCGTCATCTTGAATTAGATAAAGAGCCCAAGATTGTGTCCCTAATGAAAACCAGGTGCGAGTGGAGGAACATTGAGCTATGAGCTATCGCACAGGCGACTGAAATCATGATTCATAATTCATAAGGGCTTGCTGATGTAATGACGTTTGTGCTTGACAGGGAGTAATTAAGATTGGACTTTTGAGATAAACATACACAAACATTTTCTTCAAATGATTTGGCATCTATTGTCAATTATATATCCATTATGACCACTGATAAGCTCTAAAAGTGTGAAAAACATTTTTCATAGTTTTTGCGGGTAACCTTCTATGAGGAGAAGCTGAACGGATAAAAAGTGGTCCATGTATGTTGGTTTGTGTGTGGGTCATATAATATGAGGGGGGGGGGGGGGGGGGGGTGCTGCAGTCTTCAGTTCAACGATGAGCACATTGAATTGCTGCTGAATGGCCAGTTCCTCAGTGAGCCTGTCGGAGGTGATTACAAGCTTAGCAGTGAAAAAAAATGAGACGCTGCTTGACCTATTTCTCATCACTTTGTTTCACGCTACACCACCACTCCCCCCCCCCCCCAAGGCCCCCACCACCACAACAACCACATCACCTCAACCCTTTCCTCTCACTATTCCCTTTTTTTGGGGGGGGTTGTGGGTGTTACTTGTGAGCCTATACTGTCCTTTTCAGTTTCAGGTCGCTGTTGTGGTCCTGTTGTCACAATGCCCCCCCCTTTCTTTTAGTTGCCTGGTTTGCCATCTTGGTTGTTAGCAGGTCAGGTCATGGTGCCACCTGGTCCATCCAGGTTGTCGACTGAACCAGTGGGAAGCAGCCGAGGGACAATAAGGACCCTCACAGTGGGGGGGCTGTGTCTGTCTGTCTGCCCCAAGCCCCCTGCCCTCTGAGCATTAAAAAGTAGCAGGGGGTGGTGGTGCTTCAATAGCAGCAGGGGGAGGTTTTGAGGGGTCCGTGAGGAGACTCTCTTAATGGGTGCCGTCTCTTCGTGGCAGGAGAGAAAAGGAGGAGGCTCTGTGAAGAGTAGAGAGGAGACGATGGCAGCAGAACCATCACAACACCTCCATTCGCTTTGCTTTCATCTCACACTCTGCATTTCCATTGTGCCTTTCAATGTGTGTTACATTCACACACACACGCACGCACGCACGCGCGCGCGCGCGCACACACACACACACACACACACACACACACACACACACACACACACACGCCCGCTACAGAGGCAACCATGCAAGACACCGACCTGCTCATCGGGAGCAGTTAGGGGGTTCAGTGTCTTGCTCAAGGACACTTCGACATGCAGCCGGGAGGAGCTCGGGTATCGAACCTGGGAACCGGCTGGCTCCCAAACTGTCACTGAGCTTGTAGATCGGCTATTCAAATAGCCTGTGTATAAAATAGTGCTAAAGTGGTTAATGTATGTTTCATAATATCATCATTTATATCTGAAAAGTAACTAGTAACTGTTTTCAAATAATTGCAGTGGAGTAAAAGTACAATATTTCCCCTGAGATGTAGTGGAGTAGAAGTAAAAGTATTGGAAATACTCAAGTAAAGTACAAATACCTCAAAATTGTACTTAAGTAAGTGTACTTAGTTACTTTCCACCAGTTAGGTCCACAAGGCTCGGGAATCGAACCTGGGACTCTCTGTCAAGCTGAATCAGCGGCTACGCGCCTTAACTACTCGGCCATCTGCGCCCCTAAAGACTCACTTTAGGAGCATCACGAACATTGTGGGGATTGTTTTGTTTTTTGACCTGCACCTGCCTAATTTCTGTTTGAATGTATGTGCAATCCCTTGGACTGCACACGTTGTAGGAATTGAACCAGTAACCTCACAGCGGTGTCTTTAACCGCCAGCCGACTCTGCAGCCGTGGTTCTTTCATGCTCGTCCAACGTGGTTTATCTCTCTCTCCTTGGTGACATCATCAGAGTAGCGGCGGTCAGCCAGGGCCCAGGCGGGCGGCTGCGCTCGCATTAGCGCCACGCCACCAGGAATTTACCGGCTAAACGTATCTTGAATGTCGCTGAAGGGGACCCTTTTATTGTTTCCAAAAAAACTGATTTTCAACGCAGTAAAGCTAATGCTTAATTGAAACAATGCGCTGTGAAAGCAGATGAAGGCGTATTGGTTTCATCGGGGCCTCTCGCGTTGCTACTGATGCATGGTGAAAAGCCTCCTGTGTTGAGTTTTGGAGATAAGGAGCTGGTGCTGCCAACACTCACATCCTCACTTAAAACAACACACCAGAGCTTAAGAAGAGGCGAGTACAGTTTGTTATTTCTCCGCCTTTGACTAAGGTCATACCAAATTAACAGGCGACTGACTGAATAAAAATAGCATACCATTAATTCCCCCTTCTCTTTCTCTCTCTCTCTCTCTCTCTCTCTCTCTCTCTCTCTCTCTCTCTCTCTCTCTCCTCATAAGTCTTAAAGGTTGACCTGATTTATTTTTTCTTAATGTTAAACTACGTGATGAAATTAAAAGTGAGATGAGAGAGGGAGGGGTTTTGGGGGGAAACAGTCCAATAATCAGAGCTGGACTCATTTGGAGTGAGTCGCCACACTCAGGTTTTCACGTGGGATCTGTGGACCTAAAAATACTTTGGGTCTTTTGTCAGGAGAAGAAAAAAATTATTACAAAAATCCATCCGTGCAACACAATAATGCTCGGATGTTTTCAATTATGCCTAGGGAGATTTCAGAAACTTTATGGTCAACCAAGGCTGAATTATAATCAATTTTCAGGTGATAAAGGGACATAAACAATGTTGCAGTGTTGGAGGGAAGGGGGGGGGTATTTAATTGCCAACACATTCGTTAACAAGCTTAGCTCTTGTCTCCGCTCTCAGCATTCAAATAGATCCTAATTGTTTCCCCCCGTCGTAGGCCTTAAGATTGTCAACTCTTGTGTTGGCTGACGATAAAACATTGCTCTTTCAAAACGTACATTTGACGTGCGCGGGGAAAATGGGCTACGAGGTTAGAGGCAAATTAAGTACGTGCGGCAACGGCCATTTTAGGGGGTTTGAATAGCTCTAGCGTCAAGGCGAGAAAGCAGATTAACATCCTCAAATCAGCCCAGAACTGATGATCACGGCCTTAAACAGGCAATTATGGGATGTTTACTGTGGCATTTATTTGTTGCTGTTAGTTGATAACAAGCTAGAGAGACTTTGGATTGACAAGGATTTATGGAACAGGCTGCAAACAGAGCGAGCAAAAGCCCATTGCGTCGCATAAACACCAATTACAACTCCTCAGTGGAGAGTTAAAGCGCTCGAATCATGATTTTTCTTTTCCCTTTTCTTTCTTTGTGTCTCTTTCTAAAAACGAACGAAAGGAGGAAGGAGATATCGGTTTATTTAACGGACACAGAGAGGAAATGACGGCCGGTGACTGAATCATAATATGCAAATGAGGCATCTCTCGCAAAACAGGCCTAATGTGAATGAAGACTTCAGTGGTACAGAAATTATGATGATAATTGAATGTGTTCATGAGGCAGAACTAAATTAAACTGTTTTTGGGGGGAAGGAATAAAAGAAAAGGGAATCCTTTAACACTCCCTCCAAAATATGTGCTGATATAATCTGCATCTCAGTAAAACATTACATGCTGCAAACTTTCACTTAAATGTCTTTAACTGTCTTGATGGATATACATTAGTACAGGGGAGGGAGCAGCAGTTTTGTGTCGGATAGACAGTTGTCCAGAATCGCCGATCCGTCCGATACAGCCATAGGCATATATGGAGACCCGGTTGTCCAAATCTGCCGATCCAACCTACAGTATATGTCGATATCTATCTAGTATGTATACAATTGGCTTAATTCCACGCCCTGTTCATCCGCATGCATACTGTGATTGGCTAGGCCTGATTACGTGGTGTAGGCTCATCACGTGGTGCAGCACGAGCTGAGGCGATGATTCACAGGCAAAATCTCTCAACAGTGACACCCGCAGGCAAAGCTGAAAATGCTTCAGAAAAAAACCTGCCATGGCTCACTGGAGTGGATTTTTCAGTTAAAACCTATTAATACACGTTTGAAGGACCATGATAAAGACCTTTTAATGTTTCGTGAATCAGCATGTCATGAAACCTTTAAAGAAAGAAACTGAAGCAGTTCGGTTGAGGCACTTATAAACTGGTGCAGTTATTTTGTTGCAGTTACAATTTGGTACGCTAGCTATATGTGACTGGGTACAATGCTTTATGCCGCAAGTTGGCATTTTTCATTTTTGAAAAAAGTGCTTAACCCATGGCCACGGATGTTACAATTCACTTCGGGTGGGTCTAAGTATCCACCAATCGGATCAAAATGCTTTTTATTGATCAATACGGAAGATACGGGTACTTATGAGGGCCCGTACATAATTATAACATCCGTGGCCATGAGATAAGCACTTTATATTTGAAATCTGAACGTTTATGTAGATGTACGAGTTGTAAATGGAGAAATGCAAACACGAGGTGTAAGTTCAGCCATGACGCTTGACGGTGAGCTAACAATGCTAAGCTACTAGCTTCACTACTCCAACGTTGTTTGTGTCCAATCTTCAGTGAAATACTTCCATACAAACGAACGTCGAGCGGCCTGTTGTTTAGTTGGGGCCGCCCTCACCTAACTGCTGTGTTCGCTACAATGTTATATTTTTATACAACTAGTACTTGAGTAAATGTACTTAGTTACTTTACACCACTGTAGAACAGAGAACAGACAGGCGTGAATACTGATGGGCGGGGATTAGGAGAGTTTAACCGGAGAACAATGGATTCAACAACCTACCAAAACTACTCATGCAAATGTTGTTAATGATTCTAAAACGACTATCTTTTGCAATACAAACACTGTGTTAATATGAAAAAAACAAAAAACACAAAAAAAAATAAAATGTAATTGGCTATTTTCTACTGATTCTAAAATCGCGACATGTGGCAGGTTTGACCAGTAGCAGACACATATTGTAACACAGGATATGGTATGTTGACATAAGCTACTATGTAGAGGCACGTGCACACACACACACACACACACACACACACACACACACACACACACACACACACACACACACACACACACACACACACACACACACACACACAAATACAAGGGGACAACACGAACATTCTGCCAAGTATGACAAAAATTGCATTATGAATACATTCTGCACGTGCACACTACATGCACCAATGAGTTTACTTCCAACAAAGCCTTTTTGTACCAAAGTGCTTCACGGATCAACAAAGGACACAAACGGCACACACATGAAAAACACAAACGAGCACACGCACTCACGTGCAGAGAGATTGCGTTACACGGCAAACTATCTCCCTGGTATTCAATGGAGGTATCGTTTGCTCTCAGAGCTTTGAAACATCTCCTTTATGTTTGCGTCCTGGCCTCTCTCACTGTCCATCCTCCCTCATTTAAGAGAACAATGGAATCAGGAGAGAGAGAGAGAGAGAGAGAGAGAGAGAGAGAGGGAGGGAGGGAGAGGGAGAGGGAAGCTCCTGATGAGTGCCATTAATAAAAGACATGTCTCGTCGTTCTTGATCTGGCACAGGCTCGACCACGGGCACGTCTTTGAAGTGGCGTTCCCCTCCCTTAACTGAAGCCAGTCTTCCAGTCGATCTGCAGCTCCTCCAACTCTTCCCTTTAATGTGGCGAAACCTCAGCCAGCCTCCTCCCCCTCGACCCGTCCCCCGCAATCACGTCACGCCACCCTCTCCCGAAAAAAAAAACAGGGATTATTTGCATTTCCTGGTCCGTTTGAGCTTCAATCAAAAAAAAAAAAAAAAGGAGAGGGAAAAAAGAAATAAGGCAGGAGAAGAATAAGAAGGAACAGGCACTGGGCCGGGGACCGCCAAACGAAAGAGAGAAGAGAAGAAAAAAACGTGGGTAGAAACCACCAGTAAAGTATTTGTGGTGCCTCACAACTCAAACCAGATGAAGCTTCTCTATTTTTACCTATTCCCCTGCCAAGGAAACATCAGGAACATCCTGGAAGCTGCACTGAAGACAGAACGACTAAAGCTCTCTGAAAGAGATCTCAAGGAACAAAGATTCTCCCTCTCTCTCTCTCTCTCTCTCTCTCTCTCTCTCTCTCTCTCTCTCTCTCTCTCTCTTTCTTTGAATCCACTGTTGATTCATTTGTGTGTGTGTGTGTGCATGTGATCTTAGAAACAGGGTGATTGAAAATGATAGGGACACACTGACGCACGCGCATCTTCAAACCCTTTAGCCTGAGAGATGGAGTGTCGAATGAGGGGGTGAGCCGACGTGCACGTGCGCACACTGCTTTCCCAGGGAGATCAAAGTAGGCAAGCGGAGGCAGGTGAACGTCATAGAGCTGAATGGAACACGTGTACCTGTCCCGAGATGTGTGTGCTCTTATAAAGTCGACCAAAAATAAAAAACACACGTTCGTCGATTGCAGACACCCTCCGCATCTCAACATGAGTCATCATTGTTATCCTGTTGAGACTCCCGCTCTCTGTAAACACGCTGCCATCATCCACGGTCTCTCCGCCCGGGCCAATGCAAACACTGTGACACCTGTCGCTATTCAAACAGGGCCTCCAAATTGCCTACAATTAGCAAATAACTGCGCTCATACTGCAACAAAATTAAACAGATACAAACACAGCCGGAGGAAGCCGAGAGCTGCAATCAACGAGGAAACCGCGAGAACCATCGTGTGCGTTGCTGCCATCAGGAGAACAATGATGCCACCTGAATGTGTGTGTCGCTACAAATGACACACAACGTAACACCTGTGACTTTTCTAACATAGGATATTGTTCAAAGACAAAATGTGATTTACTTCAATTAAAAGAGTGAATCTATACCTGTAATCACATATTCTAACAGGCCATGTTTACACGAACTGCAGCTGAAAATGAGCATCAATCTCACTGTGCTCACAATGTGTGTGTGTGTGTGTGTGTGTGTGTGTGTGTGTGTGTGTGTGTGTGTGTGTGTGTGCGTGTGCGCGTGTGCGCTCACGTGTGTGCGTGTGTGCGTGTGTGTGTGTGTGTGTGTGTGTGTGTGTGTGTGTGTGTGTGAAATGAATCATTGCTATAGAGTGTTTCTTCAGTAACAGGGGTCCCCCTGTCTCTCCATCTCTTTAGTAAACAGAAAATGTGTTGGGATACACATTTCATCCAATCAGGAGAGAGAACGCCACAAAGAGAACTTATCAGCTACAATTCAGTGTTCCAATTCCAATTGTGTCTTTTCAAGGCACGCACACGCACATGTTAAGATCCACAAAGTACAAAACCCAAATGTGAAGTGTAGATGAATGGATTGTATTTAAGACTAACCTTTCCCTCATTTCTCATTTAAAACTGGAGCTGTAGCGGCGCTTAACATCCTCTACCTTATTATAGACATTTCAGGGCACGCCAGAGCCCCAAGGCATGGTTCACATATACACCATTCACTGTCATTTACACAGGAAATGTGGCTTTTAATTCACTTTTTCACAGCTGTCCTGGGTAATACATTCAGCACGATGCAGTCACAGTTCTCATAGTATCTAACGAGCCACTGGTTCTCAAAGTCAGGTCCGGGGACCCCCAGGGGTCCTTGAGGCCGTAGCTCCACTGTCACGACACAGTGTGTCTACGTAGGTGTGCATGCATCTCCTTCCCCTTTATCATCATTTATGATCATCAACTTACATTTTGTAGTGTTCCAGTTACCAATTTTTTTGTTTTTACTTAATCACTCCCAATTTCACTTGTTCCTGTATCCTGTGTGAGTTCTGTAAACTAGAGAGCTTGAGAGACCCCCATCTCTCCAGCTCTTTATTAAGCAGACAATACATGTTCAGACGGATCACCAATTTTAGCCAATCAGGCGAGAAGTCCCATCTATCAGCTTAAATTGTAATTATGTATTAATAATAAAAATGTAAGTATGAATTCTCTCTCCTGAATGGATACATTTGGTATCCCGACCTAAAAATGCATTTTCTGTTTACTAAAGAGCTAGAGAGACAGGGAGACCCTACTGAATAAACTCAATAGCGATGATTACTATCTCAATATAGAGCCACGTACAAACCCTTTTAACAAATTAACGGATTTTACTGTGTGAAGAAGTGAAACCAACGTTTAAATAATGTCCACACGCAGCTAACACCATAACACTTGGATGTACAGCACATCCCACATGTAGTGCATTACAGAGTCAGACAATAATACAGAAGCAGACAACATGTTATTATGTATAGACTTCAACATCATTTGAAAACATTTGGAGTGTGTCTTCTAATGTACCCTGGAACGCCAGACGAGTGTAGGTTTTTACCCACAACAGAGAGGGCATTCAACAGGAGGGCGGTCGAAAGATCATTTAGTATACTTTTCTGTGATCAACAACTCACTCCACATTATCTCAATTGTCCCGACTCTGCAAACAATTAAATAACAAAACAAAGGTTTACGCCCACATGGCACTTCCAAGCAGCTCAAAACCGAGCTCTCATGGATCATTTTGCAAATCCTATGTGACCTGCGTCTGGCATGCACGCATCAGTGTGTTTATTTAAAGTGAAAGGGTGTGGCAGAAGGCCCGCCAATGAAAAACAGCTGTCCTCCATGGCGGCCCACAGACAGCGTTGCCAAGTTTGCTTATTATAAGCGACTTTGAGGCTTGTTTTTCTGTTAAGGCGCTTGTAAATATTGGTAGTTCCGGGGGGGTTTTTTTGGGGGGGGGGCTTGTTTCTAAAGGGCTTCCTTCCAAATGTTGTTTAAACGAGTCACTCTCAAACATTTTCATGTCAAGGACCCCATACTTAACACATCGGGTGCCAGCGTTTTTTCATAACAACTTACCGTGGGTGCCAGCATTCTCCCATTGACTGCGCTTTGCTGTTTGTTGTTTCCGCGTGCGTTACAAGCAAATCCACGCAAAAAAAAGCATCGATTCATGTTCTGCCATGAGCCTGGCTACAGGCTGGAACCATAACATCCCCTCGCGGGTTACAACGGGGGGGGGAATCGCGCATCGCGCATGACCGTTTTTCCCCACAGGAAACAGATTCGGAGATATAGGCGTTTCAAAGTAGGAAATAGACAGGAACCGGATGGGGGAAAAAAAAGTGTTTCCGGTGAGCGATCTGGCACTTCCTTCGCAGGATTACAATGGGTGCTCCCAGAGCTGCTCTAGCCCCGCCCGCGCGGAGAAAAACGAAAAAAACAAAAAGACTGAAATCACGGTTCAGACCGTGTTCGGCACCGAAGCTTTGGAACCGCCACTAAGTAAACACACGGTTCAGACCGTGTTTGGCACCCGATGTGTTAATAATGATGTATTTATTCGCAAACCCCCATCTCCAAAACAGTCAAAATATTTCCCTTTTTGCAAGATATTTTGAAAATTGACGATGTACATAGGGTGGTACAACTTGTGGTACAACTTGACACCCCCCCCCCCCCCCCCCCCCGTGTGTGTGTGTGTGTGTGTGTGTGTTTGTGTGACCATGCGGCCAAGTCACTTCTTTTGGGGTTGTTTTCCTAAACCTGTCCTTATTTCTCTCTCAAAATCTGGCAACACTGCCCACAGACCGGGCTGTTTCCACCTCCGCAGAATGCAACACAAACACGCCAACGGGAGGGAGGGAGGGAGGGAGGGGAGGAAGGGGAGCGAGTCACGGCAAAACACAGCAACACAACGAGAGGGATGTAAACAAAAAAACGACGTGACTCTCAGACAAAAGCAAACGCTGAAGCGAACGCTGGCGTTCGCCTGTAAACAGGACGGTTGGCGTTAAGACAATACAGCTGCTTCTGCTCTCGGCGCGCTCGCTGTTTACTGCCACTGAGGGTGGTGGTACCCTCCCCCTCTCTCCCCCACCACCCCACCACCTACTGTATGTAGCAGGGGTGGGCAACTTTGATGATGGAGAGGGCCACTATATTTCCACACTCACTCCAGAGGGCCACATTGTATATACTGTCGTGCCATGTCACACAAAAGTAGCAAAAATAGCAGATCTACACGCGTTTTGATGTATGGCCTTAGGGTAGCCAACCGTCCCTTATAGGTGTAGTGAAATGAAAAATATGTTTTTGACACTTTTAGAACATATCCGTGGTCATCATATGGGCATACCTAACAATAGATGCAAAAAAAAAGAAAAAAAAAACATTTTTGTGTATTTTTATATCTAAAGTCCATAAAAAGCCAATCTTAATTACTTCCTGTAAACGAAAACGTGCTGCGTGATGACATAACGCAGCCTTCATGAATATAAATGAATCTTGATTACATGCACCTGTTTGATTCCCATAGCTGCACGTTCTTCAAACACAGCTGATTTTACAGAGATACTCCGTTTTGAATCTCATTGAAGATGAGTGTATTACTCATTTTAAACTTCATCTGCACACTAAAATATGTATCTTAAAACATTATAGGTTAGAAATAAGCCAGGTAGTAGCAAACGTGCTTCACTGGCCCTCTCTCACTTGTAAACAAACACTAGCCGTGTTGCGCACGGCTGATCTGATTGAGATCCAACGTCCCATAGCCTGAAGGGATGGGACCATCTGATTGGTTTAGAGTCGGAGCCGGCGTTTCAGACTGAACCTTCAAAATAAAATGACCGAAAATGTCACTGCGGTGCGTCTTTGAAATACGGAATCATCCCTTATTCGGAAACCTAAAGATTTTCAGGTTGGGATACCAATTTTATCCAATCAGGATCGAGTACAGTCAGGATACAGATTAAACAAGTGAAATGGGAAGTGATGACACAAAGAAATGAGCTGCCAAAATTGCAACTAGAACACAAACAATTAAGCTGATACATGGGTATTCTCTCCTGATTGGCTGACATTTTGGCACCTATAGGCCTACCTTAAAATGTATTTTCTGTTTATTAAAGAGCTGTGACTGAACAAACACTCTACAGCAATGATTACTATCATAATATAATATTTTAAACTTTTAACATATCTTTGCTGAAAATAGGCAAGTGGTTAATATAATACAAAAACATATTATTATTATTATTATGTTGAAGTGAGATTTTACCTTTTTCTTTTTCCTTATTTGAATTACAGTTAGTTGGCAACCCTACCCCCATCCCACCCGAAAGGAAAAACAAAAAAAAACAGGTTTATCTATGAAGAAGACGCGTCGATCTGGATTCACTCACATCTGCATCAGCCCTGAAGGCGAGACACTTAGCCTAACTACCAGCGTATTTATTTACTTAGTTGTGATATTTTATTTGTTTAACTTGTTGGTTGTTTGTTTAAAGTACTACATCGTTCAAGTTATTAAGTCAGACTTTGAAGAACATGAATTCAATGTGTCACACGTTTGTTATGAAGCCAACAGATTCAAGCACTGATTACTGGAATCCCCCAGTTGTTCATTTGCAACTCAGTTTCCAGTGGTGTAAAGTAACTAAGTATATGTACTCAAATACTGTACTTAAGTACAATTTTGAGGTATTTTTTATTTTACTGGAGTATTTCCAGTGTTCAGCACTTTTACTCCTGCTCCACTACATCTCAGAGGCAAATATTGTACTTTTACTCCACTACAATTATTTGAAAACTTTAGTTACTAGTTACTTTGTAGATATAAATGATAGTATTATAAAACATACATTAACCACTTCAGCCCTATTTTATAGGCTATTTGAAAATAGCCAATCTACAAGCTCACAACGCGTCGCATCGCAATGCGAGCTTGTAGATCTGCTATTTTCAAACATTTAGTACTTTTACTTTTAGTACTTTAAGTACATTTTGATACCAATACTTTTGTGCTTTTACTCAAGTAAATTTAGAAGTCCGTACTCTTACTTGTAACAGAGTACTTCTACATTACAGTATCGATACTTTTACTTAAGTAAAGGATTTGAGTACTTTTTCCACCGTCTGTCACGTTCAGCTAAATGCCTCTATATCAGAAGGAACACTGCAGTTTTTTAACCCATAGTTATAGTTACAAAACTAATCATTTCACTTCATGTAAAAAAAAAAGGAGAGAAAAGCAGAGCTTATGATCCGTAAAGACCTGCAGATAATGTCTTCATATTCATTGTTCAGCGAGGAGGACTTTCCCTGAGGAATGCTGAGGTTTCTCTCCTGTGTTGTAGTTCATTCTTTCTTTCTTTCTTTCTTTCTTTCTTTCTTTCTTTCTTGCTGTCTTTCTTTGTCTTCCTTCCTTAACCCATTCAAACCGGGAACGTATCATTTTTAGATTTCTTTGGGTTATTCAAAAATAGCTGATCTACAGGCTCATAGGGGACAATTGTGGAAAATGTGTGCAAATCTTTGAATATATATTTTTAAAGCCAACATTTGTAACTCAAATCTTTGCTTCTGGGGATTCTACAAATGTCTTCTAAATCCTAACAGTTTTTTGAAAAATGTATGTTTCTATATAACTTTTTCATGTCAAGGACCGCCAAAATGTGTATTTGGCCGCCGACCCCCATCTCAAAATATTTAGTTCCAGGGACCCCCCAAAAGCAAAGATTTGAGTTAAAAATTTTCGCTTTAAAACATATACAGTATATTGAAAGATTTTCACAAATTGTCATAATTAAACAAAAAAGTAGATCTACAAGCTCATAGCACAGCACTCGGTGCCGAGCTATGAGGTTGTAGATCTGCTATTATTATAAAAATAGCAGATCTACAAGCTCATAGCGCGGCACTCGGTGCCGCGCTATGAGGTTGTAGATCTGCTATTTTTGAATAGCTCAAAGAAATCTTAAAATGACAGAGAAGCGTTCCCGGGTCTTAATAGGTTAATTTGACTTGGCACGTTACGTGTCTCTGGAAAATAAATGCATTAATACGAAAAAAAGAAAATAAATCAATTTTAAAGACGTTGGTGTCCGTACGGCGGCACTGAATGACGATCAGACAATATGATACAATGGAGGAGAGAGAGGGGGGAGTTAGCGTAGCGAGGTATTGACACAAGGGATATTGCCTGAACAAAGTGTATTCGTGAGAAAAAAGGGGAAAGGATTCTAGGAGGGAGCCGAGGGGACGGTGGGTAGGAGAGGGGGGTTGTAAAGGGGTGCGGGGGAGAAAGATTATCTTAATTATCATTCAGGTCCGGCTTAGTGCAGCACCTGTGCATGAATAATGTCATTTATAGGAGCATTGAGATGTGCATAATTCCCCCTTAAATCACACACATTAACCATGTAACAAGAGATGAACACGTCTTCAATGCCCAACCCCTCTCTCTCTCTCCCCTCTTTCTCTCTATCTCCCTCTCTTTCTCCTCCATGGCAGAGAGAGTGGGGGAGAGGGGGGAGGTGGGTGGGTTGGTTCATTGTCAGCCCTCTCTCATCCCCCCCAATAAGAATGTATTCTTCTCTCTATTCACACAATCCCCTCTCGTCTCATTTCAACATTTCCAAAGCGGTTGTGAGGTCACATAACGCAGCTTCATATCATCATGTCGGGGGGGCTTCATTTGGGGAGCTTTTCACATAATGCTGGGGGGGGAGGGCATATTCGGGTGTAGCAGTGCGATGCTGTTACTGTGGAAGGTGATGCAGGCCTGCCTGGTTCATGTGCTCGCAATCTTTTTGAAGAGTGATTCTATTGGACGAGACGGAAGTGTTGAGTTCATTATTGCGACTTGATTGGTACTCTAGATAGGATTCAACACATCTACGTGAAATGAAACGCGTTGTATCACGTTAATGAATGGAATGAATTGACGTTCATTTCAAACATTTTTTAAAAGACGGAAATGGCAATGTTAGATGACGAGTATTTACTCTGATCATTTGTAAATGAACTGATATATCGCTCTATGACGTAAACACCAGAGTGCTCTGAAATAGGCTCTATGCACAGCAGCCATATTGGAAATAAATTTGGCCTCTTCTTACTTCCTTCACAGGTGTTACCAATGATGCTAATGAAGGCTCTGTTCCATTCTGGTCAGGGTGCTGATATTGTGCATGTTGGCTCACTAGAAACACTCCATTTTGGTTCCTAAATGGCCCCTTATGGTGGCTTTATAACTCTGAGAGTGTACAAATGGAACCTCTCAGAGTTATGGGGGTCCTTGAAAATAAGACAACCACTATGCCACACTAAATGGAACAGAGCCTTAATTAGTATCATTGGTAACACCTGTGAAGGAAGTAAGGAGGGGGCCCAATTCATTCCCAATATGGCTGCTCTGCATAGAGCCTATCGGAGTGGATTCACAGATTGTATTCATGATGTCACCCGGACGAGCCCCCAATGGGGAGGCCGTCACATTGAACACACCCCTATATCAAGCTGTTCACCACCAATCAACAAAAGAACACTATATCATGTCAAGGTAAACACAAACTTGTACAAATTGGTATAACCTCATTCTTTACGAACCAGCTCATTAGCCTTGTGGTTAGAGCGTCTGCCCTTTGATTGGGCGGTTGGGGTTCGAGTCCCCAGCCGGGTCATACCAAAGACTATAAAAACGGGACCCAATGCCTCCCTGCGACATAATAGAGCCATTTCCAGAGGGTATACTTGTACATCATGGCTGGGGGGTACTTGTACATCAAGCCGTCTCACACTACAGAAACAGGAGTATAGGCTCCTGCCCTGTGGGACACATGGCCTGGCAAGGCTTATTAATTCCAAATAATAAAAATAAATACCTATTGTCTCAATTCATACTGTAGGATTTGCAAAGTCCTCTCGTCCCTGCACTGTGTGCGCGTGCCTGTGTGCGTGCGAGTGTGTGTTACTAGCAGTGTGTGTGTGAGCTGTCAGCATGTCTGCACCAATGTCATCAAGATGAATTCCTGTGCATTCATAATGCCTCGCGATTAAAAGTGATTCTCAATCTGGTGAGAATTAACAAGCTGGCACCAGGCCTTATGGATCCAGATGTTCTGCCACCAGGTGTTATGAGCGTTCAAGTTGTTCTCATTAGACCGTTGCAGAGGCCCACTTGTTTTCACAATCTATTTATACAGCCAGCCTAAATCACTGGTGCAGGAATTTGTCTTGGCGACATTGATATTGAGACATAACTGTTAAGCATAAATCACATGCAAAACATCAATTCCTTCAAGCCTGTGATATGTGTATCAATATGTACCGTTACTACCGATAGTAGTGCTAGTGTCAGTACAGTGTTAGTTCACTGTATGTGAGGTGTGTTGTCTCTATACCATGTGTGTCAGTTTGTACAGTGGATTACTATGTTTAATTCCTTAGTATGTGAGGTCTTGTTTATATCTATACCAAGCTGTCGAAATACATTTCTACACCAAACGAAGAAAACAAAAACATTCCTGTCCATTCATTTAAGAGAGAGAGAGAGAGAGAGAGAGAGAGAGAGAGAGAGAGAGAGAGAGAGAGAGAGAGAGAGAGAGAGAGAGAGAGAGAGAGAGAGAGAGAGAGAGAGAGAGAGAGAGAGAGAGAGAGAGAGAGAGAGAGAGAGAGAGAGAGAGAGAGAGAGAGAGAGAGAGAGACAATATGGGATAATAAGATGAGCGCGGTATCATTTCCGTCATCACAGAGAAATGTCAAGTATTCCACCCTCCTCTGGTCCGTCTCCTCGGAGCGCGTTGGCCTGGCCTCAACCCACGCAGTCAAGAGTTCAGCCCGACAACGGAGCTCATTGTGGGCTCTGTTCAAACCAAAAGGTGCCTCTCGTCCGAGTGTGCAGTATAGGCCTAATTCTAACCACGCCAGCAGCAGAGATGCACAGTAGAACTGCTGCTGCTGCAACGTCAACCTCATGCAGGCAAGGGGGTCAAACTGTACTTACAGCACTTTGAGCACACGGTTTAGGCTGCATGGAGTGGTGGAAAAAGTACCCACAATTCGTACTTACGTAAAAGTATCAATACCACAATGCCGAAACGCTCTGTTACTTACAAGTGAAAGTATTGCTATCAAAATGTACTTAAAGTACCCAAAGTAGAAAGTAGGCCTACTCATTGTGCAGAATGTCCCATTTCACAAGTTCAATATGTATTCAAACCGTTTGAAAATAGCAGATCTACAATGCGTCGCATAGCAACGCATTGTGAGCTTGTAGATCTGCTATTTTCAAATGGCTGAAATGTGGGTAATTTATGTTTTGTAATTATAATCAAAATCTACAGAGTAACTAAAGTTTTCAAATAATTGTAGTGGATTAAAAGTAGGATATTTGCCTCTGAGACGTAGAAGTAAAAATACTCCAGTAGAGTAAAAAATACCTCAAAATTGTACTTAAGTACAGTACTTGAGTAAATATACTTTACATCACTGGCTGCATGGAGTGCCTGGTGGGAGGGGTTAGCTGTTGTTTTTGTTTAGGTTTTTTTTTGGGGGGGGATGGGGTTGTCAGTTGTAATATCCAATCCAATTCCACTTTATTTATAGAGCACATTTAAATCAACAGCGTTGAACCAAAGTGCTGTACACTCAGTAATAAAATATACTAAAAAATACAAGAGCAAAAACAATACACAAATTGAGGCCGTACTGCTCTGAGCCACGATGCAAACAATATTTTAATGGTACATAACCAACGTTTCGACCGGACAAAGGTCTTCTTCATGGATTGGAGTTGTAGTACGGGGAACAACTCCGGTTGTGTTGAAGGCGAGCACTGGGTTGGAGGTTTCCTAATATGCGTGTTTTTGTTTTTTTCAAACTCTAGTTGTTTGCGTTCGATTTTTTGCAAGCGAGAACAACTCTCTCAGGTCACAGAAGCAGGACTCGATGGACCTGCTTATGTCGCCAAAAGGTCAAATGTTCTCGGATACGCACACAGGCGGATACGGGGAGACATTTTGTTACAGACTTACACCTACAGTATACAGTACTACTAACACTATTATGGAACACAATTTGTCATATAGCATTGGAAATCAAAACCAGTGAGTGGGTCCATTATTACAGTGGTGATACAGCATGATCAATATACTAATATACGACTCAATCAAGTGATAGATTCAATATATTAATAAACAAGTGCATTTTGATAATTCAATAATTAATTTAGGTGCCAGTCCACTGAATCAGCCTCCTACCCATTGTGTATAAAAACACTACAATACTCCTCACACTGAAGTGTGCATGTACAGTAAATAATAATAGTAATCTACTATTGGACTCTGAAAAGTTTACACATGGCAATAAAAGCATCAACCTTTATGAATATGAATAGTTTTGTTAAGATAATTTTGGGGCTTTTCGGCCATTATTTATAATAGTACAGTGGTGACTGACAGGAAACAGGGAGCGAGTTGGAGAGTGACACGCAGCAAACGTCCGCCAGGTTTGGGAATCGAACCCGGGACTCGTAGAGTCTATATGCCTTAACCACTCGGTCATCGGCACCCCCATATGAGTGAATTGATTTTAATGCATAATACTCTCTGCCGATTTCCGTATCATTTATCTGTCACGCCCTCTTTTTTGTGACACCTTTAGTAGATTTACTCTGAGGATTATTTGAATGTTTTGTTTTTATAATAACGTGCCCTATGTCTTTCAGTCACACACAGTACTGTCTATCTTGACTGGGATATCCGAGACCAGGAGACAAACATATGGCACGTCTTAAAGAGCAACATTCCTCTTTAAGAACACATTCTTCTGCTGTCCATATGGCAGACGAGACAGGATGTTCAGCGGAAGATCACCAGTCTCCAGTCCAAAGACACTCAGCCTTTTCTCCACTTATTCAAATCACCGCTCCTAAATACCTCAGAGGATCCAGCTAATATCAGATAATTGCAAATGGACTGACCTTAGGACAAGAGCCATTATGAACAGAAAAGGGAATTTGAATATTATCACAGTTCTAATACCTTTTGAATATTCCACAAGTCCCCTGTGGAAGACCCCATCTCTCTACTCCAATGTTTTCTTTGAAATCACGTTTTGTTCTTTTTTGTTCCTTTCTTATTTATCCAAACACAGCTGATACAGTTAGGAAAATGGCATCGCAAATACGCTATCCATGTCAATTAATCTTTTTCATCTTCTGAAAGAGATAGTGAAACTCCTGTGATTCCCTCTTTAACAACTATGTATTTCACAGTAAAAACAGACGACTCCCTCCAGAGCCGGATACTGCCCGAGGACACAGCTCTTAAATAATAAGCATCAGAGGCCTTTGCGTACCTACAATTTGCATATTAAAAGACGACGGGAGAGACGGATGAAGGAGGAATTAATCAGATCCATCCCATCTAATCAGCTCCCACCTCACACTGAAACATGAAACTCTTTTGGGGTTCGTCCGTCAGGAGGAGTAAAGGCGGAGGAAGAGAGGAAATTAAAAAGAACAAGCCTTTTTTTTAACATTAACAAAATAATCTTTTCAACTTTATTATTCTCAGGACTCTACGCCCCAGCTGTACAGTGTGTCGTTGTGTTTGACAGTGTTTCTGACGACTCAATCGCCCCGATCGCTCTTATTGACAAGTGTAAGGCCCACGAGGGGTTAAGAGAAGAGACGTGATTTCACTCAACATCAAAACCAAATCCCACAAATTCTCAACGGCAACACATCCAAACTGATGTTGTTTGTGCGTGCGTGCGTGTGTGTGTCTCGAACTATTCATCTGAGATGATGATGACAGTTCCTCAAAATATTGTTGCAGAAAAACAAAACAAAACTTGAGGCAAAAAAACTGTGGAGTTAAACTTTCAGTTCAAAGTAAATATTTTTAAACAACACATGATCCATTATTATTAATTTAACAGACTTCAGAGAAGCACTGTGTATAGCGAAATTATTCCAGTTTAAGACAATGAAACAAAATGAACTGACCTGCAATTCAAAAACGGATTTGTTGCCTGCGTGCGTGCGTGCGTGAGTGTGTGTGTGTGTGTGTGTGTGTGTGTGTGTGTGTGTGTGTGTGTGTGTGTGTGTGTGTGTGTGTGTGTGTGTGTGTGTGTGTGTGTGTGTGTGTGTGTGTGTGTGTGTGTGTGTGTGTTATACACACTTATATTACGGATATGCTTTTGAGTGCCAAATACATAGTAGAATTTGAGATTTGATAGACATTGTGAGGACAATTTTCCTGGTCCCCACAATAATCGTTTTTTTATGGTTAAAAAAAACAGGTTGGGGAGTTAAGTTTATAATTAGGAAATAATTCAGGTTTGGATTAGAATTAGGCATTTAGAGGTTAGATTTAGGGGTTTGGGTTGGAGTTCTGCCTACTTAGCTGTGCACCAGTGCCGTGCACCGAAATGAGCAGATCTGCATCTGTGAACTTTAAGGCCCTTACACAACGGGGGCGAATTTTTCATGCGAATAATGTGGGTTTTTTTACAACCTTATAAAGTCAATGCAAGCTTCCATGGAGCGAAAAAGAGAAAAAGCGAAGCGAAAAAGCGCCTTTTAATTATTCGGAACGAGTCCGAATTTTGCGTATATTCGCATAATCGCCGGTGTGTAATGACCTTTAGGGTTCGCTATTAAAATGAGTAAAACAACTTAAAATGAATACAAGTCAGAAAAGGTTACTATTTTAAGTAAAAGTACTTAAACAGTAATTAAAGTAAGTAAAAAGTAACTCATTTAAGTGTAACTACTTAAAAGTTAATAACATCCTTTAAATACTTCAAAGTAACTAAATAAACCTAAATTGCACACATACTCTATGTATATGTGTCGTGACCATTGCTCTAATCAGCGCAAATAGAGTAGTTCTGTCTGAATACCAGCGCCCACACATCTACCTTACAATTTGAATCCAGTGTCGAATGTTTGCCTGTGTGTAAGTTCCATCACTGTTGCCAGATTGCGCGCGAGCAACAAGCAACCAGCTTGATGCAAAAACACCTTCCTGCGCACTGCGCACTGCGCACTGCGCACTGCGCATGCGTCGACGCACTTTCCCTAAACAATTACACGCCACTTCACGCTTACAACTCCTGGACATGGCAACCCCGGCAACCCCGCCCCCCATCCAAATACTGTCTGTCTGACTCTTTGGGAGGGTTGAACTGCTTCATCAATCTGTGCCGCACATTCTGGTCCTGCAAGAGCCTGTGTGAATACATAGATAGATGAACGGCTGAAATGTGTCCGTCTCTCAGTTTGCTTTCGTTTTTGGTTTGCGTCTGGAAACACTGTTGCTCTCGCTTTTGGTTTGCGTGTCCAAAACATCTACAGTCTACTTCACGAGAGCCTCGCGCCAGCGACTAGACGGAAGGGTCGCGTAGCGACCCGCACCTCTAGTCAAATACAATAGTACAGCCTGAATACCAGTGTACACATATCAACTAGAGTAGTGGGTGACCTACCTTCAAGTGGCGCTGTTAAAGGGGAATTTTGCCCCACAGTTTTCTTACCTTTTCTATGATGTTATAATATCCTAGGATGAATGGTACAGTAGAAAATAAGATATGATACAGTCATATTATACCAGGTTGCGACATGGCTATTTTCAAATAGCCGACGGTTAAGTGCTCATGTGGCCGATATTTGCTTCTTTTGGGCTTGTTTTCCTAGACCTGGTTGCTTAGTTCTCCCACTAAACAAGGCCAAATGAGGAACAGCGCCACGTATCATAGAGATACATACAGTGGCCGAACACAGTATTGTGGGTCGTCTTTAGATCCCATATTCTGAGAAGACATTGAGCCCTCATTGGCTAAATGACCAGCCAATGACGAAAAAGTCACGCAAAAGGACCAGCCAATGACGAAAAAGTGACTACTAGCGAGTGTAGATATAGACCAGGTTTGGCAACCTGGTAAAAATCATAACTCGATCTGTGCCCCATCGGAAGTCTTGCTAGATGAGATTTCAATCTCATCCAGCAAGACTTCTGGGGGGGCGCATTCAAGACAATCACGTTGCATAGTGTTCTGTCACTATGAACATCAGATCTCACAAAAAAAATACGAAAAAAATAGCTATCAAAATATGTAATCTAGTGCAAGGCCTGTTGGCGAGTGTTTTTAGCTGTGGCGGGCCCGGGATGGAGTTATGACATTTTTTTCTACTGTACCATTCATCCAAGGATATCATAACATCATAGAAAAGGTAAAAAAAAAACGTGGGGCAAATTCCTCTTTAAGCAGCCTTGGAATGAATGGACAGGGATTCAACATTGTTCTTCTAGTAAGTTCATATATACTGTAGCATAATGAAATGAACTCATCAAAGGCACCGCTCACTTCACACTGGGTGTGATTTTAGTTATATTTGTGTCAGGTTCATGTCTGTGCGCTGTGCCCGGTATGGGCTGTGTATGTGTGTGTGAGGCAACTGTTATGGTTGGAGGGGTAACTTTCCACCTGAGAATTTCGCGGGGGCGAGGCCTCTGAAACAAGGGGCCTGTTTATTTAAATGAAGGTCGGCTCAGCAGCGTCGACTCCATCCGTTGTTACGCTGTGATTGACAGGTATACGACCGCTTGATAAATGACACGTGGGCCCCGGATCGTGACATGATTCCTGCATGGCCTCGGATCTTCAGTGGTTTCTATGCTCCCTTGATACATGAGGGCCTCTCTCTCTCTAATATTCACATATCCATAATTAACGTAGTGCACTCTGTACCGTAAAATATATTCCGATACCACTGTGTGCGCGTGTCTTTCATTCTAGAGAGACATGCTTATTGTTTCCCCAATTTTACATTCCAATCAATTCAGACTCTATTTTCTAAGAGTAGTGTTTGACATATTATTTTAGGCTTCCAAAATACATTTTTTTTTATTACACTGAAACATTAACGTGTTTTTTCTTTTGTTTTCTTTTTGCTACTCTGGTAATGAATTGAAATAATAAGGTGTGCATAATAAGGTTCGGCTGCAGCCCATACCCATACCTTTTCGGCCAATATAAAAAATTAATAATATAATAATGATAATAATCATATATAATAAACATGTATATAAATATATATATTAGCCTACTTTTTACTGTCTATGATATTAGCATTAAGACTCTTTTTAACCCTCAATGAACAATTCTGAAAAAGGAGGTTATTGTAAAAAGATTTACGGGTTCCGACATGTTTGTTTACAATGAAGTGTGGACGGTGCTTGGTGCCCGCAAGTGACGTCGGACTACAAAATGACATCAGACTTAAAAAAACGAATAGTCATCGTGTTGCCTTTAATGTACTGTATGTTCAACTGTTATGTTAAATCATTACCAAGATAAAACTAACTAACTAAGTAATAATATAATAATTATCCATTTTGAAAACAGAAAAAAAGTAATTTTGGGGAAAAATTGTGGGTGTTCTTCGCCGCCAGTCCTCATATGGTACAAAATGCTAATATTGGCCTGATATATCAGCCGATCCCATATATGGGCCCTCCTCTAATGTGGAGGCCCCACAGTGTGGTCTCTATGGAATAAACACATGCAGGATGGTGAACTGTGTGTATACGTGTCTGTCCCAATAGCTACAGACCCGACAGGGGTTTAAACTGAATCCTCACGGGTTCAAACCCGCCTCATGTCTGGTGTTGCACTGCTCTCTCCAATAACGCTGAAAAGCCTTAAAAATAACCGTCTTTGACTCGACAATAAAATAATCTCATGTTTCTGACAAGAGGCTGAGCAGAGGCCCCCGGGGTTGTGGGTTGTACTCCACGCCCGTGGGCCCCCCGGTGCTGGTGCTCAGGCTCAGAGGGTCAGAGAGTGTGTGTGTGTGTGTGTGTGTGTGTGTGTGGTGGAGGGGGGAGCGCTCCTTCTCGTCAGAACTTCCCAGGGAATGGAACTGGCAACCTTCCAAGCAGCAGAGCAGCTTGTTTCTGCTCGCTGCCCCCCCCCCCCCCCGGGCGCTTCACCGTCTCTCTTCTTCTCTGGCAGTTAAACAGGTACAGAGCTGGAGTCGATGGGGCCAAATCACCTTAGTGGGAGGTTGTGTCTGCCCCGGGGGGCCGGCGAGATAGAGAGAGAGAATCCCCTCACCTAGAGCCATTTTTCACCCTCCAAATGTCTCCACGAGAAATAACCTCCCACCACGCACGCACATACGCACCTACACACACACACACACACACACACACACACACTTGCGCGCGTGCTCTGGTGCGTGAAGACACACATACACACACTTTCAGATGTGTAAAGGTTCACACATGTACACACACACACACGCACATGCACACGCACACACTCGCTCACTCGCCAGTAACACAATAAGAAGAAAAGAACACAGGCTAACTGACAGTGAAGGCAATTTGTCGTTGGGAAATCAGGTGCCCCCCCCCCCCCCCCCCCCCAACACACACACACACACACACACACACACACACACACACACACAGAGGTCCCATAAGGAATGTGTTGTAGTGTAATTCATCACAGAGGCCCATACGGCAAAGCGCTCGTTGTGTCTGTGAAATATGAGTCTGTGTGCCGAGACGCTGAACTGTGTGTGTGTGTGTGTGTGTGTGTGTGTGTGTGTGTGTGTGTGTTTACGAATTACAGTGTTTGTGCGTGTGTGTGTGTGTGTGTGTGTGTGTGTGTGTGTGTGTGTGTGTGTGTGTGTGTGTGTGTGTGTGTGTGTTTACGAATTACAGTGTTTGTGCGTGTGTGTGTGTGTGTGTGTGTGTGTGTGTGTGTGTGTGTGTGTGTGTGTGTGTGTGTGTGTGTGTGTGTGTGTGTGTGTGTGTGTGTGTGTGTGTGTGTGTGTGTGTGTGTGTGTGTGTGTGTGTGTCTGTGTCTTCACGCATCAGAGGGTGTGTGTGTGTGTGTGTGTACATGTATTATTTTGGCAAGCTCCCATAACAACCTCCACCTTGTCTCAGTTTTCTCTCTCTCTCTCTCTCTCTCTCTCTCTCTCTCTCTCTCTCTCTCTCTCTCTCTCGCTCTCTCGCTCTCTCTCTCTCTGCTGTTTATCAGGCATCTGAAGTCGCAAAGGGATGCACAGTAAACATCAAGCAACCAATTACAAGCTTTGATTTCAACCGTGTTACTGTGACCAATAAAAACCCTACACGACACAACAAGACAACACAACACAACACGATACAAGAGGGTGATAATAACCATGTGTTAAGGCCCCTACGCTTCAGCCCACTAGAACTCTCAGTTTTAAAGCGGCCGCGGGTGTCAGTAGTACTGTGATTTATTTTAACATCATACTATTAGTATAACCTTTTTGCCTGGTTTAACAACATGCTAGTGTGACCTTTTTGGATGATTTAACATTGTTTAACCCATTCAATCCGGGAACACATCTACAAATGTCTTCTAAATCCTAACAGTTTTCTAAAAAAAAAAAAAAAAAACGTATACTTGCTATATCAGTGGTTCTCAAACTTTTTCATGTCAAGGACCCCTCAAAATTATATGTATTTGGTCGCGAACCCTCACCTGAAAATGTACCCTCATCTGACAATGTTTTGTTCCAGGGACCCCCAGTAGCAAAAATTTGAGTAAAAAAATGTTACTTTAAAAATATATATATATTCATAGATTTGCACACATTTTTAAGATTTTTCTAAAATAACAGATCTACAAGCTGGCACTCAGTGCCACGCTATGAGCTTGTATATCTGCTATTTTGTAATAGCCAAATTATAAAATAACCAAAAAGGACACAAATCTAAAATGACACAGATGTGTTCCCAGATTGAATGGGTTAACTTAAATTTCACTTTCCGACTGTATATTTCAGGCATCTGTTTGCTTTCTGGACTACTGTTACTTTTTGAATACGATGTGCAAAAAAAAAAACGGGGCCTTTTGCCGGTCCCGACCTCTCCCGGTACTCGACGCAGCTGAACCTCATCTCGGAACTAATTAGCAGTGAGTGAGGTACCGAACGGAGATGAATCAGACACGAGCAGTTAATACCTTCTGATGAGTTCAGGACGGGACTGATGTTCTCGCAGTCAGCAGAACGCCTCCTCCTCAAACCTCAGCTCAGTTTTTACCCTAATGCCCTGAAGTTTAGCTGGCCAGGAGGAGAAGGAGGGAAGGAGCACAGTGAACGAGAAGGGAGGAGGTTAATACACAGTGAACAAGCAATATACTTCACCTCTCTAAATCCCCCCTCTCTCTCTCTCTCTCTCTCTCTCTCTCTCTCTCTCTCTCTCTCTCTCTCTCTCTCTCTCTCTCTCTCTCTCTCTCTCAGTGGGAGATGACAAATGCCATCTGTCCAGAGACCAGCTCCGGTGTTAATCTCTCGCTGAGTCCCGGCAGGCCAACATCCGCCTCCACCCGACCTCTGTTAGGTCCTCAACCAGCACCCCCCCCCCCTCCCTCTCCCACGCACGCACACACATGCACGCGCATGCACGGGGGTCACTGTGTCAGGTGCCGTAGTGGCGTTCGAGAGCTCTACAACCACGGCATCGTGTGTGCGTGTGTACTTGTTCTCCATGTCCCCTCATCTGTTGTACACGGTAATAATATACTGTAGAAATAAATACACTCAGATTATCAATCAGTAATAACCCCTTAGTGTTGTCTTCTTCTCCTTCTTTCGGCCAATTATCCCCAAACCTTCTAACCATGGGCCGATCCTCTAATGTAGTCATTTCTGATCTTGTCCTTCCTTGACACTCCTAATGAGAATTGTATCAGTTTCACGCTCAGTGGTGGAAAGTAACTTAGTACATTTACTTAAGTACAGTACTCATGTACAATTTGTAGGTATTTGTACTTTACTGGAGTATTTCCAAATTTCAATATTTTTTTACTTCTACTGCACTACGTCTCAGAGGCAAATATTGTACTTTTACCACACTACAATTATTTGAAAGCTTTAGTTACTAGTTACTTTTTTGTTTTTGATTATTATTACAAAACATACTTTAACCACTTCAGCCCTATATACATTTAGGCTATTTGAAAATAGTCAATCTACAAGCTCACAATGCGTCGCGATGCGACGCATTGTGAGCTTGTAGATCTGCTATTTTCAAAAGATTGTTATACATTTTATACATTTGAAAACTTGTGAAATGGGACATTCTGCATAATGAGTACTTTCTACTCTTGTACTTTAAGTATATTTTAATACCAATACTTTGAACTTTTACTCAGGTATAGTTTGAATTCCAGACTTTTACTTGTAACATAGTATTTACATTGCAGTATTGATACTTCTACTTTTTTTTTCTTTTTTTTAAATAGTTTATTTTATATACTTTTACTTAAGTTAAAAAAATAGTACTTTTTCCACCACTGTTCATACTCTATGGTGTGGTAGATTGACTGTTCTTTACATTCACACAGTAATGATGCATGGTGTCTTAGATTGGCTGTGGCGCAGGTGATATCGCGTCAGTAAATGTAAACGGCTGCAGGCAAAGCCGAGGTTAAAAGTGCACACATTATTCTCCGGCGTTCACGCTATTAACCTATTTCTTTATGTACGGCAAATGGTAGAAACGCAAAATGAGGTGAGAAAATCGGTGATTAATCCTCCGCGGGTGACGCCGACGAGCATTAGGCACACACACACACACACACACACACACACACACACACACACACACACACACACACACACACACAGAGAGGGAGAGCACGCTCCACAGTGCAGTTTGTCAACCGACTAACATTAAGGCCCTAATTTTGAAAATCTAGCGTGCAGTCAATTTTCACCAGGATGCCTTGAGGCTAAAAGGTAGGGGTTGGGGGAGGGTCTGGGGTGGGGGGGGGGGGGGGGGCGACAGGAGGGGCTCATTTAGGCCAGTTTATTTACCTCTATGCATCATCCGGGGGGGGACCGCTCATCTGCCCCAGACGACACAGAGACTGAATTAAGCCGACTGCAACCTGACGTCCTGAATCTATCACCAGCATTCTGCTGTTTGTTTGGTTTTGTTTGGTGTGTGTGTGTGTGTGTGTGTGTGTGTGTGTGTGTGTGTGTGTGTGTGTGTGTGTGTGTGTGTGTGTGTGTGTGTGTGTGTGTGTGTGTGCGTTTTTTAGCGTGCATATCTCTGCGCGCCTGCAGTGTACATTCAGTGAAAGCATCAGAGGAGAGGAGAGTGGAAATAGATCATTTTAATAACTGCCAAGCGAGGTTAATACAGCTTTACCTACTGCTGACAGCTAGGAGAGGAGAGGAAGCCAACAGCTTGAACAAGGGCCCGAACACCGCCTGTCACCAGGCTGGCCTGCCACACTGGAACACTTTCCTCTGACGGACTTTCCTATGTTGTAAACCCTTTTTGGTGTGGTATTGTTCCCCTATGCGGACTACTGTTTTACCTGTGAAAGGTTCGCCTTATGCGGACTGTGGACTGTCGTCGTGCTGCTGCTTTTTACCCATTCAATCCGCATCTCTGTCATCTCAGATTTATTTAGCTATTCAAAAATAGCAGATATTTTTGTAGTTGTAGATCTGCTGTTTGAAGTTTGAAGATCTTTGAATATATATATTTTTAAAGCGAACATTTGTGACTCAAATCTTTGCTTCTGGGCTCCCTGGAACGAAATATTTCACAAATCTTTGCTTTAAAATATATTTATATGCTTTAAAAATACATATTCAAAGATTTGCACAAATTGTATTTATTTTTTCAAAAATAGCCGATCAACAAGCTCACAATGCGTCACGAGCGCGACACATTGTGAGCTTGTAGATCGACTATGTTTGACTAATGTACCCACCAGAACATGGAGGCTGAGGTCGAGTGGTTAACCTCATATATACAGTACAGTACAGTAAATACCTGCTACTATGTGCATCTATACTGATGTGTTGCCACTCTTTTGCAACTTATGTCTAATCAATATCCGCTTGTAATGTTATGTGTATGGTATGTAGATATATTAGATTCTCTTTTGATCAGATCTTTTGATTCAGTTTTTCTCCTTGCTCTCCCTCTCCCTGTTCTTTCTTTCTTGGGAACAACAAAACGATGGAGCAAATACTAATGTCACACACCGATTTACACCTTTAAACCTGCGATGGGACAATAAGTCGAGGGGAAGAGGGGAAGGGGAGTGCAGGAGAAGAAAGGAGATGAGGGCGGCGAGGGGAGGAGAGGAGGGGACATGTGAGGCGAACGCCGAAAATCCCCCCGGCCCCTGTGTCTGATAAAAAGAGATTTCAATTCTCAGAGGATTCACCTGTTTAAACAAAGGTTATAGTCGAAAAAAAAAAGAAAAAAAGAAGGAAAAAGAAAACAGCTGTTTGTCGTCCGGCAGAGACGAAGAGAAGACAAAATGTGTGTGTGTGTGTGTGTGTGTGTGTGTGTGTGTGTGTGTGTGTGTGTGTGTGTGTGTGTGTGTGTGTGTGTGTGTGAAGGGAGGGGGGGGGGTCGCCATCTGTCACTGAACGCTGGAGATGAGGCCTTAGATTAGATGCATCAGGATAGCCTGCAGGCTAACCAGAGAGAGAGGGTCAGGGGGTAACATCATAACGTGGTTTAATTCAGAAAGCAATGGAGGATTACAGTTTGTAACACAACAAACAGGAGAGAGAGGAGATGATGATGATGGTGACGACGGCGCTCCAGTGGTTTCACCTTGCCCGCTTTTCCAAAGCGAAGAAAAAACAAATAGGCCCGGTTATAAGAAATGAAACGGAAAACGAGTAAATGAGAGGAAGGAAAGGAACAATCGAGAGAAGAGGGGGGGAAGAAAAAAAAGCGCACTAACCCTTTTTTCATTCCTTACCTCCGCCAGTGGCTTAAGGAAAAGCATTTTAGTGGCTCCTGAGGCGTTTGTAGATCTCTCTCTCTCTCTCTCTCTCTCTCTCTCGTCCCTCCATCCCATCCTGCTCAAATTTACCGTGAAAGCTCCTTGGACTCTCACCATTCAGGCAGGATATTCTTGGTTTTTATTGGTTTTTTAGAAGACAAACCTCACAACGGTACAATGTCATTCCTCCCGGAGGCCCCCCGAGCCCCTCGAGAATAGAGGACGTCCCCCCCCCACCCCCCTCCCGTTTCCTTTATGCCTTTCAGATATAGGAGAAAATAGCACATTTACAAGCTAGGCTATATTTTTCACGCAATACCGTCGTACCACGAAGTATACGTGGTTAAGTGGCTTCACGAGGTGATGGTGGTGTGGTGCATGTGCGTGCGTGCGTGCGTGCGTGTGTGTGCGTGTGTGTGTGTGTGTGCGCAGTGGTGTAAAGTAACTACATTTACTCATGTATGTACTTAAGTACAGTTTTGGGTTATTTTTACTTTTCTGGAGTATTTCCAATTCTCAGTAATTTTACTTCTAATCCACTACATCTCAGAGGCAAATATTGTACTTTTACTCCACTACAATTATTTGAAAACTTTAGTTACTAGTTACTTTAAATACCTTAAAAAAAAACAGGCATCAATTATTATATATTATAAAACATACATTAAACATTTTAGCCCTATTTTATACCTAGGCTATTTGAAAATAGCCGATCTACAAGCTCACAACGCGTCGCATCGCGACGCGTTGTGAGCTTGCTTGAACACAGCATGCTTATGAGCACGTGAGCATGCTCGAACACAGATTATTATTATTTTTAGAATAGTTTTTTATTTTATTTTAGAGACAACACCAAAAAAAACACCATGCACCACCAAAAACAGTCAAAACATTACAATAATAATAATATTAAAACAGTGTGTGTGCGTACGTGCCTGTGTTACTCTTAGTGAGTGTGCATGTGCACTCATGAGAGCAGTGGTGAGGAGCTCCTGGTCAGACACTCTTGCAGGACGTGGCACATGCTTGAAAACAGATAACGAACAGATACTTTTCTACAAGCAGTTGGACATTGGTTGTGAACATGTCACCAGCCTGTCTCAGCAGCACACATAGCCCAGCCTACATCGTGGCTCACTTATAAACATTCGAAACTGGTACTTATGACATTGGAACTCATTGATGCTGCGTTCACTCTGACAAATGCAAAAGATAATAATAATTTTCAAATACCCAAGCTCACATAAAGAAAAGGAAGGAACCAACTTTAAAGATAGTGTTGATTTTGACAGCAAATTTTGATTTAGTTTTAGTCATAGTCTTTTGAATAAAATTCCATTTAGTTTTAGTCATATTTTAGTAATCGGAAATGTTTTTGTTTTTTTCTAGTTTCGTCGACTAAATATCATAAGATTATAGTTGACTAAATCTGCAGTTGATTTAGTCGACTAAAATGTATGCTGGCGGTGCCTTGATGGCGTCGAAATGGCTGATTTTACACTTGGTTGCAGATCTACAAGCTCACAACGTGTCGCAGCGCGACGCGTTGTGAGCTTGTAGATCTGCTATTCTCAGAGCCCAACACCTGAGCGCAACCAAACATGAGATGACTTGCTTTTAGTTCTACTGGATCTCTTCTCCACTAGGCCCTCCCTAACACACGTTTTATAATGTAATAATTTATATCTGCAAAGTAACTAGTAGCTAAAGTTTTCAAAGAATTGTAGTGGAGTAAAAGTACAATATTTGCTTCTGAGATGTAGTGAAGTACTGAAAACTTACTTAAGTACAGGTACTTGAGTACATGTACTTAGTTACTTTACACCACTGCTTGGATGGCAGCATTTTTTGCAGTGAGGGGGGTCGTGTAACCCAGGTTTCAAAAAGGTTTTCAAAAGGTTTGTGTCACTGCTGTCTGTGTATCACTGACAGAGACACACACACACAGTCACACACACACACACCCTCAGTCTCACTCAATCAATCAGTCACACCAGTGTTTGCAATTGCAATCACAGCCACACCCTACTATTAAGCAGAGTCAGTCTGCAGTAGCAGAGTGAGGTGCACATCACTCTGGGGCTGCTGCAGGTCTGTACTCTTTTCCAAACAATACTCATATTTCCCCACACTAAGCATATGCTACAGTCGCGTATAGGTCGTCCACTGACTGGACCAGTCAGGACAACACGTTCAGCTGACTGTCACTCAGGCTATGGGATCTAAACTCCAGATCCACTTCATCAGCTATAGGCCAGTGCCTGCTTGGAACGATGCCCATTGGGAACGATGCCCGGGCCCCCCCCCCCCCCCCGGTTAAGTAATATTGTACCCGTTGTCAGAGTACGTTTTTTTATGCCCATATACCGTGTGTGTCAGGCATGCCCACATATGGAGTCTAGGGCAGTCCATGACGTCTGTACAATGTCATTATAGGCATCATTAATATGTGAATGTATATAATCCTAAATGTAGGGTAAGTGATTTTTTGGTTAAAATAAGTGTTAAATAGCTCTATATTCTGATAGTACTCATTGCTATAGAGTGTTTGTTCAGTAACAGGAGTCTCCATGTCTCTCTACCTATTTATTAAACAGAAAATGCATTTTCAGGTCGGGATACCAATTTTATCCAATCAGGATAGAGAACTCAGTCAGGATACAGATTAAACAAGTGAAATTGGAAGCGATGACACTAAGAAAAGAGCTGAACACAATTGGAACTGGAACACTATAAAAATGAAGCTGATAAATGGGTACTCTCTCCTGATTGGCTGAGATTTTGTCACCTACCTGAAAATGTATTTTTTTTTGTTTATTAAAGGGCTGGAGAGACGGGGAGACTCCTGTGCTGAACAAACACTCTGTAGTAATACTTACTATCAGAATATAATGCTGTAACCTTTTAACAAAAAACAAAGCTGCAAATACTGTACTGGTGTAATAGGTGCAATAGATGTTTAGTGTAGTAGAAGTATTTAGTATTGACATGCTGGAAATATTCAAGAAAAGAAAAAGTATCTCAAAAATTACACTTGTGTGAATGTATTGAGTTACTTTTCCACCACCGTGGTCGTGTTTGGCACGGAGGGAACCTTCACATCGACTCTCTCCCGTGCCAAACACGCTGTTTTGATCAGAGCACAGACCATAATAAAAAGATGAATGCACATTATTCAAGGTGCAGTCGGGGGTCTTTGGGGCGCCGTCCAACAGCGTTGCACCGTGTACTCACACCCCCCCCCCCCCACCACCTCTTATGGGAAGTTCATTGTTGTCTTTGTAGCGTGCTTTCTGTCCCAACGTTCTGCACCTGCTGTATTCACTGGAGAAGAAGAGGGTCTTTGATACGAGACTGTTGGCATTCATGTCCACCTCACAGTTATTCCAGTCTGGAAATATTTGAGTTGTTCAGTTCGGTGTCTGATCTCAGTTTAGTTTGAGTAAGTTTAATAAGGACATACATAGTTATAGTTTTAGGGATTGACTAATATTTGTTTACTTTTTCTGGTAGTACGAGGAAAGCCTTGATAAGCTATAAAAGGGTAGGGTGCATGACATCACATATTATGGTGGGGGGGGAAACATCAAATGAAGATGACTGTATTTCTATTTAGTATTTCTATACACACAGACACACAACACAACATTCTTTTCAAGACAAATTCATATAACCTTATTTGGGGAATTTAATCATAACAGGTTTTATTTGACGTATCATACAGTATACACGCATGCTATTGGAGACGTCAGAGAGCTACAATATATGCCTAATTATGAGTGCAGCTGGTAATCAGACGGGCACCGGTTCACCCCACCAGCTTTGCCTGTATACGTGTGGGAAGTGTCCCTGAGCAAGACACTTAACCCCTAACGAGTTGTCATGTCAGTGTGGACACCGGCTTATTGCATGCCTGTGATTGATTGACTTCCAGTACATATACTGTACATGAGCCAGAGGGACAAGTAGAGCTGATGTGACACTGTTTTTTTTTTTCTTCTTACCGCGGTGAAAAAGTTACTCATCCCCAAAAGCTCCAATCTAGGCTAGTCCACACCCAGACTAGCCATGCTTTCTCCTAATATATCTAGTGATGATTAGCTCACACTGAGGATAGTAACCTCGGCTTAGCACCCTAGCGGGGCAAGCCTTCTAGAAGAGCAGTCTTTCTCCATTTGTCTTGTCTGTCTGTCTGTCTGTCTGTCTGTCTGTCTGTCTACGGCTTATCTCACACACCACTAAACCAATCAGCATAAATGGTGTGTTTGTTGTCTCAAATTTGAGATTGTGGGAGAGTCTTGTTCGCCTCCTCCTCCCTCTTCCTCCTCTCCTTGTTGGGTGCCTCCATAGCGTTAAAAAAAATAACTAGAGTGGTAACCGGAAATCTTGCCCATTCCTATGGAGTTGCTCGCCCAGCATATACTCCCTTTTTCCCCTTTCTTCATAGGCGGCGGGTGAGCCTGACAATTGGGAAGGCTAGAAGATCTGGCTTGACGCTGGGGGGGTCGGCCGCAGAATTTTTTAGTTTCTTTTCAGTTTTTGGTTACTTTATTTCGGTGTTAGGGTTATCGTTAGGTTAGGGTTTTGTTATTTAATTATTATTTTTGCCTGATTTTGTTTTATTATCAAAAAATGAACTAAATAATGCTGCGCGCATATATTATATATAATTTGCACAATTCCCAGAATTTCCCAGCATAACATTTGGGAAGGCTTAGCCTACCCTAGCCTTCATTACCCGCCGCCTATGCCTTTCTTCCGTGTTTGGGGCGTTGACGCGTTGTTTCGCATCATAGATTTATGTCTGGCATGTGCATGTTGTGTCACCTGCGTGAGCAACCCCGTGCGCAAGCTCGTGAGTCAAGCCCATTGGTCGAAAAAAACGTTTTCCACTTGTTCATGCACAGGGCCCCAAGCTGCACTTCCGGAGTCGGCCACCAGGAGACTCGAGCCTTCACTTTTCTCTCTCGGTTCCGGCGGCTTGGTGGGTGCCTCTCTCACCTCTTCTTCCTCTCCTTCTTGTGGGGTGCCTCTCACCGCTGGCACGCCGCAGCGCCACCTGCTCCGGGCAGCCTTTCCGCCGGCGCCACATTGAACAGCTGGCTGCTCTTCTGACGCTGCGATTGGCTAATCCCTGCTGGTCACTTGTGCTCCTCCACCCTGTCTGTCATTGAACTTTCTCTCTGCCGCTGCCAGCGCTCTCTCTCTCTCTCTCTCTCTCTCTCTCTCTCTCTCTCTCTCTCTCTCTCTCTCTCTCTCTCTCTCTCTCTCTCTCTCTCTCTCTCTCTCTCTCTCTCTCTCTCTCCTTCATGTTTCTCATCCTTGTTGCCAGATGGGGATATGTAAATAATTTAATGAGGTCAGCAGAGTGATGTGTCCTTTCCTCCTTACCTTGGACCCTGGCCTGTGTCACGCCTCTGTCACTCCTTTGACATGTGGACCGACTTGGATGTTGACGTTGTATTTCTGCCCACTTTCCGGTTATTTATTTATTTTCGCTGCAATAATCCCTTCCAGGTTGCCATGGATACGCTCTAATTAACCAATGGTGACCTTTTTGCCAAGTGTGCTTATCACATGAAAGACAAATCAATTTAAATATTCCTTTTAAGAAAATATTGTCTTCAATTAAAAGAAAAACGCTCTTTCAAAGGCTGTTCAAAATGAACTCTAATGTCTAACATATATCTTCAATAATTCTTAACATTTATGTAATACCTTTTAAAATATTATTTGATTATTTATTTTGCCGCCACAAAATTCAGAAACAATCTTTTTTTCAGTAAGCACATACAAAAAAATATCAAGTTATGTACAACATGGTGTTACGCAGATATTAATATCTCAGTGGACTATCAGTTTCAAAGTGCAACATATCTGTGGGCTAAACACGCTATGTGGCATAATGTCAACCGTCGAACCGTGTTTGTTGACGTTGATTCAAATCACGTTAACCTTCACATACCTCCCGTACTCTCTACAGGATATATTCCTGCAAATGTGTAAGCTAACCTCTGACACTTATCAGATGTGTACTGTACATCCTATTTTACACATAAGGTAAACGCTGCCACTTACCGGAGGTAAATACAGCTTGTTTTATACATAAAGTAACCTCCTGCCACTTGTCAGAGGTAAATAACAGCCTATTTTCAGCCCGTGAGTCATTTCACGTTTACACTTAAAGCATTTATGAGGCTCTTTCCATCCATGCACTAACAAAATACAATCCAAGGCCGCTGGTATCGCTAGCACGCAGTTGAAAAGTCAATGCATCCAGATAACACATGTAAGAGATATTCATGTTTCCTCTCATTTACTGTATACAGAAACATCCTGTGTTAGTTTAACACTGACAGCGTGAAAATTGACTTACAGTAGGCTATAAGGCAGGGGTCTTCAACAAGGGGTCCGGGACCCCTAGGGGGTCCTCAGAGTTACTTTTCAGGTAGTCACAGAATATTTATCTCCAGTATGGTCGATGCCCTGATGGTTGCTAATCACGGTGGGTTTCACTGTGCTTCCGCGGAGAAAAAAAAAATGTGTTTGCTTGTTATAAACCGTTGAAAATAGCATGTCTCGCCAAAAAATACAAAGTAAAACACAGGAGCCGATATACAGGCTTTTTCGCAAATAAATTAACCAGACATTTATTTTTAAATTATTATTATTATTATTATTTTTTCAAACACAAAAAGTAATTAAGGTCGCCCTTGGCAGTGAATGAGTTAAGGAACCAGAATTGTATTAATCCTAAAGGATCCTAAACCTAGTAGGAATAGGTGCTGCCCTCCATCAACTCCCTACGTTGATGGATTTCCATAACATTTACCCCCGCGGCTGGAGTGAGAAGTACAGCAAAGTATCTAATATTTCAGCGTTTAATGTTTTCTTTTGAACAGAACTGAACAAAACGCTTCGTAAGAACAATGTTAACGTGGGCTAAAGAGATTCACTTAATGCCATTTACATTCACGGAGCATAAACCGCGACGCAAGTCTGCATTTCTTCCTTTAGGAATAATAAAGTATAAAATCCTTTAGTGTCCCCGAGCGAGACACTTAAAAACCCCTAACTGCTCCCAGGGCGCCGTATTAACCCATTAAGACCGGGAAATAATCTGTGTCATTTTTAGATTTCTTTGGCTCCTCAAAAATAGCAGATCTACAAGCTCATAGCGCGGCACGAGTGCCGCACTATGAGCTTGTAGAGCTGCTATTTTTGAAAAATCATGAAAGTGTGTGTATAGCCTATCTTTGAAGATATCTTTGCTTCTGGGGATTCTACAAATGTCTTCTAAATCAAAAAACAACCAAAATGATATGTATTTAGCCGCGGACCCCCATCTGAAAATATTTTGTTCCAGGGACCCCCCCAGAAGCAAAGATTTGAATTACAAATGTTTGCTTAAAAATATATATCAAAGATTATCACACATTAACAGGATTTTTCAAAAATAGCAGAGCTACGAGCTTGTAGATCTGCTATTTTTGAATAGCCAAATAAATGACACAGATGCGTTCCCGGTCTTAATGGTTTAATTTCAGCCACTGCTCCTAATAGTTAGGAGGGGTAAAAAAAAATGCAGATTTCAGGTAACCTATTCAGAAATGTACATGAGAAATACCCCAGACGAAAAAAAAATAACAATGAACATGCAGCAAAGGGTAAAAATATCATAATGCACGATCGATAAATAGTAGGTGTAACAACATTTTACACGAATAATTTCCCAGTGTCCGTCCCTCCCTCCCTCCCTCCTCCTTAGAATGACCAGGAGTGAGAAACAAGCCAGGAGGGGTTTCTTTAAAAAAAAAAAAAAAAAAACAAGACAGGGTCATTTTCAGAGCAAGTCGATTTCCACTACTTAGACTGCTGGTTGGTATCTGTGGAGGCAACAACACGGCCCGAGGCGATACACACACACACACACACACACACACACACACACACACACACACACACACTTAGCTTTGGTGTATACACAGCCCTGGTCATGAATCATCAGCACTCGCTCACACACACACACACACACACACACACACACACACACACACACACACACACACACACACACACACACACACACACACACACACACACACACACACGCGGTCCAAACGCACAGCAGCAATCTGGCCCCAGCATATGGCTGGTATGAGTTATATACTGCCCGCGTCTGAGGCTTTCTAATACTCTGTGAAGCAGGCAATTTGCCAGCGCTGTTTTTTTTTTGTTCGTTTTTTTTTCGGCGGACAAATCAGGGGGCAAAAAAACACAGTGAATGGATGCTGGAATGATGCTGTCCTGAACAGGACAGGTGTATATACTCATGATGGGACCATAATCTTAGGTGTTATTAACCACTTAAACCTTATATGGTTGACCCTCAAGTGTCTATACTACAGTACGTGTCTTTTCTGTCTCTGAAAAGAGCTGATTGACAAAGTGAGCTTATCAATCTGCTATTTTCTGTGAACGCTTTCCCCACAACACGAATGTGGGGGTTTAAATGGATAGTTCACCCCCAAAATGACTTTTTTCCTATCGATTACTAGTCACCTCATGGAGACTTGAATTCATGGATATTTTTTTTTGTTTTTGTCATATTCCTGAGCCAATAATTTGATGGCCGGCAGCGGTTCCGGTAGGAGAAACAAAGAGTCTCCTTTGTGTCTCCTACCGGAACCGCTGCCTACCGGTCCGCTGGTCATCAAATGTACCTTGTACGTGCTCGTACCGTTAATGTTGTTGTTGTTGCTGTTGTTGTGTCTGGCAGATGATTCAGTATTATTTAGCGCTTGGTACCTGCCTACTCGGGGACGATGCAAGTTGGGAATGCATGGCCAACCTTGTTATGCATTACCTTCTATATCTGTTGTCAGAGTACCGTCTGTCTGTCTGTCTCCCTTTTGTGGCCATATATGGAGATCTCTGTATCTGTCTGGGCTTGTCCCCTTCATGCCCATGCATGGAGATCCCTGATGTTATCAGTATATGCCCATATATATGGGCATATGGGGGGGATCGGCGGTTCTGGAAAGTCATTGAAAACCTGTTAGGAGTACGTTTCAGGCAATTTAGAGTTGATTGGTAGTACTTTGTAGTGACTTTTTTTGGTCCCTAACATTCATCGAGCTCTGGACTTAGTAAATGTATTGTTCCCCATTGTGTCACTACCGAAACGAAAGTTTGTCACTACCGAAACGAAAGTTAAATCCGAAAAAATCACTGAGTGTGGAGGCCAAAGTCGTCCCCCAAAAAACCTGTTAGGAGTACGTTTCAGGCAATTTAGAGTTGATTGGTAGTACTTTGTAGTGCCTTTTTTTGGTCCCTAACATTCATCAAGCTCTGGACTTAGTAAATGTATTTTTCCCCCATTGTTTCACTACCGAAACGAAAGTTTGTCACTACCGAAACGAAAGTTAAATCCGAAAAAATCACTAAGTGTGGTTTTTTCGGATTTAACTTTCGTCCAAAATCGTCCCCCCAAAAACCTGTTAGGAGTACGTTTCAGGCAATTTAGAGTTGATTGGTAGTACTTTGTAGTGCCTTTTTTTGGTCCCTAACATTCATCGAGCTCTGGACTTAGTAAATGTATTTTTCCCCCATTGTGTCACTACCGAAACGAAAGTTTGTCACTACCGAAACGAAAGTTAAATCCGAAAAAATCACTAAGTGTCCACACTTAGTGATTTTTTCGGATTTAACTTTCGTCCAAAATCGTCCCCCCAAAAACCTGTTAGGAGTACGTTTCAGGCAATTTAGAGTTGATTGGTAGTACTTTGTAGTGCCTTTTTTTGGTCCCTAACATTCATCGAGCTCTGGACTTAGTAAATGTATTTTTCCCCCATTGTGTCACTACCGAAACGAAAGTTTGTCACTACCGAAACGAAAGTTAAATCCGAAAAAATCACTAAGTGTGGAGGCCAAAATCGTCCCCCCAAAAACCTGTTAGGAGTACGTTTCAGGCAATTTAGAGTTGATTGGTAGTACTTTGTAGTGACTTTTATGGGTACCTAAAATTCATCGAGCTCTGGACTTAGTAAATGTATTTTTCCCCCATTGTGTCACTACCGAAACGAAAGTTTGTCACTACCGAAACGAAAGTTAAATCCGAAAAAATCACTAAGTGTGGAGGCCAAAATCGTCCCCCCCAAAAACCTGTTAGGAGTACGTTTCAGGCAATTTAGAGTTGATTGGTAGTACTTTGTAGTGACTTTTTTTGGTCCCTAACATTCATCGAGCTCTGGACTTAGTAAATGTATTTTCCCCCCATTGTGTCACTACCGAAAAGAAAGTTTGTCACTACCGAAACGAAAGTTAAATCCGAAAAAATCACTTAGTGTCCACACTTAGTGATTTTTTCGGATTTAACTTACGTCCAAAATCGTCCCCCCAAAAACCTGTTAGGAGTATGTTTCAGGCAATTTAGAGTTGATTGGTAGTACTTTGTAGTGCCTTTTTTTGATCCCTAACATTCATCGAGCTCTGGACTTAGTAAATGTATTTTCCCCCCATTGTGTCACTACCGAAAAGAAAGTTTGTCACTACCGAAACGAAAGTTAAATCCGAAAAAATCACTTAGTGTCCACACTTAGTGATTTTTTCGGATTTAACTTACGTCCAAAATCGTCCCCCCAAAAACCTGTTAGGAGTACGTTACAGGCAATTTAGAGTTGATTGGTAGTACTTTGTAGTGACTTTTTTTGGTCCCTAACATTCATCGAGCTCTGGACTTTCTCACTTACAGTTGAAGCGGATAGGCCTTAGGTTAGATCACATTATGTTAATACCTTTTTTTTTTTTTTTTTTAAATCTCGAGATTGAAATCTCGTCTAGCGAGACTTCTGTTTTTTTTTGGACAGTGTTCTGTTACTATGAACGTCAGATCTCTCTCTCAAAAAAAAAAGCTATTAAAATATTTGATCTAACCTAAGGCCTATCCGCGCACCTTTTTAACACATTCCCTGCCAGAGGTCTTTTTTTTTTTTACTTCCCCCACTGCCAATGTTAAAAACAAAAAACACAGGAGCCGAGATACAGGATTTTAAAGTAATAAGTTAACCAAGGAGTGAATAGAGCTAGACATCTTTGGAGGGCTATATCTGTGGTTCTGTGTGGATAAATTGAAAATTGAGGGAAAAAAAATGTTTTTTTTTTTTTTCATTCAGGGTTATACTCGTGACTGGCAGGTAACGGGGTATTTATCCAATCACGGTTATACTCGTGATTGGTAGGTCATGTGTTAAGCTGTGGCGGACCAGGGGTGGAGTTATGAAATGTTTCTACTGTACCATTCATCCTAAGATATCATAACATCATAGAAAAGGTAATAAAACTTTAGTCCAATTCTCCTTTAAGTAAAAAATAATCAAATAAATAGTAGTTTATCCACCACTGTCGGCAAGGGTCCATTTGGTTACAATTTGTACACTCTAAGAGTTAGACCGGTAAGGGTCCATTTGGTTACATTTGCGAAAAAAATAACACCTAAAAAAACACAAAACGAAGGCACAGGCGTGGAGAGCTCCTGGTTTACTGGGATGGGGTTCAATTCCCCACTGTGCCCTGCTCATTGTGTTGGCATTTATATTTGAACTCTCACATTGAATAGTTTCATGTATTATACTGGCATCAACCTTTAGTATGTATCACAATGTAGAGCTTTAACTTTTTAACTTAGGCCTACCTAAAAAAAAGTTCTCTGCATAATGGGTTAATTGAAAGGTGTTAAATAATATTTTTTGGTTAAATCACACCCCCCCTTTTAAGTTGAAGCTCTATATTCTGGCTTTCTGATCTAATCAGTGCTATGGTCTTGTAGGGAATCGACGGACTGTGCCGACTGCAGTGGCCGAGCTTTGAACCTGTAACCTACGGCTCACCAGGTAGTCACACTAACCATTCACCTACAGCTCTACTTAGATCTGTGGTTCTAAAACATTTTCTTGTCAAGGACCCCCCAAATTGACATGTATTTGGCAGTGGACCTCAATGTGAAAAGATGCAGTGTCAGGGCCCCCCATGAAAGAAAAAGATTTATATTTAAAACTTAAAGAATCTATATATTTATTACTTTTACACAATGTCAGGGTTAAGAATCAAACTCCTAACCTTTTGTTTCTCAGGCAGGCTCTTTATCCAGTGGGCCACTGTGCCATGCTAAAGATTGAAGGCCAATTATATAATGACAGAAAAGCCAAAGGCTTGTTTCCATTGGGGTTCATTAAACATTCAGAAGCAACAGCACAACAAACCATAGACAAAATAATATGCAGTAAAGATCCTTTTTTTTTTTTTTTGTATTGTTGTGTGCTGTTCGTCAAAGAGGAATGAAGACCTCATCACAGCAAGGCAGCTGGTAGCACAGTGGGTTGAGTCACTGCCAACACTGTTAACATGTTCCAGAGATGGTGGGTTCGAACCCCACTGACTCTGTCAGGCAGTTGATAGCTCAGTGTGTAAGACACTGCCTGCATAATCCAGAGGCTGTGGGTTCAAGCCCCGCTCGCTCTTTACCAGGAATCTTTCCTTTACAAGGAAAGGTTCAGGGTAAGGAGTGAGTGAGGTTTGAACTCACACACCCAGAAAGCCTTAAAAGCAACACAGAAAGCAGTGAATTTCAGCCGGTACTGGTGGCCTAGCGGACTAAATTCAAGTCACAAGGACTGGCATTGCCATGCCAGATACTAGTCGAAATAAGTTGCGCCAGTGTCGGGTACCGAAGATCATCTCATCCGTGCGTGAGCGGGGTGAGCCCGGGGTATCATTCCCCCGTGGTTTCCAGACAGTAAAGCGGAGGGGGTTATAGGAAAAATATAAACGGGCAGCTGAAATCTTACATGGATGAAGGGGTGGAGCTATAGAGAGGGGCAGAGCTAGAGACAGGGGTGGAGCTAGGGAGGAATGGGCGGAGCTAGGGGGTGGAGTGTAGTAGTATATTCTAATAATGTATATAGTAGTAAGTAATATAGTATAGTAGTAAGCATATTAGTTAGTTATATAGTAGTAAGCATGTTAATTAGTTATATAGTAGTAGTAAGTATAAGTATAAGTATATATATATATAAGTATATATATATATATATATATATATATATATATATATATATGTGTATATATATATATATACATATATATATATATATATATATACTTATATATATATATATACTTATACTTATACTTACTACTACTATATAACTAACATATATATGTATATATATATATATATATATATATATATATATATATATATATATATATATATATATATATATATATATATATATATATATATATACTTATACTTATACTTATACTTATACTTACTACTACTATATAACTAACTAAATAACTAACTAATACACTTACTAATATACTTACTACTACTGCTATATAACTAACTAATATACAACTAATATACTTACTACTACTATATAACTAACTAATACACTTACTATATAACTAATATACTTACTACTACTACTATATAACTAACTAATATACAACTAATATACTTACTACTACTATATGACTAACTAATACACTTACTATATAACTAATATACTTACTACTACTAAATAATACTATATAATATATATATACATATATATATATATATATATATATATATATATATACTTATATATATATATATACTTATACTTACTACTACTATATAACTATATAACTAACATATATATGTATATATATATATATATATACATATATATATATATATATATATATATATATATATATATATATATATATATATATATATATATATATACTTATATATATATATATACTTATACTTATACTTACTACTACTATATGACTAACTAATACACTTACTATATAACTAATATACTTACTACTACTATATAATACTATATAACTAACTAATACACTTACTATATAACTAATACACTTACTATATAACTAACTAATACACTTACTAATATACTTACTACTACTATATAATACTATATAACTAACTAATACTCTTACTAAATAACTAATATACTTACTACTACTGCTATATAACTAACTAATATACAACTAATATACTTACTACTACTATATAACTAACTAATACACTTACTATATAACTAATATACTTACTACTACTACTATATAACTAACTAATATACAACTAATATACTTACTACTACTATATGACTAACTAATACACTTACTATATAACTAATATACTTACTACTACTAAATAATACTATATAATATATATATACATATATATATATATATATATATATATATATATATATACTTATATATATATATATACTTATACTTACTACTACTATATAACTATATAACTAACATATATATGTATATATATATATATATATACATATATATATATATATATATATATATATATATATATATATATATATATATATATATATACTTATATATATATATATACTTATACTTATACTTACTACTACTATATAACTAACTAATATACTTACTACTACTATATGACTAACTAATACACTTACTATATAACTAATATACTTACTACTACTATATAATACTATATAACTAACTAATACACTTACTATATAACTAATACACTTACTATATAACTAACTAATACACTTACTAATATACTTACTACTACTATATAATACTATATAACTAACTAATACTCTTACTAAATAACTAATATACTTACTACTACTGCTATATAACTAACTAATATACAACTAATATACTTACTACTACTATATAACTAACTAATACACTTACTATATAACTAATATACTTACTACTACTACTATATAACTAACTAATATACAACTAATATACTTACTACTACTATATGTCTAACTAATACACTTACTATATAACTAATATACTTACTACTACTATATAATACTATATAACTAACTAATACACTTACTATATAACTAATATACTTACTACTACTATATAATACGATATAACTAACTAATACACTTACTATATAACTAATATACTTACTACTACTATATAACTAACTAATATACAACTAATATACTTACTACTACTATATAACTAACTAATACACTTACTATATAACTAATATACTTACTACTACTACTATATAACTAACTAATACACTTACTATATAACTAATATACTTACTACTACTACTACTATATAACTAACTAATATACAACTAATATACTTACTACTACTATATAATACTATATAACTAACTAATACACTTACTATATAACTAATATACTTACTACTACTATATAATACTATATAACTAACTAATACACTTACTATATAACTAATATACTTACTACTACTATATAATACGATATAACTAACTAATACACTTACTATATAACTAATATACTTACTACTACTACTATATAACTAACTAATATACAACTAATATACTTACTACTACTATATAACTAACTAATATACAACTAATATACTTACTACTACTATATAATACTATATAACTAACTAATACACTTACTATATAACTAATATACTTACTACTACTATATGACTAACTAATACACTTACTATATAACTAATATACTTACTACTACTATATAATACTATATAACTAACTAATACACTTACTATATAACTAATATACTTACTACTACTATATAATACGATATAACTAACTAATACACTTACTATATAACTAATATACTTACTACTACCTACTATATAACTAACTAATATACAACTAATATACTTACTACTACTATATAACTAACTAATACACTTACTATATAACTAATACACTTACTATATAACTAATATACTTACTACTACTACTATATAACTAACTAATATACAACTAATATACTTACTACTACTATATAATACTATATAACTAACTAATATACAACTAATATACTATATAATACTATATAACTAACTAATACACTTACTATATAACTAATATACTTACTATATAACTAATATACTTACTACTACTACTATATAACTAACTAATATACAACTAATATACTTACTACTACTACTATATAACTAACTAATATACAACTAATATACTTACTACTACTATATGTCTAACTAATACACTTACTATATAACTAATATACTTACTACTACTATATAATACTATATAACTAACTAATACACTTACTATATAACTAATATACTTACTACTACTATATAATACGATATAACTAACTAATACACTTACTATATAACTAATATACTTACTACTACTATATAACTAACTAATATACAACTAATATACTTACTACTACTATATAACTAACTAATACACTTACTATATAACTAATATACTTACTACTACTACTATATAACTAACTAATACACTTACTATATAACTAATATACTTACTACTACTACTACTATATAACTAACTAATATACAACTAATATACTTACTACTACTATATAATACTATATAACTAACTAATACACTTACTATATAACTAATATACTTACTACTACTATATAATACTATATAACTAACTAATACACTTACTATATAACTAATATACTTACTACTACTATATAATACGATATAACTAACTAATACACTTACTATATAACTAATATACTTACTACTACTACTATATAACTAACTAATATACAACTAATATACTTACTACTACTATATAACTAACTAATATACAACTAATATACTTACTACTACTATATAATACTATATAACTAACTAATACACTTACTATATAACTAATATACTTACTACTACTATATGACTAACTAATACACTTACTATATAACTAATATACTTACTACTACTATATAATACTATATAACTAACTAATACACTTACTATATAACTAATATACTTACTACTACTATATAATACGATATAACTAACTAATACACTTACTATATAACTAATATACTTACTACTACCTACTATATAACTAACTAATATACAACTAATATACTTACTACTACTATATAACTAACTAATACACTTACTATATAACTAATACACTTACTATATAACTAATATACTTACTACTACTACTATATAACTAACTAATATACAACTAATATACTTACTACTACTATATAATACTATATAACTAACTAATATACAACTAATATACTATATAATACTATATAACTAACTAATACACTTACTATATAACTAATATACTTACTATATAACTAATATACTTACTACTACTACTATATAACTAACTAATATACAACTAATATACTTACTACTACTACTATATAACTAACTAATATACAACTAATATACTTACTACTACTATATGTCTAACTAATACACTTACTATATAACTAATATACTTACTACTACTATATAATACTATATAACTAACTAATACACTTACTATATAACTAATATACTTACTACTACTATATAATACGATATAACTAACTAATACACTTACTATATAACTAATATACTTACTACTACTATATAACTAACTAATATACAACTAATATACTTACTACTACTATATAACTAACTAATACACTTACTATATAACTAATATACTTACTACTACTACTATATAACTAACTAATACACTTACTATATAACTAATATACTTACTACTACTACTACTATATAACTAACTAATATACAACTAATATACTTACTACTACTATATAATACTATATAACTAACTAATACACTTACTATATAACTAATATACTTACTACTACTATATAATACTATATAACTAACTAATACACTTACTATATAACTAATATACTTACTACTACTATATAATACGATATAACTAACTAATACACTTACTATATAACTAATATACTTACTACTACTACTATATAACTAACTAATATACAACTAATATACTTACTACTACTATATAACTAACTAATATACAACTAATATACTTACTACTACTATATAATACTATATAACTAACTAATACACTTACTATATAACTAATATACTTACTACTACTATATGACTAACTAATACACTTACTATATAACTAATATACTTACTACTACTATATAATACTATATAACTAACTAATACACTTACTATATAACTAATATACTTACTACTACTATATAATACGATATAACTAACTAATACACTTACTATATAACTAATATACTTACTACTACCTACTATATAACTAACTAATATACAACTAATATACTTACTACTACTATATAACTAACTAATACACTTACTATATAACTAATACACTTACTATATAACTAATATACTTACTACTACTACTATATAACTAACTAATATACAACTAATATACTTACTACTACTATATAATACTATATAACTAACTAATATACAACTAATATACTATATAATACTATATAACTAACTAATACACTTACTATATAACTAATATACTTACTATATAACTAATATACTTACTACTACTACTATATAACTAACTAATATACAACTAATATACTTACTACTACTATATGACTAACTAATACACTTACTATATAACTAATATACTTACTACTACTACTATATAACTAATTAATATACTTACTACTACTATATAATACTATATAACTAACTAATATACTTACTATATAACTAATATACTTACTATATAACTAATATACTTACTACTACTATATAATACTATATAACTAACTAATATACTTACTATACAACTAATATACTTACTACTACTATATGACTAACTAATACACTTACTATATAACTAATATACTTACTACTACTACTATATAACTAATTAATATACTTACTACTACTATATAATACTATATAACTAACTAATATACTTACTATATAACTAATATACTTACTATATAACTAATATACTTACTACTACTATATAATACTATATAACTAACTAATATACTTACTATATAACTAATATACTTACTACTACTATATAATACTATATAACTAACTAATATACTTACTATATAACTAATATACTTACTACTACTATAGTTTCGTTAACACCATAATATAGACACTAACACTATAATATAGACACTATAATATAAAGACACTAACACTATAATATATAGACACTAACACTATAATATAGACACTATAATATATAGACACTAACACTATAATATAGACACAATAATATAAAGACAGGACTAATATGTGAGGACTTACTACTACTATATAACTAACTAATATACTTACTATATAACTAATATACTTACTACTACTATATAACTAACTAATATACTTACTACTACTACTATATAACTACTTACCATATAACTACTACTACTACTACTATATAACTAACTAATATACTTACTACTACTACTATATAACTAACTAATATACAACTAATATACTTACTACTACTATATAACTAACTAATACACTTACTATATAACTAATATACTTACTACTACTATATAATACGATATAACTAACTAATACACTTACTATATAACTAATATACTTACTACTACCTACTATATAACTAACTAATATACAACTAATATACTTACTACTACTATATAACTAACTAATACACTTACTATATAACTAATACACTTACTATATAACTAATATACTTACTACTACTACTATATAACTAACTAATATACAACTAATATACTTACTACTACTATATAATACTATATAACTAACTAATATACAACTAATATACTATATAATACTATATAACTAACTAATACACTTACTATATAACTAATATACTTACTATATAACTAATATACTTACTACTACTACTATATAACTAACTAATATACAACTAATATACTTACTACTACTATATGACTAACTAATACACTTACTATATAACTAATATACTTACTACTACTACTATATAACTAATTAATATACTTACTACTACTATATAATACTATATAACTAACTAATATACTTACTATATAACTAATATACTTACTATATAACTAATATACTTACTACTACTATATAATACTATATAACTAACTAATATACTTACTATACAACTAATATACTTACTACTACTATATGACTAACTAATACACTTACTATATAACTAATATACTTACTACTACTACTATATAACTAATTAATATACTTACTACTACTATATAATACTATATAACTAACTAATATACTTACTATATAACTAATATACTTACTATATAACTAATATACTTACTACTACTATATAATACTATATAACTAACTAATATACTTACTATATAACTAATATACTTACTACTACTATATAATACTATATAACTAACTAATATACTTACTATATAACTAATATACTTACTACTACTATAGTTTCGTTAACACCATAATATAGACACTAACACTATAATATAGACACTATAATATAAAGACACTAACACTATAATATATAGACACTAACACTATAATATAGACACTATAATATATAGACACTAACACTATAATATAGACACAATAATATAAAGACAGGACTAATATGTGAGGACTTACTACTACTATATAACTAACTAATATACTTACTATATAACTAATATACTTACTACTACTATATAACTAACTAATATACTTACTACTACTACTATATAACTACTTACCATATAACTACTACTACTACTACTATATAACTAACTAATATACTTACTACTACTACTATATAACTAACTAATATACAACTAATATACTTACTACTACTATATAACTAACTAATACACTTACTATATAACTAATATACTTACTACTACTATATAATACTATATAACTAACTAATACACTTACTATATAACTAATATACTTACTACTACTATATAATACTATATAACTAATATACTTACTACTACTACTATATAACTAACTAATATACAACTAATATACTACTATATAACTAACTAATACACTTACTATATAACTAATATACTTACTACTACTACTATATAACTAACTAATATACAACTAATATACTTACTACTACTATATAACTAACTAATACACTTACTATATAACTAATATACTTACTACTACTACTATATAACTAACTAATATACTTACTATATAACTAATATACTTACTACTACTATATAACTAACTAATATACTTACTACTACTATATAACTAACTAATACACTTACTATATAACTAATATACTTACTACTACTATATAATACTATATAACTAACTAATACACTTACTATATAACTAATATACTTACTACTACTATATAATACTATATAACTAACTAATACACTTACTATATAACTAATATACTTACTATATAACTAATATACTTACTACTACTACTATATAACTAACTAATATACTTACTACTACTATATAATACTATATAACTAACTAATATACTTACTATATAACTAATATACTTACTACTATATAATAGTACTATATAATACTATATACTTACTATATAACTAATATACTTACTACTATATAATAGTACTATATAATACTATATAACTAACTAATATACTTACTATATAACTAATATACTTACTACTACTATAGTTTCGTTAACACCATAATATAGACACTAACACTATAATATATAGACACTAACACTATAATATAGACACTATAATATAGACACTAACACTATAATATATAGACACTAACACTATAATATAGACACTATAATATAAAGACACTATAATATAGACACTAACACTATAATATATAGACACTAACACTATAATATAGACACTATAATATGAAGACACTAACACTATAATAAACACTATAATATATATAGTGTTAGTGTCTATATATTATAGTGTTTTAGTGTCTCTATATTATAGTGTCTCTATATTATAGTGATAGTGTCTATATTATCTCTAATTGTTTTACTTTCTCTCTCTCTCATTTAGCTCCACCCCTTCCTCTCTAGCTCTGCCCCTTCCTTTATCTAGCTCCGCCCCTTCCTCTCTCTAGCTCCGCCTCTCTAGCTCTGCCCCTTCCTCTCTAGCTCCACCCCTTCTTCTCTCTAGCTCCTCCCCTTACCCTCTAGCTCCACCCCTTCCTCCCTCTCTCTGTAAGATTTCAGCTGCCCGTTTATATCTTTTCTATAACCCCTCCGCTGTATTGTCTGGAAACCACGGGGGGAGAGAAGCCCCCGCGCCCACTCCCTGCACCCTCTCTTGAGTGAGTAACCTATCTGACCGACGCAGAGTCCTCTAGCCATTAGCCCTATTGTGTGGGACCGCGCCAACTAATCCTAGCCACGCTAGTATTTGTGACCCTGACTTAGTCCACTGCGCCATCAGTAGCCCTGAAATTCACTGCTTTCTGTGTTGCTTTTAAGGGTTTCTGGGTGTGTGGGTTCAAGCCTCATTCACTCCTTACCCTGAACCTCTTCTGTAAAGGAAAGGTTCAGGGTAAAGAGTGAACGGGGCTTGAACCCACGGCCTCTGGATTTGTAGGCAGTGTGTCTACACACTGAGCCATCAGCTGGCTTGCTATGGAAGGTCTTCATTCCTCTTTGTGGAACAACACACAACAATACAAAAAAAAATAAAAAAAAATACAGAATATAGAGCTTTAACTTAAGAAGTGGGGGTTGATTCGTGGTTCGATTCTTGACCCTGACATTGGGTGAAAAAAAAAATATATATATATATATTCGTTTAAAGTTTTAAATATAAATCTTTTTCATGTGGGGCCCTGACACTACATCTTTTCACATTGAGGTCCACTGCCAAATACATGTCAATTTGGGGGGTCCTTGACAACAAAATGTTTTAGAACCACAGATCTAAGTAGAGCTGTAGGTGAATGGTTAGTGTGACTACCTGGTGAGCCGTAGGTTACAGGTTCAAGGCTCGGCCACTGCAGTCGGCACAGTCCGTCGGTTTCCTACAAGACCATAGCACTGATTAGATCAGAATGCCTCTGAGATGTAGTGGAGTAGAAGTAATTATACAAAAAATTGGAAAGACTCTAGTAAAGTAAAAGATACCTCAAAATTGTACTTAAGTACAGTAGCCTACTTCAGTAAATGTACTTAGTTACTTTACACCACTGCCAAATGTTGTAGAGTTGGAACGGAGTTTGTACCTATAAAAGTATGAAGGACTAGTCAGGGGTCAAAACATGAAGATAACAATATTGCGATCCCATTAGTGTGATTACAATCATTTTGTGTAATTAAATATTTGTGCATGTCACAGAAAAGTAAATTATGGCCATATAGGCTGTAAACGAGAACTAAGGAGGGGCTGCTAGATTATTGGCCAGCAAAAGGGCATTTTTCGTAACAGTCCTTACTTGCCCTGGTGGATTGGAACTTGTCATATAATTGCTTGAGTGAGTCACACTCACTGTTGGGTGCCCGATGCAGACTTAAGGCGCCTCAGAATGCACTTTTGACTTGAGTGGGTTCGATTCCCACTCGAGTCAAGTGTCCCCGGTAACTTGGGGCAACGGATAAATTGACTGATATCCTTAGTGATGCTTCCCTTTGCAGACTAACTTCTAGAAAAACAAGTTAAAACCACCAGGAAACCTGTAACTCTCAGCCTACAGCATAGCTCAACTGGTAGAGCGTCTGTCCAATAACATGACTTGACTTGACTTGACTTGAGTGGAACCCACTCAAGTCAAGTCAAGTCATGTTATTGGACAGACGCTCTACCAGTTGAGCTATGACATGACTTGACTTGACTTGAGTGGAACCCACTCAAGTCAAGTCAAGTCATGTTATTGGACAGACGCTCTACCAGTTGAGCTATGCTGTTGGCTGAGAGTTACAGGTTTTCTTTATGTCTTTATGTCTTTATGTGTCTTTATGTCTTTAAGTCTTGATGAACTGAATACAAAGGACCACATTGGAAACAAGCCCTTTGGGCTTTTTGTGTTATCCTTTTAGCATCATTGTATAACTTTACCGCTGTACTTTTTGCAAACTGTTAATTAAGTATTCAATCAATCAAACAAAAACATCGAACAGAAAATATACAACCACACGGAAAGATGTAAGATTATTAAACTCTCAGGACGTAGTGAAGTCCATGTGATGTGTGAGTAAAGATATAAGATATTATACTCTCAGGACGTAGTGAAGTCCATGTGATGCGTGAGTGTTCCCAGAAAGATCGCTAAAACGTTTGATAGTTTCTGAAACGTTTTGCTTGAACAAGATGGCCCTCATTTATCAACGCGGTGTATTTATCAATATATCCTGACTTTGACTTTAGCATACGGCCCGCTCAGATCTCATGACAGGTCGGAGGCAGTTGTTGACGTTGGCTGCACCCGTTTGTTCCATCCTAGACCTGCGGAGCAGCATTGTCTGACCGTCTGACAGGCATCTGGACACATGTATCCAACCCACTAAAAAATAATCCCTGTGAAAATATAACATTTTATTAACTAATTTAAACAAACTGTTTTAACAGTCATTCAGATAAGGTTGCAGATCTGGCTGCATTGGCTATTTGAAAATAACAGATCTACATATATATCCTGGGTTGAGGATATAAACCCGACGCTCCAGACCTTTGACCAGCACAGCTTATTGTTCATGCTGTGGATTCATTTGGGCCACCGCGGGAGATCGGACATTTACACTCCAACACACACCATCCATGAATGTTTATAATTCATTCATCAATAATCACTCCATAAACGTTCACATTATTATTACTGCCTTGCCTGCTACAGTATCTCTCAATTTAACGTGGCGTCACCGCAGCCCGTGACTCAAATGTACACTAGGATTGGCTGCATAGGATCGCTTGATAAATGCCACTTGGACGTTGGCCTACGGACAGATTTAAGGCAAAAAATAAGCCGTTTTTTACGCTCCATTGATAAATGAGGGCCAGTGTGTTTGAAATGGTGAAGGAGAGTTCTTAAACTCCTGGTAGAGGGTGAACAGGTGTGACAGTGTGTTTGAAGTGGTGAAGGAGAGTTCTTAAACTCCTGGTAGAGGGTGAACAGGTGTGACAGTGTGTTTGAAGTGGTGAAGGGGAGTTCTTAAACTCCTGGTAGAGGGTGAACAGGTGTGACAGTGTGTTTGAAGTGGTGAAGGAGAGTTCTTAAACTCCTGGTAGAGGGTGAACAGGAGGGTGCTATACTATATTCTGATAGTACTCGTTGCTATAGCGTGTTTGTTCAGTAACTGCGTTTTCAGTCGGGATATCAATTTTATCAAATCAGGTTAGAGAACTCAGTCAGGATAAAGACTAAACATGTGGAATTGGAAGTGATGACACAGAGAAATGAGCTGACACAATTGAAACTGGAACACTTAAGCTGATTAAAAATTAAGCTGATAAATGGGTACTCTCCCCTGATTGGCTAACATCTTGTCACCTACCTGAAAATGTAGGTTCTGTTTATTAAAGAGCCGGAGAGACAGAGAGACCCTTGTGAAAAAACGCTCTATAGCAATGATAACTATCACAATGTAGATCAAGAGGCATTTTGTTTTAACCGGAAAATATCACTACCTTTTAATATAAAAAAAAGCACGTCAAAATCTCTGCGATTGAGGATACATTGTGAGACCTAAAAAAAAAACATCTCCTCCCTGTTGGACGCATGCAGCGCCCGCTGCGTTCCTCTCTTTCATTTCCTTATCCTCTGTCTCCGTCTCGATGTGCCTCTCCGCATCGCTAATTGTCCGAGCCGCTCCTCGGCAGGCACATCATCAAATTCACGGGGGCTAATCATTTAAGACCTCCACCCTTTTATCTGCGAGAGAGGCGTCCCGGGCCGAAAACCCGACAGCACGCCGATCGATATGAAAATCGGGGGGAATATGCAAAGAGCGTTTGCTTGGTGTTTGGCATCGCTCAACCTTTTTCTCTCTCTTTCATCTTCTTCCCTTTTGATGTCGGTGGTAATCTGCATAATGCACTCTACAGTGCCTAATAGAGATAAGCATCTCCTTCATGAAGAAAGAACTCCCTTTCTTCTGCCCCCCTCTCTCGCCTTTCGTCTTCAGCCGTCTACCTGTCAGTATTAAACGGGTATTTTGGTTTTGAAATGAGCTATCTGTCCGCTTTAGATGGAGTGTTAAATGCACTCACACAATCATCGCCGGCATCAAAGTAGAACTCACAATGGCACCGCTGAGCGGCTGGTGATTGAGGTCAATAGCTGTCCTCAGGCTGTTTGCCAACAGTGGCATTTCTCAGGTAGCAAGGGATGAACAGTTCTGTTGTAAAACGGATAAACGGAAGTACGCATTGAACTGGAATAAAACCCCATAGGCCGATGTTGTAGCTTGTTTTCCTGTAATGGTTAAAAACCACAGAACAGTAAAAACATGGCAGGCTGACCTTATATCGCACTGTGATGTAAGCAACACAGCTGCAGCTAATATAATTAATAATTGGTGTGCTAGATTTGAGATGTTATTGATTGAAAGTAAACAACAGCATTGTCAATAAAGTAAACATAACACACCAATTATTAATTTGACAAAATCAACCCTAGGGTTTCATTCACCTTTAAGCATCTAAAAAAATATTCTCACATTTTAATGACACTCAAGGAAATAATAGCAGAGACAATAATGTGCCTAGTTGCTTGCTGTAATGTGGATGTTTAAATGTCAGAGGTCATCATGCAATGGAGTGTAAACACATAAAAGCGATATAAAATGTGAGTGGGTTTTATTGGTAACATGAACACGACACACAACTGATATGAGGATTGGGGTCAATTTAGTTTCAGTACAAAATGTCCATTTCACACAGTGCTGCATTTGCATATTACATCAGTAATTGCATAATGCTGATGTAATAAGAATGACAGAAAGTTATTCATAATATTTATTTTGTATAGAATGGTAGAGAGAATGATATTAAGGCAAAAAAGAAAAAAACTTTTTTTTAAAGAATGGGATGAAATTCAAGAATCTGAATTGAAAGCAAATTGACCCCACACAGTAAAATTCTTAGTTAATGGGGTCCATTTGGTTCCATTTGTACTTTCTCAAGAGTTAAATTAAAACTGAGGATTTAAATTAGATTTAAATGAGCTCTGAAAGAAATGTCAAGTGTTTGCATTGTTTGGTACTTTGTATTTTGGCTACTTTTTATTCGAGCATGGTCATTTCATCATCAGAAATTACAAATTAAGAATTCAATAATACTTTTACAAAGACATCTCAGGAAAACTGTGTTTCTCCAGTCAATATTATGATACATAGTATTTAACAGCCCCTCTTCATTTTCTAACCTTTTAAAAAAAAAGAAAAGAACAAAGATGAATCAAGTGGAATTATTTGTGTTTTTTTCTCCTTTCTTTTTTTTTTCTTTTTCAGTTGAAAATACAGTGTTTTCACAATTGTATAAAAGTTCCCAAATTTGGACTTTTTTTAATATTATTTCCCAGTCACTGGAAAATAAACAGCAAAATAAAATAAAAATAAGAAAGATTAAACTTCGCATTTCACAATGTCTCGACACACAATAAATGCTCTCTTTTCACGTAAAATGTTTGCCCCTATTTTGTCCGACAACCCATGTTCCTTTGTTTACTAAAATATATCTATATATTGAACTATAGTACTGTACACAAACAGTATGAAATAAATAAAATTAGGGAAATACAAAATGGGACACATAAATAATGTTTCATTTTTTTGTTTTTGTTTCCAACCTACAAATAAAATGAATGCAATTTGTTTTAAAAAAAGAAAGCATGGTTTGGTGTAATACTGAGAAAGAGAGAGAACATAGAAATGAACAGAGAAAACATTGCACAATAATATGTAAACTAAGCATTGTGTTACCTATAGTCTTAATACTGTCATGGGTGTGTTTTTTTTTTAATCTTCATCTCTTAATACTGAAGCTGGTGACACAAAGCAAGTGGTTCTCAAACTTGTTCATGTCAAGGACCCCTATATTAATAAGCATTTGGCCGCAGACCCCCAACATTTTTCAAAAAGAATAATCACAATTAAAGAAAATAATAATAATAAAATAAAAATAGCCGGTGTACATAGGGGTCAAACTGGTTAAACCAATTTAGCTATATTAACACATTTTGCCGTGGACCCCCTGGAACCCCCTCAAGGACCCCTGGGGGAGTCCGCGGACCCCACTTTGAGAACCGAAGAGACCTTTCCTTGGACGCGACACACGGTGGCACATTGCATTAATACACAGGTTCAAAGGTTTGCATAATAAGGCTTTTCTTTTCTCTTCTTAAAAAAAAAACACCTTTTGAAAGGCTTTGCCCTTCATATTTTTTTCTATGACCTCCTAAACCCTCCACACATAAACAGTTTCCCCCTTCTTCCCTTAAAATGTATGTTTTGTTAAGTCCTTCATCATTAAAAAACAAAACAAAAGGAACCCATACAGGCGTTTCTTCCCTCTGTACGGGCATTTTGTTTTACTGAACGAGAGGTGAGGCCTTTACCAATGTCAACCTGGTGTCCCTATTTTGGCCATAGGCGAAACATTTAAAAAATGATATATACTTTAAACACTTTCAAAGGGTAGACCAGCTATTTCCGCCGACAACAACACCGTATTATGACAAAATATAAATCAGGCCTAAGTGCTTCAAAACGGAGTGGTTTGTGAGCAGTGGACGAAACAAGAACAAAACAACAACAACAAAAAAGGTTTTAAAAGTCATGAAGACAGTAGGTAATGAATGTCCAGGGACTGGAAGTACACGCAGGACGCACACTGCTGCTTTTTCTCAACACTGTATAAATATATACATAGGCAATACTTTTGAATTATTCTTCAGTTCTTAATCGTGATTATAAGTAGCGGTAGGAGTGCAATTTTGTACAAGTCACTAGTTGTGCTATAAATACTATAGAACACAGGGGGATGTTAGCACCACACATATTCTTTTTTTTCTCTTTTCGGCCGTAATGTTACTGTACTGTACATGTAATGTGTCCAAATGGATTTCATTTATTCCTTTTGTTCGGTTTGCATAATGCAGCTTATTTCACAAACCCGTGCCCCCCCCACCCCCATCCCCACCCCCTCAAAACGCACTTATCCTTACTCCTGACTTATACTTGGTTGCCTGTGTCTGACGCCAGAAACAGTCAATTTTCAGAAATGTTCAGACATTTTCAGAAATGTTATGGTTAATGGCTAATTCATTATATATATATATATATATATATATATATATATATATATATATATATATATATATATATTTGGGTAAGTTTGGGTCCCAAGTAATGGAGTCAAAAGTACAAATTTCTATTTGAAATGTAGTGGAGTAAAAGTCATCAGCTTGTAAAAAAAAAAAAAAATACTCCAAAAATGTGCTCGAGTAGATGTACTTAGTCACTGTCCCACCACTGCTTGTAGATGCGCTACTTTGCGGTGCGAGTCACGAAGCGCAACCAAGTATAACTCAGGTTTAAAACAATGCCTCCCTCCTAATTTTTTTTTTTTCCATTTGAGTCCATGTCTACTTATGCAGACAGCCACCCCCCCCCACCCGCCCCGCCCCCCTTCGAGAGTCCTTCAAAATAAAAGCTTCCTGGAAGCTTCAGGCACGTGCACGTATAACTTCAAAACACCAACGTTGTGTTTTTTTTAAAACCCGACAGGTTTAATAATACTGAAAAAAAATTACAAAATAATTACAAATCATGATAAAATAATAAAATAAACATGGGAAGCTTTTTTCTTCGTCGTTTCCTTGATTATTCGATATCCCCCCCCTCCCCCTCTAAAAACAATCCCTACATCCCGTCCTCCATCGTGTCCTCGTGGTCCGATTTGGTTTCCGTCTTCCCGTCCGGCGAGGAGCTGTCGTCCATGGACTGCTCCTCCTCCATGCCGTTGATGTCCTCCTCGTCCTCCCGCAGCGTGTCCGGGTCCGTGTCCGCCAGGCTCCGCCTCTCCTCCTCCTCCTCCTCGTCTTCCTCCTCCTCCCCCGCGAACACCTTGTCCCTCCGCGCCATCTTGGCCATGTAGGCGTTGTTGCCGCCGTCCACGGCGCCGTCCTGCTGCCTCGCGTCCCTGGCCATTCCTCCGCCTCCACCACCTCCATTTCCGTTCATGGCCTCGTGCCTCAGGATGCTCTCCCTCTCCCCCAGCTCGGAGGTGGGGTAGCCGGGGTGGTGCGACGGCGCCAGGCCCTGCAGGTACGCCCGGCTCATCAGCAGCTCCGTGGGCTCCAGGTGTCCCATCACGCCTCCTCCGCCGCCACCTCCACCACCTATAGGAGGTCACAATCAGGACATTTTAGTTAGTTAAAGTGGTGGAAAAAAAGTATAAAAAAGTTAAAGTATCAATACTGCAATGTACAAATGCTCTGTTACAAGTAAAAGTCCGGAATTGAAGATTTACTCAAGTAAAAGTACAAAAGTATTGGTATCAAAATGTTCTTAAAAGTACCGAAAGTAGAAACATCTTTTGAAGATAGCAGATCTACAAGCTCACAATGCGTCGCAACGCATATTTTTTTCGCCAAAAAATAGCAGATCTACAAGCTATTATAATGAGCTTTAGATCGGCAAAAGTTCAAACACAAGTTCAACACAGATCGACAAGCTCAAAACGCGTCGCTTTGCGCAGCGTTTCAAGCTTGTCGATCGTTTTTGTGTGACACTGTAGTATGATCAAGTAGGGTTAATTGACGAAAAAAAAACACAAACAAAATAAATAATTATGGAGATAAGAGGTTTCTGCCCCGACAACAACGTTATGTAATAAATGCAATGTGGTCCCTACCTCCGCCCTTCTCCCGCGCCTCCCTCTCGGCGGCCTCGCGCTCCTCGGCCTCCCGCTTGCAGTAGGAGTAGCGGTGGTTCATGTGCTGCGAGTACGAGCCCGAGTGGGAGAAGCGCTTGCCGCACTTGTCGCACTGGTAGGGCTTCTCCCCCGAGTGGAGGCGCGAGTGCTCGATGAGGTGGTGCTTGTGTTTGAACGCCTTCTTGCAGATCTGGCACTGGTGCGGACGCTTGCCTATATACGCGCACGCACACACACACACACGCACACACAGGGGGGAGGGAGATCGGGGAACGTGAGTCGGCTGCCTCCCTCGAACAAATCAACAAGAGTCAGGAAAAATATTCAAACGCACACATCGGCGAGGAGGACAGAAGGCTGATGGATCGGGGCGGGCGCGGAGTAATGATGACGCCGCGCCGCATTAATGCTAACGTTGACTTACGACTCGCGGATTATTTGTTTATTCAAATGACGGAGCGGCGGAGCGTCCGGGGATGAGAGAGTGCGCGTGCATTCGCGGGGCTGCATTACGCACCGATCCCTCCTGTCGGTAAAAGCATGGACAAAACCCCAGAAGTACCTCTTCTGGGGCCGACGGACGGCAACGTAAATAAATGCGTGCAAAAGCAAACAAACAGAGAAGGTGAGGCAAAGACAAAGAAATTCACACACGGAATGAAAGAGTAGAGACCTGAGTCATTCTGGTTCATGGTGACTTCTGTCTCACCCTGTTTTTTTTGGGGGGGGGAGTGGGGGCTGGGCGCTGAGCGGCCCAATATGATGGGAAACGCTGGGTGCAGAGACTGACATCGGAAACTCACGCTGGCCCACATTGACGGGCTGACATTTCATTGCAGCGTGTGCCATAAATTGTCTCGGTAACTGGAGTGGATTGGAACCCGTCCGTCACTTGACTGACGGACAGGTCGACAAGAGACGCTATTGCATATCTGATTGTCTGCACAAGATCATTACACGCCAGTTTATAATTTAATATCTCTAAAACCCACAGAGCTCTGGATTAACTGGAATCGTTTTGCTGAACCAAGGTCTGGGAGTTGCGGTCATTCCTGTAACTAGCTTCAGGTTTTTTTTTCTTTTCTTTCTTTCTATCTGTCATTTTGAGAGAGCTTTCGTCAAATGTTTGAGATATCGGACTTTGTAATGCTTGAGGTTCGGCCAAGCTCCTTGACCTTCTGTTCAATATGCCCAGAGACACCGGGCTGACTGCCGAGCACTGACAACCAGACAGCAGCCTGTCCGCTGGCATGTCATTGCACTTTTAACTTTACTGGTCCACTATCGGGCATTTTTATCCTCCTAAAATCTATGTATAAAATCAACACCACATAGAAGACTACAAAAACACACTTTAAGCCAATGCGCCTGCATAATGTGCACACCTCAATGCTGCAAAACATCGTAGTTGCTAAAAGCACAACATAAATTGGTGTTAGCATTGGGCATTAATATGTAGAACATGTTGGAAGTGTACAAATAAAAGTGTGCCATCCAAGTACACACATATGAATATAAAAAAAAAAACAAGACAGCCTTGTACAGTATGTATACAGTGTACTTTCACATGGCTTTAAACATGTTTGCTTATGCATTTGAACCCTATTCTGGGGGGAACATTGAAGAGGTTTACCGTAGAGGGCAAAAAGAGCAGACCAAGTATACAGAGCCAAAGGTCAAGTTTTACTAAGTATTGAGGGTTCTCCGGTCCAGGGACTATAGATGAAATACAGCTTTGTAGCTAATTCTGGGACATTTATTCAACTGTCAACGGTTCCCGCTAAACAAACAAGGAAAGTGAAGTAAAAGTTAATTCACTCTGCAGTTTGCCTGGAGCCATTTCTCCCCGTGTTCCAACGAGATAGAGTGAAGGCTGCTGTCTGTTTTCCCCGGGACGCATTGGGCAGATAACGGATAGAAAAATGATGCAAGCCGGTGAAAGATGATCTCCGCGTAATTTGTATAATGAAAAGACTTGTTATCGGCGCGGTTGTAGCTTTTAGAGAGCGCCGCGCGAATGATGAGATCTATCGCCAATAACGGGGAGGGGGGCCCGATAAAAAGAGCGTCGCGGCTTTTTACTGCCCGCGTTACATGGAGGTGATTTGATGTGTGGCTTTTTGAGATAATAAAAGAGCTTCATATAGCGGCAGCGGCGTTATGATGGATGCCAGTGAAAGCTGTCAGCGAGCGCTGCGCTGTGGATAAATGAAGTGCCACGCCTCCGCGAACATCAATCATGTACTTTGTACAGAAAAGTTCACACGAATGCACATGAAACACATCCTAAAACAGTGATTCTCAACGTCTTTCTTTCCTTTTTCCGTTAATTAAAAGACCCCCCATTTGATGTGATTTTTATCTCTGGAACCGCAGGTGCTTTTTATATTTTTACATATCATCATTCATTTTACATATGATTCGGTCTGATATAGTCTGTCATTTGGTCCACAACTCCTGTACTGTCTATGTACTGTAGGTATAGAGATGATAATATCTATCTATCTATCTATCTATCTATCTATCTATCTATCTATCTATCTATCTATCTATCTATCTATCTATCTATCTCTATCTGTCTGTAGAGGTAAAAGTTCAACTCTGACCAAAATAGCCATTCCTGTTGGTTCTATAGTTGTATTTACTCGTACATGTAATAGTGAACATTAGAAATCCATCATTTATCTGGGGACCCCCTGGAACCCCCTCGAGGACTGCTGGGGGTCCCCAGACCCCACGTTGAGAACCACTGTCCTACAAAAACACATCAACAACGAGCTATTAAAATCAACCAAATCGTAATGTCAAAGACTTCAAACATACTACACAAGCAGTTTTTTTTATTATTATTAAAATGATTATATTTTTTAACCTGGCCATTTGTTAGCATTACTCAACATCAACTCAGATCCCTGTCGACGGAAAAAACAAGTTAGGTCTCATTGCTTTTACTTTTTTTTATTTATTCTTTTTTATATATATATATTTTATACAAACAACTGAAGAAGGGAACGGAGGAGAAATGGGAAAGGGAGGATTTTTCGGCGAGGTAAAAACGAAACGAAACAAAGGTAACCGTAACAATACCCATATCATATTTTAACCACTTAAACCCCATTATGGTTGAGCAGAGTCCCTCAGGGTCTTTTCTGTTTTCTGTTTTCTGTTATTGTGGGGAAAGCTTTAGCTGAAATTAGCCGATCGACAAGCTCACAGTGAGCTTGCCGATCTGCTATTTTCAGCTAAGGCTTTCCCCACAATACATATGCTGGGGTTTTAAGTGGTTAAGCATTGTTCTCTTTTTTTTTTAAAGAACACAAACATTTCAAAATAATCAAACGTAAAAAATAAATAAACATGGAACGAGGGGGGAGTGGGCAGGGGGAAGGAGGGAGGGAGGGAGGGGGGTAAAAGAGGGGTCTAAAACAGTGATATACCTGTGTGTTCATATTTGTGTCTTAGAAGGGAACTGCTCTTCTGGAATGTTTTGTCGCACAAGTCACAGGCGTACATACCACTTTCTGTCTTCTTAATCTTCTTCCGGGACAGACAGGACTCTGCGTCCGTCATGTCGTCCAGCCCCGACATGTAATCCGCTGTCCCGTCCAGGAGCTCCCCCTAGTGGATACACACAGAAACACAAGGAAGAAGAAGAGGGAAAATCAGTGGTTGGAAAGGTAAACGAAAGTACATTTACTCGAGCACTTGAGCTTAAGCGGCACTATGTCACTTTTTTTTTGGAATAGAATATATATTTTTCCAATATGTACGGTAGAGTATGTTAATATAATATAACTTTGCCGTGGTTTTATTTTGTCTCCCTGCTCTTCTATTGAGACATTTAGAGCGTGTCAAAGGTCATGTCTCACCTAGACATCTGACACGGATTTTGACCTGTCAAGATTCAATTTATCAAGCAAGCATCAGGCAGGCTCTTTTAGCTCAATGGTAAACATGTCAGCACTTGCGCAGGAAACCGGGTTCAAATCCGGGGTAGAAGAGGAAAGTTCCATAGTGCAGCTTTAAATCAGCACTTCGCCCATTTTCAACTCATCTTCATGTAATTGGTGGTCCTCACTGATGCTCATATGACGCCATTTTTGTCTTCTCACTCTGTGTCACCCTGTGTAGGGGGCTGTGGGACAGTTCAGAAACCTGCCTAACCATTCGACCCTTTCAAACGTTTTATTGTATTTTGTATCAATGCGAGAACAATGGCCTCTGTTATAGAATGCTAACTTTGCAGGAATATAAAGAGGTGAAATGGTGAGAGAGGAGAGAATGGGGGTTGTTGTTGCGGGCGTTTTTTTTTAGTGTGTGTGTGTGTGTGTGTGTGTGTGTGTGTGTGTGTGGGGGGGGGGGGGGGGGGGGGGGGGGCGGTGGATGTGTGGGTGGGAGGGGTGAGTTTGAAGTGATTGTGTCGGACTGTCGATGCTGGGGGGGGTTGTGGGTAAGGCGATATAGACTCTTAAAAGGACTCCATGTAGAGTGTGTGTGTGTGTGTGTGTGTGTGTGTGTGTGTGTGTGTGTGTGTGTGTGTGTGTGTGTGTGTGTGTGTGTGTGTGTGTGTGTGTGTGTGCGCGTGCGTGCGCGTGCACGGAGGGAGGCTTCTCGTGCACACAGTCATGCATATTTAAAACGGGTTGCATACCTCCATTGATTTCTCATCAAAGTTTCAAACCTGGAATAATCTCAAACAATCCGTCGGGCTGACAAGCCTCCGCTATTAAAATGATATTCAATACGGCCTCGTTTTTTATCGTTAATTCAACATGTTCTTTTTATGATCCTCTGTGTCCTTTTATAATGAAGATTAGCTTTAAAAAAAAAAAGGCATAACTGATGGGAGAACGTTATAACACGACGACTTCATAATAGGACAAATGACACCCAAGCCATTCTTGAAATTGCGAACTCATAAAGATAAGAATCAGCACGTTCTCCTTAACGGCCAATATCGAGACGAACCAAAGGCTTCAGTTAATGAATATGTCGGACAATGATACTGACCGACTGCATAAAGCACTGTGTTTAAGAGGGAGTCCGCTATCACTCCGCAATCAATTGGAGCTAAATGCCCCCGTAGCTGTGTTTTTAAAATCTAATTTAATAACTTAGAATAGGAAACATTATTAATACTTTCTTTCTTTTTTCTCTCTCTCTCTCTCTCTCTCTCTCTCTTCCCCAAATCAAAATGGTTCCCGTCTATGTTAAACAGCCTTCAGCGTTCAGCGGTAATGAACATGGAGCCTGCATTATTCATCTAGTCTGCTGAAGCTCGTTCTGGGAAACCTCGTAAGTCCATGTTTCAACTTTATATGTCTTTAGGTTTTTTTGTAAATGAAAGCCCTACTTCGTCATACAAAGAGTGTCGCACAAAAGTCGTGACCGTAGCCGATCTACAAGCTCACAAGCTTGTGTGTTGTTATATACACGGCTATTTTCACCACTTTTTTAATGTTTTTCTTTTTATATAACAAAACAAAAG
>NC_139961.1:18562195-18582648 GCF_963454915.1 Gymnoscopelus microlampas | reverse complement strand
CACCATCGCAGTTGTTGACGTTGTTGTGGAGCTCGGCGATGGAAGGGGACGTTATGCGATCGGTGGGCTTCACTAGCGACAGCGGCGACCTCGCTGTCAGAGGGTCTTTTTGCGGGGCGTGGTGGTTGTTTGTGGCCCCGACCATTTCCATTATGTTATTCCTGTGCTGCTCCAGCATCGGGCTTCGAGTGCTGCCGAACTGGTACATTTTCCTCTGCTCAAACCACTCCTTGACAAATTCCTGAGGAAGGCCGACCGCTATGGAGATCTTGAGCAGCTCCTCCGAGTTGGGCTCCATGTTCATGGCGAAGTATGCCTTCAGAACGGACATGTGGTCCTTGTAAGGGTTCATAGGAGCCGGTAGACACTTCTCGGACAAGATAGAGGACAGCAAGTGGGAGCTCTTCTCCATGAACAGCCCGGGTTTGTTGGGCATCAGGTTCTCGCTGGGCTGCAGGACCGCTTTGATCTCCTCGTTCATTTTGCACAGGTAACGTTCGTGCTGATGCAGCGGGATGGGACCGGGGAAGGTCTCTTTGCAGTATTGGCACGCAAACGGCGTAAACAGGTTGTTCTCCTGCATCTTCTCCTCCAGGTCTACGTCCAACACGTGGTTGTGTTTCTCCCGCTTGATATTGCTAATCTGTCTCTTTGAGTCTGCCGTCAAGCTCTGCAAGCAGGCCTTGGCTTCGTTCACCTTCTCCAGCGTGTAGTCGATGATGCTCTTGGTGGCGCCGTTGTGGTTGACGAGCGGAAGCCCCATGGGGTGTCCCCCGTGCGCCATGAGTCCCTGCTTCTGCTCTTCGATCTGGGACCCCAGCTCCTTCATGTAGGCCTTGAGCCTGGACAGCTCCTCGGGCTTGCAGTCCATTTTCTGCCGGCACACGGTGTTGTCCACGATCTGCAGGACCTTCTGCACCTCGCTCAGGTTGTTCGCCAGCGGGCCCGGGTAGCCCAGGAACTGCGGGTCCAGCCCGCCCATCCCCAGGTGCTGCAGGGGACTCTGGGCCGTCGAGTTGGGGTGGTGGTGGTGGTGGTTGGGGATCCCCAGCGGGCTGTTCCCCCCTCCCCCGTTCATGAAGTGCGCGGCGGGGGCTCCGAAGGCGTGGGACGCCATCATGAGCTTGTAGTCGTTGAAGTCGAGCGGCTCCGTCTTGATGTTCAGGTGGTTGTTGTTGTGGTGGTGGTCGGCGAGGCCCAGCGGCTTGCCGTTCTCGAGCTTCTGCCGGAGCTGCGTGACGGCGGCGCTGGTGGGCGAGGACGACGCCGAGGTGGGGGAGGAGCCCGTCTTCATGCTGCCACGCATGCGGCCGTTGACGGCGATCAGGCCGATGCATTTCTTGCTGCTGATGTGCGAGCTGTAGGACCCCGAGTGGGAGAAGCGCTTCTTACAGTTGGGACACTCGTACGGCTTTTCACCTGTGGGCGAGAAATGAAGAAGGACAACAGGTAAGATGACCGACACTATCAACTATCAAACAAAAGGGAGGAGGGCACACACCGGTATTGATGAGGTGCTGCTGACCTTGGTAGATAAATATGATTTTTTAAGAAAAGGCTGCACACTCTTAGCCACGATGCAGGATTTATTTGAATGAGAAACCAACGTTTCGACCTAGCAAGGTCTTCATCAGGGAATGAAACGCTGGTTTCTCATTCAAATACATCCTGCATCGTGGCTACGAGTGTGCAGCCTTTTCTTTACTCTCAAGATGACTGACACTGACACCTAGAGGAAGTAAAAAGAAATGCGGCAGGTCAGATGGCGGACACCTAGAGGAAGTACATAAATACAGCAGGTCAGATAGCTGATGCTGACACTTCACTTATGAGACAGAGGGCATCTGGAAGAGTGGTTCTCAAACGTTTTCTTTTTTCATTGAATCCAAAATGTCAGTATCATGGTCTTTTTTTTGTGTTGTATACAAAAAAACAAAAAAAAAAAAAAACCTTACCCTCCACATGGACTCTGCCAGGATCGCAGAGGTCAGACCAAAGAGTCCTACATCCTTTTCTTTCTTTTTATGGATAAGCACTTAGTGAAATTTTCCAAACAATTACTCCCCCCCGTTTTGGTGGCGGGGAGTAAAATACTACCATAACCATCTGACGTTAGTAACTCCTGTTTTCACTCATCATTTCCACCATCATTAAAATCCTAAAGGATCCTAGCTGGACCTAACCCAAACCCTACAACACAAACCTATTTCTGTACATCCTCTGAACTCAACATTTTTATTATTATTATTATTATTATTATTATTATTATGTATTTCCATGATCCGGGCTTATATGTATCAACACGTACCACCCAGTTTGTCCCTTCAGGTGGTCTTAAATCAGGCCTTTATGAATATGCATGTTAACTCACCGCTGTGAATGCGTAGATGCTCCTTCAGATGGTGCTTGTATTTGAAGGCCTTGCCACATTCTGTGCATTTGAACTTGCGGTTGCCAGCTCCCTGATTGAGCAGTTGGTGCTGCGGGGGGGGCAGAGAAGAGAGAAAATTGGGTGGGGGTGGGGGGAGAGCGAGAGGGGGAGGGAGGGAGAGAGAGATTCACATTGAGATCGGTTGCAAAAACCAGCGGGGGGTACAGCCTAATTTATGTTCCGTCGGGCGATGTTGTCGCGCGCCCAACGGCGGCCGAGAAATAGCAGACCTTTAACCCATTAAGACCGGGAACGCGTCGGTGGGTCATTTTTTTACCTTGAACATGTGTGCAAATCTTTGAATATATGTTGTATATATTTGTAAAGTGAACATTTGTAACTCAAATCTTAGCTTCTGGGGGATTCTACAAATGTCTGTCTTTTTTAAATAACTTGCTATAATATCAGTGGTTCTCAAACGTTTTTCATGTCAAGGACCCCCAAAATAATATGTATTTATCCACAGACCCCCCCCCCCATCTCAAAATATGTTTTTCCCCCAGAAGCAAATATTTGAGTAAAAAATGTATACAGTATATATATATATATATATATATTCAAAGATTTGCGCACATTTTCACGGTTTCCTTTCAAAAATAGCAGATCTACAAGCTCATAGCATGGCACTCGGTGCCGCACTATGAGCTTGTATATCTGCTATTTTTAACAGCCCAAAGAAATCTAAAAGTGACACAGATGCGTTCCCGGTCGTAAAGGGTTAAGCTCACGCCGTGTCGCGTCCGCGTGAGCTTGTAGGTCGGCGCTATTCTCGGCGCTCGGGGTTTGAGGACTCTGGGGTAGTGAAATAATTGCAATCAAAGTCGGCAAGACAACACAGGCGTGCGCGCGTCGCGGCTACAAGCGAGGCGTGTTGGCTCGCCTCTCGTCACTGCCTGTACCTCCGGTTGGAGCCCGGCCGGTGCTAAATAATACAAAAAACACATGCACACACATACAAGCACGCACGTACGCGTGCACACGCACACATACCTTTTAATTTCCTGGCTCCTCTTTGCCTTTAGGATTTGGCAGAGCAGAAAAAAAAGAATAAATGAAAAGAGGCCTGTCTTTTTTTTATAGCCTTTCGTTTGTTCTCTCATTCTTTCTGTCTCTCTTTTTTTTCAGATCAAGGTTTCCCCCTTCATTAGAAGAACGCAATCTGATCTTGCTTTTCATTAATTTGGGGGCCTAATCGCTCTCCAAAGGACATTCAAACTCATTTGCGAGGCTGAAAATTATCTCCCATATCGCATATACCTGTGTGCACACTGATTGAATTATATCTGGTACATCTCCACGAGAGAAAAAAAGAAGAAAAGAAGAAAAAAAAACTCTCAAATTTCTTAATTGGGACTCTTCTCTTCTTTTTTTCTGAGGAATCCTCAAAAGTGTCTTTAATAATCTCAGGACAGAGAACAGAGCGCACGGCGATGGCCTTGATTCTACGTTCAAAGGTAAACATCAGTTGCGTTCCAACGGCAATTCAAACAAGAACGATGGTGTTCCTCGGAAAACACACACACACACACTCATACGCTCATACACGCACACGCACACGGAATATCAAAACACCCGATAACACAAAAGAAAACCAAAAACATAACTGTGTGTGAAGCAGCGGTTCTCAAAGTGGGGTTCGGGGACACCCAAGGGTCCTTGAGTGGGTTCCAGGGGGTCCCCAGCATTTTTCTTTTAAATAGCATCAAAATCAGTTGAACCACTCTACTCTACATACATGCGTTGTGAGCTTATAGATCTGCTATTTTCTTTTTGACAAATCTGGTATGGGGGGAGGTACAGCATATTTTGGGGAGGTGGTCCTTGATGTGAAGATGTTTTGAGATGCACTGGGGTAAAGCGTGCAGGCATCGAGCCAGGCTTCAAAACAATTCACCCCTAGTGGGAGGAGGAAAGGGTGTGTGGGAGCTGAACGTTTAAGAAAACGCCACAAATAAATGAATTGATTCTTAAAAGGAGGAGTGTGTTTTCTCCGTCTTTTTACTAAGGCGGGAAACGTAGCGTTTCTGTCGTATCTCCAATATTTCGACTGTTTTGCGCAAATCAATGCCATACTTCGTCATACGCGACACTTTACATAGAGTCATACTAAAGTATCAAAGGAATTGCCGATCTACAAGCTCACAAAGCATTTGTGTGTTGAATAGTGTAAAATGTAGTTTTTTTTAGGGTAACACAGTGATTGCTAGGGTCTAATAGGTGGTTGCTAGGGTATAATAGGTGGTTGCTAGGGTATAATAGGTGGTTGCTAGGATTAAACAGGTGGTTGCTAGGGTAAAACAGGTGGTTGCTAAGTCTAATATGCAGTTTATATGGTCTAATATGCAGTTGCTATAGGCTCCACTGTAGCTAAATGGCACTTCCCCATTGAAATGAATGGGATTATTTAAGCAATTAAAAGTGAAATAGCTCTTAAAGTATTAATCATTAAAACAAATCAAATGGTACCTGATATGTCCTAAGTAGGCCAAACGTTGTAGAGTTGGAACGGAGTATGTAGCTAAAAGTATGAAGGACTATAGTTACCGGTCAAAAACGGACGGAATATAGTATATAATGAAGAAATAGTGAAGATAAAATTAGTGTGATCACCTTAGCGATCCCAAAATAAACAGATTAACAAAAGGAGGAGTGTGTTTCACAGCGTTGTACTAAGGTGTGTGTGTGGGGGGGGGGGGGGGGGGGGGGGCAATAAAGAAGACCCCCCCGCCACACATACACACACAACCATCCCCATGATTCCTCCCCCACTCACCCCCACCCTGATCTGGTGGGCCGACAAATGCGAAGGGTGGGATTTTGCGCTCTCTCTCTCTCTCCCTCTCCCTCTCTCTCTCTCTCTCTCTCTCTCTCTCTCTCCCCGGCATTCCTGGGCAGACAGATGGCGGACGGCGAGGGAGACTGTTCAAACAAGCCACAGACACCGAACCTTCAAAGATCACGCAGGGAGGGGTGTGTGTGTGTGTTGGGAGGGGGGCCAAGAGGGACCCCAGCCGCTTGTATGTTGCCGAGTTGCATAAACAAACAGCAACAGCTGCTTCTCCGGGACCCCCCCAACACGCACACACACAGACACGCGCGCGCGCGCACACGCACACACACACACACACACACACACACACACACACACACACACACACACACACACACACACACACACACACACACACACACACACACACACACCTTCCCCCTCTACCTTCCCTCTCCAAGGACCCATGGTAAACTTTACTTGTGCCACGGCTAATAAGACACAAACGCGCTATACTGCTAATTATAAATGACACTGGGACATTGTTTTTGTTGTTGTTCATTCAGTAGTGGATAGTTACTAAGTACATTTACTGGAGTACTTTGTATTATTTAATTTTTCCGGGTGTAAATGTTCATTTTCAATACAGCAATGCGTTGACGTTCACTAATTAGTCATCATTTTCCCTATTAATTGGTTAAGAGGAGGAGGAGCTTGGAGGCGTGTTAACGAATCGTCTGTACTACTGGGGGGGGGGGGGGGGGGGCTGGGCACATGTCATGACGCACTCCTTAATCTGATGTCATGAAATTAGACCCCAGAATGATAGATAGATAGATAGATAGATAGATAGATAGATAGATAGATAGATAGATAGATAGATAGATAGATAGATAGATAGATAGATAGATAGATAGATAGATAGATCAAACGTAGAAAGTAGCTATTAATAAAAGTTTTCAAATAATTGTAGTGAAGTAAAAGTATAATATTTGCCACTGAGATGTAGTGGAGTAAAAGTAAAAGGGCATAGGTAGCAGAGGACCACAATGGGAGTCCCCAGGACGTTTTGCGTTCTCCTTTTAGCCTAAATGTTTTACTGTACCTTCGTGCTTTATTTTTGACCGATAAAGTATTCAATCGATCAATCAAAGGCCGCAAAAAAAACACTCTTCTTGTACTTGTGTAGTGAGGAATAAAGCGTTCTTTATTGCGAGGCCTGAAAAAAACAACAACTAGAAGGTTCAGAAGAGATTAAATGACACAGCAGCTGCCCCTCACACATTAACTAGCGCCATTCTCAAACGGAGCTAATTGGTTTTGTGAAAGAGGGGGAAACGCCGCGGCGTTTTGTTTGTAGCCCGGAGCTGGTGGGCAGCGGCAGCACGTTTGCTGTCAGGTGGATACCTCGTATGTCCCCCACCCCAAAAAAACGGTTACTTTTCTGGAAATGGAGGGGAAAAAGAGGAGCATGATGGATTCTATGTAGTTGTTATTTAGTCTCCAGCTCTCGTTAACGGATTAAGACTAAGAAAGCCTTCTAAATCAGTAGTTCTCACCCTTTCAAGATTTTTCAAAAATGTAAAAAAAATAGCAGCAGATCTACAAGCTTGCAGCGCGGCACAAATTGACGCGCTGTGAGCTTGTATATCTGCTATTTTTGAAAAGCCAACTAAACTCAGATGCTTTCCCCGTTTTATACTGTGGGCGAACGGCAAGGCAAGGAAAACAAAGACAACTTCTCTCCAATATTAACAGCTTTATGCTTTCTCTTTCCGAACAGGCTTACTTTGGGTATTTTACTCATGACAGAAAAATGAATCCACTGTTTTCCTTATAGCATTCAGCGCCCGAACTCTTTTTCCCACACTTTTTTTTTTTAACCGGCCGCAATGCATGCCGGGTATAACTCGGCATGCATTGCATGAACAACTCTACGACTAGTATTAGTGTGCAAATCTGTTGCTATATACTATTCAGTGGTTCAATATTTATTAAACCAACAGACACACTTAAAGGGATATTTCACTTTCAAATGCGTGAGGGGGCCTTGATTTTATCATTACTTTTTCAAATGCTTTAAATATATACATATATATTTTTTCAAAAAAAAAAATAATCCCACGATTTTGTAACCCTTTTTTTTCACCCGGTGCCAATTTTCTAAGTGATCCTGGGCACTACACTCCCCGCACCAGCCTAGGGAGCCCAGGGCCGAGCTCATGCCTCCTTCAATGCATGAGAGTCAACGGACCTTCTTGTCACCTAACAGGGGGGAGTTTCCCTGGTAGGACGTAACGCGTGGAAGGAACACGTTACTCCAACCAGTTCCCTTCCCCTCCATCAGGTGCCATGGAGGGAGGCGGTACATGGGGGATGCGGTATAGCGACCAGGATTACTACATGTTTTTGTGAGGGTATTAACCACCCTAGGAGACACGGGGAGAACAAGCAAACTCCACACAGAGTAGGCCCTTTCGCCAACCCCCACGCCAACCCCTATTTAATATATATAAATATATTACATGACATATATATTTTTTAATGTTTATTTCATTTGAAAGTGAAATATCCCGTTAAACAATTTCACTTTCAAAACATTTGAAAAATCGAGAGAATCTACAGGCTCAAAAAGTGTCGTGTCGAGAGCTCGTACGGTGGCCATTTTTGCTACTTTTGTGCCGCACTCTTGCACGAGGACGCATAGAGCGTTAATTGACACACAAAAAAAAACATAAAGAGCTGAAATATGGGAGTTAGGAGGTTTCCTGGCTGACGCCGACGAGGCAGTTACCACGGTGGTAATACGAGGCTGGGGACTGTGGCATGTGCCAGGACGATCCATCTGCCCGGCCTTTATAGCCGGCTGCTGGGGGGATCAGGTGAGAGTGCTGGCATCGTTTGACATCTGATCCAATCACGCGCAGCCTGAGACCATCAGGCTCGGTTGAGAGAACGCGCGGCACAACACGACAACGACACGGAAAACAACAGAACGCGACACAAGTGCGACACGGCACAGGGCGACCTTCTATTCAGGTGGTTGAACACCCAGATTTGTGTGGTTGAGATTTGAGCTGTTGAAGTATTAACAAGGACTGTAAAGTAACTAAGTACATGTACTCAAGTACTGTACTTAAGTACAATTTTGAGGTATTTTTTTACTGGAGTATTTCCAATGCTCTATTTTCTATATACATTTCGGCCATTTGAAAATAGCCGATCTACAAGCTCACAATGCGTCGCGATGCGACGCATTGTGAGCTTGTAGATCTGCTGTTTTCATAATGAGTACTTTTAATTTTGGTACTTAAAGTACATTTTCATGCCAACACTTTTGTACTTTTACTCAAGCACATTTAGAATTCCAGACTTTAACTTGTGACAGAGTATTTCCATATTGCAGTATTGATACTTTTACTTAAGTAAAACATATGATTACTTTTTCTACCACTGCTTGTGACTAAATAACCATCCCTGAAAAGTAACAATTGTGGTCATAAGAGCTTTCTAACCAACAGCAATGCCTATAGTATATCTTTATTTGTTCTACTTAACCTGTTTTCTATCTCTTTCCCTTTGCTCTCAATCTACCTCTCTCTCTTCTCACAGAATACTCAAAAATCATAATGGAGCGCCCACGAGAATTTCACCCACTGCATTTAACACCTACTGTATGTGACACATAAAACTGATTCAGATGTTGTGTTTTAGATTGGTTGAAATTGTATTATAAATATGAATGAGCAACATTTAACATTAACCTTCTGATTCGGATTGTGTCCTTGCACACTAGGACAGTGGTTCTCAAACTTTTTCATGTCAAGGACCCGTAATGATATGTATTTGGCCGCGGACCCACAACTAAAAATATTTTCTTCCAGGGTCACCCCAGAAGCAAAGATTTGAGTTACAAATGTTTGCTTGAAAAAATATATATATTCAAAGGTTTGCTCATAGCGCGGCACCAATAAGTGCCGCGCTATGAGCTTGTAGATGTGCTATTTTTGAATGGCCAAAGCATAAAAGGTTAAAGTGGTAAAAAATATTGTGATGCTATATTAACACATTTTGCTGGGGACCCCCTGGAACCCCCCTAAGGACCCCTGGGGGTCTCCGGTCCCCACTTTGAGAACCAATATGTAAGTAATGTGTGATCGGTGTTGCTCTGAATATGACCTAAAAATGTTGTTGAGAAATGATGGTAACATTAGAGCAAAACAGGCATCTACACCCCCTTGATATTTGACAAAAAGATTTACACATCAACAGACCAAATGAAGTGATGAACTTCTGAAATCGTGTTTTTTCACGGACCGCAGCGCCCGCGATCATAATTTTAACCGCAATCTGTTTTTTTAAATTCCACCTCTTAAAGTTTTAGAGCTGACAGGCTGGTTAAAGAGGCGCGACGGAGGAATAGGTTTTCAACCTCGCCGCCGCTCAACTCAGAAGGTGATTTCGCCCCTTAACTGCCGGCAGATTACATTATATTTCAGACAGATAGGAAATAAATGACTGGTAGAGACGGCACGGCTACGTAACCTTGTATCTCCATTTTACAACTTTTTTTTGGTAAAATGAATGACCTACTTTGTCAAACTACAGGGTCACGCAAAAGTACCAAAAATAGCAGATCTGCAAGGTCTACCTAGACACGTAGTTTGACCTGATGCTCAAGATTCAATGTATTCCCTGAGCAGGCTCTATTAGCTCAATGGTAAAAACGTCAGCACTTGCGCAGGAAACCGGGTTCAAATCCGGGGTAGAAGAGGAAAGTTAAGTGTGGCTGTGAGTTTTTATAAATATTGAACAAATGAAAAGTTTTAACAAGAGCTTGTCACTAAATAATAACTGCACTGTATCCATTGGAACATATAGGTTCACATTCCTGAAATGGACCTATACGAGCTTTCCGGCAGACAGTGCCAACATAAACACGTTTATGCAGTGCATGAAACGAGAAGTTTGATGATGTAGGATGACTGAGGAGCCGCGTCCAAAAAGCAACATTACATTAAATAAAAAAAGGCTACGATTGCAGACTGAGACTGGGAAGTAAGTCAGTCTCGCTGATGAATTATTTTTTTTCTCCCCCAAATTGGAAATTAACACAATCAGTCGATCGTGAACACGGCGACTGGAAAATCATATCAGCGGAGGCCATCAAAAAACCATTTAGTTCCTCAATTAAAGTTATTACCATTAAAAGATCCGCATCTTCAAAATGCCATGAAAAATTAATAATGATTGCCAATCAAAAAAAAAAAAAAAGAGAAAAAAAAAAGATCGCTTTTCGCCCAGGGATCACAGCACATTAGATACAAGATGAGAGGGGGAGAGAGAGAGAGAGAGAGAGAGAGAGAGAGAGAGAGAGAGAGAGAGAGAGAGAGAGAGAGAGAGAGAGAGAGAGAGAGAGAGAGAGAGCTTGAATGGGGAGGGGGTACTTGAGGGCCTACTCATCTGTCACAAATGATAGTATTAGATATAATATGATTAGGTAGATAGATAGATAGATAGATAGATAGATAGATAGATAGATAGATAGATAGATAGATAGATAGATAGATAGATAGATAGGGACTGAAAGCATAACATATTTTTGACAATGATTGCTGAGGTAATACAATCAACTGTAAAGTACGGTCAAATCCCCATTGTAATCAATAGTGTGCTAATTGTTCTGTAGCCATTATGGGGGAAATAGCGACACCTTCTAGGCCATCAATGAGAACTGCAGTGCTGCAAAGCACTTCCTTATTGGCTTCACATCCTTGCCGCCTGGTTTTACACCAGTGGTGGAAAGTAACTAAGTACATGTACTCAAGTACTGTACTTAAGTACAATGTTGAGGTATTTGTACTTTACTCGAGTATTTCTAATTTCCAATATTTGTACTACTCCACTACATCTCAGAGGCAAATATTGTACTTTTACTCCACTACAATTATTTCAAAACTTTAGTTACTAGTTACTTTGCAGATATACAGTATTACATTATGAAACATACATTTACCACTTTAGCCTTATTTTATACCTAGGCTATTTTCAAACATTTTAGTACTTTTACTTTTGGTACTTTAAGCACTTTTGGTATTCAATTTGTAATACTTTTTGTACTTTTACTCAAGTAAATGTTGAATTCCGGACTTTCACCCATAACAGAGTACTTCAACATTGCAGTATCGATACGTTCACTTAAGTAAAACAATTGAGTGCTTTTTCCACCACACCTGCTCGCCAGCTCGTTTGCTCACCTGGTCGCGCCCGGCCTTGTGCGTGGCCATGTGGCGCTCCAGCTGCGTGCGGTAGGCGAACGTGTAGCTGCACAGCGGGCAGGCGAAGCTCTCCTCGTTCTTCTCGTGGCGGTACTTGATGTGCTCCTTGAGCGAGGTGAGCCGCTTGTAGCCGCGGTCGCAGTACGGGCACGTCAGCAGCTGGGCGAAGGCGTCGGGGGTCCCCGGCGGGAGGTCTGTAAATGAATGGGGGGGAGGGGGAGGGGGGGGAGAACAGCGAGATTTGTGAGGTTTAGTGACAGGAGTAGGCATACGAGCAGTGCGTGGAAAGCAACTAAGTACATTTACTTAAGTGCCGTTCTTTAAGTACAATTTTGAGGTATTTGTACTTTACTTTAAGTATTTCCAATGTCCAATACTTTTACTTCTACTCCACTACATCTCAGAGGCAAATATTGTACTTTTGCTCCACTACAATTAAAAAATGTTTTACTTACTTTGCAGGTATAAATGATTACATTATAAAACACAAATTAACCACTTTAGCCCTATTTTGTACCTAGGCCATTTGAAAATAACCGATCTACAAGCTCATACAACGCGTCGCATCGCGACACATTGCAAGCTTGTAGATCGGCTATTTTCAAACATTTCAGTACTTTCACTTTTACTTTTATTTGGTACTTTAAGTACATTTTGATACCAATACTTTTGTACTTGTACTCAAGTACATTTGGAATTCCAGACTTTTACTAGAGTACTTCTACATTGCAGTATTGATACTTTTACTTAAGTAAAACATTTGAGTACTTTCTCTACCACTGCCGTTAACCCATTCAATCCGGGAACACATCCGTGCCACTTTAGATTTTAGCTATATCCATTATACTATACTTTGGCTATTTTTGAGACAACCTTGAAAATGTTTGCACATCTGAAGGGTCCCTGGAACTCAATATTTTCAGATGGGGGTCAGCGGCCAAATACATATCGATTTGGGGGTCCTTGACCTAAGAAAGTTTGAGCACCAGCTTATAAAAACGTATATAGCAACATACGTTTTTTTCAGAAAACTGTTAAAGGACGACTTCACCACTTTTCAACATATACAACATATATACAGATATTATCTGTGTCTCATAGGAGGGCTTTGGACAGTCCAGAAACCCGTCTACCAGTGACATCATCGTTAGGCAGGATTTTTTTTTCCAAAAAGATTTAAAAAAAAAAATTATTCAGATTTTTAATAAGGCGAGAACAATGGGATCTATTATTGCATTGCAACTTTCAAGGAATACAAAGCCTGCAGTTTCTATTAGCTTGGATTCCCCATCGATGATGTCACTGGTAGACGGGTTTCTGAACTGTCTACAGCCCTCCTCTGAGACACAGACTGATTAGAAAAAAATTGTACCATTTTATCATGAGCATTAGTGAGGACCTATTATATGAAGATATGTTGAAAAGTGGTGAAGTCGTCCTTTAAGATTTAGAAGACATTTGTAGAATCCCCAAAAGCAAAGATTTGAGTTACAAATGTTCACTTTAAAAACAGACATATAATCAAAGATTTGCACACATTTTGCACAAAAAATATCAGATCTACAAGCTCATTGCGCGGCACCGAGTGCCGCGCAATGAGCTTGTAGATCTGATATTTTTGAATAGTCAAATAAATCTAAAATGACACCGACACTTTCCCGGTCTTAATGGGTTGTATACACTTGAAAAAAATTGCTTTCTATTTGTCCTCAAGGTCTTATACAAAGTGAAGTGAATGCAAAACATCGACATATTAATGTCATTTGTTTCAAAAGCGTATCCCAAGCCAACCTCTGCTACGTGGATGTAGAACTGTTTCTGACAGCAAATGCACAATTCGTATGGTTTATGCGAGATGGTTTCCTCTCAGATGCAATGCAACACTGCTCTGTTTACACATTAATTTGTTCCCATGTAATTGTATACGTTGTTTTGAATAAAGCCACTTTGAATTGAATTGAGAGGAGAGGAGAGAGATGGTGGTGGGGTAATATCTGAAATAGCTTAATTTAATGTTTCCATTCACAGTGCTGATATTATTATTATTATCGGACTGATATTATGGTTGTAATAATAATATTAAAACCTTACAGAAATATACAAACAGACAAGTCAATACAATACTGATTAAGAGGGAGAGAGACTGATACTTTGAAGATGCACGCACGCACGCACGCACACACACACACACACACACACACACACACACACACACACACACACACACACACACACACACACACACACACACACACACACACACACACACACACACACACACACACACACACACACACACACACACACAAGGGGGTGGGGTCCAGCTGTTCCAGGGTCAGTAGGTAAACACTCAGGCATGCGTGAGACCACCAGCTGTCTGTTCATGTCACCCCCTCGTCGAACCCCCACCCCTCCTCCTCTCCTCTCCTCTCCTCTCCTCTCCGCTCCGCTCCTCTCCTCTCCTCATGTAGATTTCATAATGAATTCAGGTATACATGAAAAGGGCTGGTATCGACATGAAAAATACATAAACTAAGCAAACCTCCCCCGCATTCCAAGAATGTGTACTCATAGACTGTGGGTGTGTGTGTGCGTGCGTGCGCGCGCACATGTGTGCGTGTGTTTGTGTCATGCATTAGTAATGTGCGATGTTATCGGTTGTGCTGTTTTCATGTTTACAGGGAGGGTACGTCCCATTCGCGTTGTTACACCTGCTTCTGTGCACGCTGCGCGCACACACACACACACACACACACACACACACACACACACACACACACACACACAGGGTTGGGATCCAACATCGAGGAACCGTAATCCGTTCCATCACATTTGTAACCGTTTCCGGAACCGGTTTAACCTCACTGTCAGAGCTGGTACTGTATGAGGACTTCACGTCTCATAATACCAGCGGTTCTCAAACGTACCACCTTACAGTGATAGTTACAGACCTGGAATCGTCAAAGGGAACCGTTAAGGCAGGGGTCTTCAACGTTTTTCAGCCCAAAGGACCCCCTATCTGAGAGAAAGATGAAGCAGGGACCCCCTCTATATATTGCATACAATTGTAGTGCAGATTAAATATTTTATAGATGTTGGATTCATGTTATTTTCAGACATTTAACCACTTAAACCGTCAATTCTTAGTAAACTTCACCATTCACTCTGTACTTGGTCTGCTCTTTTTTCACCTCTCTTTGCCCAAAATAGCCGATCAACAAGCTCACAATGCCTCGCAGTCCTTAGAACAGGGGTGCTAGCTAGGGTTCAAGTGGTTCACGCAAAAAAATATTATCCTATCGCACAAAGATTTGACGGACCCCCTGCAGTAACTCTGAGGACCCCCTAGGGGTCCCGGATCCTCTGTTGAAGACCACTGCGTTAAGGAATCGGAATTGTTAAAATCCTAAAAGTATCCCAACCCTACACTCACACACGCACACCCACATGCACACGCACACCCACACGCACACAAAGTGTCAGACACACACCGACACACACCTCGGTGCTCCTCCGTACCGTTCTCCTCGGGGCCGTTGGCCTCGGGCGTGCCTAGGCGGGACAGCTCCTCGGGGGCCTCGGGGTAGATGATGGCCGTGTCGCCCCGCTGGAGGTACTCGGCGATGCTCACCACGTGGCTCTCGCTGTCGCCCAGCTTACGCTTGCTGAAGAACTCCTCCAGCTCTGAAGAGCAGTCCATGGTCTTCTCTGAGAGAGAGGATGAGAGAGAATATTGATTAAATACTTTATTAAATCAAGATATTTAAAAATATTTCTCTGCCATGGCTATTCAAAAATAGCAGATATACAAGCTAGTGCCGCGCTATGAGCTTGTAGATCTGCTATTTTTTTGTTTGCACATTTTTGAATATATATATATATATTTTTTTAAGCGAACATTTGTAACTCAAATCTTTGTTTCTGGGCGTCCCTGGAGGGGGTCGGCAAATACATATAATTTTGGGGGTCCTTGATATGAAAAAAAAAAAGACATTTGTAGAATCCCCAGAAGCAAAGATTTTAGTTAAAAATGTTCACTTAAAATATATATATCTAAACAAAAAAATGCAGATGTACAAGCTCGGTACTTGGTGCCGTGCTATTAGCTTGTACTGTATATCTTCTAGTTTTGAATAGCCAAAGAAATCTAAAATGACAGATGAGAGAGAGAGACTACTTAAACCCTATTGACTGGGGTCCCCCAGGAGTCTGTACCTGGTCCGTCCCCACACCAAATCTATTTGCCGACAATAGACGTTCTACAAGCTCATAACGTTTCGCAAGGCGTTGCGACGTTGTGCATCGGCTATTTTTGACAAACGTCTGCCCAAATATTATGACATGTTCCACAGTAAGGATGCTATAAGGTTCATGGTTCTTTCACGCAGAATGATAGGTGTTTTTTTTTGTAAATTATGCTCCATTATTTTTTTTTATTAATTAGAAAGAAGGGTAAGCTTTTACTGACTCTGCTAAATGGAGACTTTTCTCCCAATACTATTTGTTTTCCAGTTCCAGTTGGGACCGGAACTTCCAAGATGGTGGATTTGAATTAGCTGAAATAGAGGCTTCAAAACGGATGACGTCACGGCCCCCTTCGTCCATTATTTTTTACAGTCTATGGGTCTGTGTGGTTAAGCAACACGTAATGTACGACAGAAGAGGGTAAAACAAAACGATACCACAAGACCACCATAATCAACTCAAATATTATGATTAGACCAGCGAGACACCACAAATGTAGAAAATTCAAAACATAACATCAATACAACAACAAGAATAACCAAAGCAACACATACTACTAAAATCAGAAGACATAACAAAACAATACAACGAGCACAAGACTACACAGGAACAAACCATAACAACTACCAACACAAAACAAAGGACAGAACAAAACAGAGCATAATGGCTGCCTAGAACAGCACATGAGAGTCCAAATATTCTAGACACAATGCCATGACGTGTTGTGTTTCAGCAGTGGTTGTCAGTAATGATTGTATTTGTTTTAATTAATTCCAATGGCAAAATATCATTACAGTGATTAACCCATTAAGACCTGGAACGCATCTGTGTCACGATTTCTTTGGCTATTAAAAAATCGTGTTTTTTTTTTTTTTTTAGGATTTAGAATTTTTTAGACGCGGCCTCAGGTCTTAATGGGTTAAAGACAGAGAGAGAGAGGCAGAGAGAAAGAGAGAAAGAGAGAGAGAGAGAGAGAGAGAGAGAGAGAGAGAGACAGAGACAGAGAGAGAGAGAGAGAGAGAGAGAGAGAGAGAGAGAGAGAGAGAGAGAGAGAGAGGAGGGTGGTATTGGATTAATCTGTTCCACAGAAAAATATCCTCCAGTTTAACACTGGGAAATACTGTCCATCGTCGTCAGAAACCTCATATCTCCATATTGTAATGCTCTGTTTAATTATACTACAAAAGCAGCAAAAAATAGCAGATCTACAAGCTCACAATGCAAAAGTTTGAACGTGATAATTGAAAGTGTTTACGTGTGTGTGTGTGTGTGTGTGTGTGTGTGTGTGTGTGTGTGTGTGTGTGTGTGTGTGTGTGTGTGTGTGTGTGTGTGTTTTAAAAACGCTGACATATTAACAAGGGCTTGTGACTAAATAATAACGACACAGTTTTAAGCCTTCCATGAAAAGTAACACTATTGGACGTACACAAGGGTTCGACCCGGCATCGACGAAATAAGACGTTCATTTAGGTCTTATCAAGAGGACATCGATTGGACGTTTATAATTGTGACAGCATGTTGTCGATTTCCTACGACACACACACACACACACACACACACACACACACACACACACACACACACACACACACACACACACACACACACACACACACACACACACACACACACACACACACACTCGTGTACATTAAGTATCATATACTGTACACACACACACACACACACACACACACACACACACACACACACACACACCCACAAGCTCCATTTAATCAACAACAGAGCAGTTGTGTAGCAGCGTATTGACTTTCACATATAAGGTCAATGAGGAGACCATGGTTTCTGTTGATTCTGTGTTTAACAGATTAACCGCAGCCAAACCGCAATGCAACACACACACACACACGCACGCACGCACGCACGCACGCACGCACGCGCGCGCGCACGCACGCACGCACGCACGCACGCACGCACGCACGCACACACACAGGCATGTGCACGTTTGTGTTACTATCCTTATTTTATGAATGCCATATTTACAAGGGTTTTTTTTTTGGGGCATTTTTAAGCCTAACCCTGAAGCAGATTTACAAGCTCACAACACGGTGTGCTGCTGCATCAACGTTGTGAGCTAGCCCCATTACGAACCTCTCACTCCGCTATACACAGCTCCGAGATGAGGTTCCACTGCGAGGCCGCAAAGGGTCCGTGGATTACCCTTTTCGCCACATCGTATCCAAAAACTAATGGTAGTTTCCAAACTGTACGGATGTTTGAGGTATGGACCGGCACCCTAACGCTTTGGTCCGACACGAAACAACCGTTTAAAATCGCTTCTTTAGTCAGCCTGTGGCCATGTTTCCCATTCAACCCGGAAACCCCCCCCTACGTTAGGCGCCTGCGAGGCGTTGTGCAAAGACGTTTGGTGTAGAAGGGAGAAAAAGAGCAGACCAAGTACAGTGCCAACGGTCAAGTTTAAAAAGTATTGAAGGTTTAAGTGGTTAAATGTCTGAAAACACAAACTTAACATGAATACAGTGTGTAGTGTGGGGGTCCCTGCTCCATCTCTCTCTCAGCTATGGGGGTCCTTGGCCTGAAAAACGTGGACGACCCCTGGTCTAAAAAATAGAGAACAATAACCTTAACCTGAATGTTCTCAACTTCTATTTGGACCTCGCAAGTATAGTAATGCAAGTACTTTGTACACACACGTGCGCGCGCGCACACGCACACTCACACTCACACACACACATTCTGCCATAGAGTAGTGGAATGTATATCTTAAGCCGTTCCAAAGTTGCTGAGACCACACAACGCGCTTTCTCCCATTATTCCGACGTCGTCGCTTCTCTTCGGAGAGAGAACAACGACTCAAAGCTGCAGAGAGGAGATAGCGTGCTCCCCACGCAACACGCGCACACGCACAGACACACACACGCACACGCGCGCGCGCAGCTCCCAAAACAACCAACCAACTGCTGTCTAATAGAAATCACCAACCTTCATTACTCAACATGTGCACGCAAGCGCACACACACAAGCACACACACACACGTACACACACACACAAACACGCGCACATGCACACACACACAAACACACAGACATACACATGCCATATGCATTGCGCACACACACACACACACACACACACACACACACACACACACACACACACACACACACACACACACACACACACACACACACACACACACACACACACACACACACACACACACACACACACACGTACGTTCAGTATACCATATATGCATGCGTACACATACAGTACACACAATCAGTGCATGCATGCTGACAGACAGACAGACAGACAGACAGACAGACAGACAGACAGACAGACAGACAGACAAAAGGATTTCTCAAAAACACACTCCCTCTTTAACCACTTAAACCCTACATGTATGCTGTACTTAGCTGACTGAGGTCACTTAGGGCTTTGTACTAGGCCGGCTAGTATTTCCCTCTACACCAAATCACTTAGTCAGGAAAATAGTCGATGTACAAGCTCACAACGTGTCGTTATGCATTGTGAAGATTGTGAAGAAAGTATGCTAATGTTTCTAAAATAACAAGTACATGCTGCATACGATGCTAATGTTTCTAAATAGCATGTATATGTACCTGCTGTCACATATGCTATCTTTAAGTATGTCTATTTATTTTATTTAACCTGTTTTCTATCTCTTTCCCTTCTACCTCTATCCTCTCTCTTCTAATGGAACACCGCAAAAATATAGATAGTGACACCTTCTAGGCCATTAAGGAGAACTGCAGCATCCTTACTAACAATGATAGGACATATTAAACTTGGTTAAATTGAAACCTTGGTTTGAAAACAAGGTTAATTTCATGATGAAGTTAAATATTATTGACTTCCTTATTGGCTTCACACATCCAGCGGTGAATGTTTGCCGTCTGCATGCGACACATGAAACTGACTTTGAGCTTTGGTAGCTCGGCTATTTCCACCGAGCATTCCCCCCAGAAAATGGGGGACAGTAGGGTTCAAGTGTTTAATTAAATTGAGGTTTAGTCAGAGCGCGTCAAGGTGAGGCTTTAAGCGGCGACTGGTCAGACCGGTGACAGCCGGAACCGCCGTCCAATTTGCGGAAAGGTCGGGGTGGAGGATATGCGGTTGTCACCGGCTGACAGGGGAAATGCCACCGGTGTCAACTGGATATGTTTGGTAAACGAGGTTGTTAATGATTTAATAGACACTCATTAGCCAGGTAATCCAGGGGCCTCTTTGAAGACTCTCCAAACCCAGACACAACAATGTGGGATTCACTATTCATAACATAACGGGATTATGATTAAGAAGTGTTGTTCTAGACGCGATACTATAAACAGTGATGTGTTGTGTTTTAGTTGTATTATTATTGCCAGTAACTAGTAGTAGTATATTGGTTACTCATTTCCAATGGCAAAACCTCATTACATGACGGACGGACGGACAGACGGAAGGACGGATGGATGGACACATGGACGGACGGACGGACGGACGGACACGGACACGGACGGACAGGCGGACGGATAGATACAGACAGACATGTGTTGATCCCCATGGGTATATACAGGGCCCTATTTTCGCCAGTGCCTTACCCATTATCCCTAAACTTCTTTGCCATTTTTTACTATTAAAAAAAAAAATCAAATGGTTCAAATAGCCAACCTACAAGCTCACAATGTGTCGATGTAGTTCGGCTACTTGAACTATTTGAAAGTGTTTAGAAAATGGCAG
>NC_139961.1:18551955-18561995 GCF_963454915.1 Gymnoscopelus microlampas | reverse complement strand
AAAGTGTTTAAAAAATGGCAGAGAAGTTGGGTAAGGCACCGGCGAAAATAAGGCCCACATCCAAATACGTTTATTTCTTATGATGATATGGACATACAGTATTAAACTTGGTCGAATTAAAACCTTGGTTTAAAAGTAAGGTTATTTCATGACGAAGTTAAGTATTATATTTATTTGTTATTCACGAGAGCATTGGACATTTTGAAGAGTGTACGTGTGTGTGTCTGTTTATTCATTTTACCTCCAGTGCTATTATTACTACTAAGTCACTGTCTCTAAACTGTGGCGGCCACGAACGTCTCAAAAAGTCTGTCTCTATAAAGTCGTCCATCCCAGCCCTGACGGAAAAGGATGGTCATTTTGTATTAGAAAAAAAAAACGGCAGACGCCGGAGGGTTAAGAAGAAGAGGCTCCTGCCAGGAAATCACCTGGATCAAGGTGTGCTCCGGCGTGGCAGACGTGAGCCAACTGCATCATGACTCTATAAACACATGCACATGTGTAACTAAGTACATTTACTCAAGTACTATACTGTATTCAATTTTAAGGCACTTTTACTTTACTGGAGTATTTTCATTTTTCAATACTTCTAATCAACTATACTTCTCAGTGGCAAATATTGCTGATTATTTTTTACTGCACTACAGTTATATGAAGACTTTAGTTCTAAGCTACTTTGTAGATTTAGATTGTTTCAAAACATACATTAACCACTTAAGCCGCACTCTTTTAGATCTGCTATTTTTTAAGAATTGTTTGTGACACCTTTTTGTTTTATACCAAATTTACTCTTGATACTTGATCCCCATGCCTGAATACAACTGCATCATGTCTCTAAATGAAATCACATGTGATCTGACGCTAGGCTTTGCATTTCTAGCAACGCCGTTCCCCCCAAAAAACACCAAAACCCACCACAATGGAAAACAGTTGCCCGCCTCACATTCTGAAGAAGAGAAAAAAACACGTGCCCACACACACACACACACACACACACACACATTTCTGTTCTTGTGAGGACATGAACATTTAAGGCATTTTCATGAATGCCATTTCTTTTGCTATTATTTAACATTAACCAAAAATAAAATCAACAAATTAACAATGCGTCGCAGACCTTGCGGAGCCGCTATCTTTGATGCGTGGCACATTAAGGCATAACTCCAACCCCTGAACCGAACCTTTAAATGCCTAATCCTGACCATAACCTCAACCTTTTCCTAATTGAAAGCCTAACTCTAAAAATCTTTTTTAACCAATAAAACAACAATTTATCTTGCGAAGACCAGGAAAATGGTGCTCACAATGTCTATTTCTCAAATTGTATGCAAGCACACGCACACACACGCGCAACCACTGACACATGTGCTCACTCACATACTGTATGTGGATTTCTACGCATAAGTAGAGGAATGCAGAAATACCCACATCACTACCCTGCCTCCCCCACGCACGCACGCACGCACGCACGCACGCACACACGCACGCACGCACACACACACACACACACACACACACACACACACACACACACACACACACACACACACACACACACACACACACACACACACACAGTAGAAGCTCACATTAATCCAAGTTGAAATTGGAACTTTCAGATGAGGCTGCCATTTTGTGTGTGTGTGTGTGTGTGTGTGTGTGTGTGTGTGTGTGTGTGTGTGTGTGTGTGTGTGTGTGTGTGTGTGTGTGTGTGTGTGTGTGTGTGTGTGTGTGTGTGTTGGGGGGGATTCATCAGTCGGGACCAATATATCACTGGTTGGGATGATATTATGGAGGAGAGTGGGGGGAGGGGGTCTGGCTGGGAATCAGTCCTGTGGTCTTAATTGTACACGACAGGAAGAGTTTGGTTGCAGCAGGAGATGGAACTGAGCTTCACACACACTTTAGGAGACACGTACTGTCTCACACTCACACACACACACACACACACACACACACACACACACACACACACACACACACACACACACACACACACACACACACACGCGCGCACACACACAAAATGTAAACAAAATAAAATAAAATAAAGTTGCAAAAATAGCCACTCTAGACAAAAAAAGGCCTGGGCTCGACTTGGACACCAATGACTGGTGACTTGACTTGAGCCCTCTCTTGACTTCACTTGATAACTTTCCAACAAGCTTAGGACTTGTGTCGGACTCAAAACTAAAAGTTTAGGACTTGGACTTTACTTGGGACTCGCCTGTCTTGACTCGGGACTCGAGAGCAAAGACCTAAGACTTACTTGCAAAACAGTGACTTTGTCCCACCTCTGCCACACATACAGTCAGTCGTGTAAAGTAACTAAGTACATTTACTCAAGTACTGTACTTAGGTACAATTTGAGGTATTTCTATATTGCAGTATTGGTACTTTTACTTAAGTAAAGACTTTGAGAACTTTTTCCACCACTAGAACTGACATAATAACACAGTACATTCTGACCCACATGGTACACATCAGACAACACACCTCGCACACAGTGAACTAACACAGTATACTGACTGAACAAAAATGCTCACCTGTACCATTCCCGACTGATTGAAGGCCGGAGTCGGGCCCCAGGACGTCAAAATCATCTTTCATTTCATCTGCAAGATAAGATCAGATAATATGTCACGTGTGAAATAACAGCACAAGAAAAAGCTAAAATAGGATATCATCACATATGAACAACTTAGGGACTGTGTCCCTAGGTTGTGCATTAACCTTCTTGCCTAGTGGTTTTATAACTTTTTCATGTCAAGGACCCCCAAATTGACACTTGTTAGCCCGCGGACCCCTATTTGAAAAGATATGCCAGGGACCCCCATAAAAGAAGATTTTTTTTACTGCTCTAGCTGTGATTCTCAACCATTTTAATTTCAAGGACCCCCAGTTTGACATGCATTAGGCTTTGGACCCCCATTTAATGACATTTCTATCTCTGGGACCCCAATTTATATTGTAAAACCATGTTGATTTAACTCTGAGAGTCTCAGAGTTACAGACCCATTAGGGTCCATTTGGTTCCTAACTATCCATCATTTAGCTGGGGACCCCCTGGAACTCCCTCAAGGACCCCTGGGGGTCCCCGGACCCCACTTTGAGAACCAATACATTAGTCAATACAATAAAGACTTGTTTTTACTTCACCTCAAGAGTGCCTTGGTCGTTTTCTTTTGTTATTGGACTTTGTCACCCTTTTGTACCCATAGAGCTAGCCTGGTCCACTCAGAGAGTGGGCGGGGTCTATGGTTTGGAACCAGGCTACCATAGAGCACCTTGTTTGAATCTCAATTCATCAGCTCTCTCGCTGTTTTTTTCCCCCCACACATTGTTTTGTAACCGGTGCTTTAGCAGCAGAGAGAGAGAGAGGTGTACCGATAATGTCCCAGCGGTGCAGCGCAGCGTGACGCGCGTCCGCACATCACTCTTAACCCATTAAGACCAGGGAAACGCATCTGTGTGCCATTTTTAAGATTCCTTTGGCTATTCAAAAATACCATGAGATACAAGCTCATGGCGCGGCACCGAGTGCCGCGCCATGAGCACGGGCCCCCATCTCAAAATATGTTGTTCCAGCCATCCAGGGACCCCCCCTCATCCCAGAAGCACAGATTGGAGTTAAAAATGTTCGCTTTAAAACATATATATATATTCCAGGATTTGTACCCATTTTCACAATAAAATAAAAAATAAATAGCAGATATGCAAGCTCATAGCGCGGCACTCTGTGCCGCGCTATGAGCTTGTAGATCTGCTATTTTTTAATAGCCCAAAGAAATCTTAAAAATTACACAGATGCGTTCCCGGTCTGAATGGGTTAATGAACGCTATCGTGTGCAGCAGACAGCGCGCCGTGTTTACCTTTTAACCGCGACAACAAGCCGAGCCCGAGCACCGCTGGGGAAAAAAAGGGGACACGAGAGACGCCGCCCCCCCCCCCCCCCCAAACGGAGATTAAATATGAGACACCGCATGCGGCCTCCCACCTGAGCAATCACAAGACCCTCGCCGCCCGGTGCGCAACACACACACACACACACACACCCGAGTCATTATACCGGCTCGCTGGTACACACACACACACACACACGCGCGCGCACGCTGGCGACTTCACGGCCGTTTCGGCTCTCATGTGTGTCGTTACGTTCCATGCCTTTATTCAAAGGAGTGCGACTACATCCCCCACACACACACACACACACACACACACCACGTGATGTGTGTTTAACAGGCGTTCTGCCCCCGATGTGAGCCACACTGACTTACATTGTGAAATCAAAGTTACGTGTTTGAAAACGTATAACAACATACGATCAAAATGTCAAGGACCCCCCAATTGATTTTCTTTAAGGCCACAGACCCCCATTTCACATGATTTTCATTTATGGCGCCATAATCAATCAATGAGTCTGTCTGTCTGTCTGTCTGTCTGTCTGTCTGTCTGTCTGTCTGTCTGTCTGTCTGTCTGTCTGTCTGTCTGTCTGTCTGTCTGTCGTAGGTATAGAGATAGGACCCCCTGGAACCCCCTCAAAGACCCTTAGGAGGTCCCCAAAATTGAGAACCACTGGTTTAGAGTCCAGCAAAGCTCGATTTTTGTAGCCTCGTCCACAAAACCAGCGGGAAAATTGAACCCTCTAACCCTAGCCTTCGTTAACGCCTCGCTTAATCCGCCGCGCTACACAACCCCCATATCTTAATTCACCCATTTGCATCTCGGAGAGCGTGCAAATGAGACCAAATGGACCCGTAAGGGTCCATTTGGTCTCATTTGTACGCTCTCAGAGTTTGAGGGGCGAGGTTCTTGAGATGCTAATCAGGATAATGGCTAGCTGGTGTGCGGGACAGCTGCCAGGGACGGAGGGACGGGCCTCCTGGCACAGGTGAGCAGGACAGTAAATAAAAGAATGTGCGCGAGTGTGACTGACGGGGCGGCGGCTCGTAAACAAAGCGGGTGACATTGGGAGGAATTCTCAAGAGGAGGGCCGCGGTCGGTCGGCGGGAGGACACCGCGTCTCCACAATTAACTTAAAGGACTCCCTAGTACCTCCTTCCTGCCTGTCTGTAAAAAAAATTCAATCAAGGTAGCTTCCGAGAACGAGGGAGGGAGGGCTCGAGTGGCAGCGCACGGCCGCACGCACATGCGCACGCGCACACACACACACACACACACACACACACACACACACACACACACACACACACACACACACACACACACACACACACACACACACACACACACACACCAGGCCTTCATCAGGTCATGAAGAGTTTATGGTTACTGTGTACTGCTGCGTTTAGACAGCGACTGCATTGTTCTGTATCATGAGCAGACGGCCTGATGGAACTAGAACACAAAGTGGAGTATACTCCACTTTACGTTAAGTAAAAGCACGCAATACTACAGTGTAAACAAATACTACTACACTCTCGTAAAGTAATAGTATAATTGTCCTCGGTAATAGTACAAACGTATGGGCGTCAAAACATACTTTAAAGGTAGGATAAGTGATTTTCTTTGGTTAAAATAAGTGTTAAATAGCTCTATATTCTTATAGTACTCATTAATATTGAGTGTTTGTTCAGTAAAAGGAGTCTCCTTGTCTCTCCAGCTCTTTATAAAACAGAAAATGCATTTTCGTTTCGGTTTCATTTCCAAGTTTATCCAATCAGGATAGAGAACTGGATATAGATTAAATAAGTGAAATTGGAAGTGATGACACTAAGAAATGAGCAGACAAAATGGAACTGGAACACTATAAAAATGAAGCTTAAAAATGTGTACTTTCTCCTAATTGGCTGAGATTTTGACACCTACCGGAAAATGTATTTTCTGTTTATTAAAGAGCTGGAGAGACAGGGAGACTCCTGTTACTGAACAAACACTCTATAGCAATGATTACTATCAGAATATAGTGCTTTAAGCTTTTAACAAAATACTTTTTGTTTTAACCAAAAAATATCACTTACCCTACCTTTAAGTGCTGCAAGCTTAATTTTTGCCCCAAATAGGGAAACCCGGTTGAAAATGGTTAACTACTTTGGAGTTTTCCTTAGTTTTACACCACAACACTCCATGCAGAACATGGGAAAAAGTAAACAATACCAGATGTGCCGACGCATTGTGAGCTTGTACATCTGCTATTTCTGGCTAATGCCTCCCCCCCCCCCATCCCAGAATATGGATGCTGGGGTTCAAGCAGTTTAACCACATAAACCCCCAGCATCCGTATCGTGGGGAAAGCTTTTGCAGAAAATAGCACATCGACAAGCTAGCGATCGGCTATTTTCAGCGAGCGCTTTCCCCCACGATAACAGAAAACAGAAAAAACACTTGTATGGAGCCCTGATGTACTCCGATCAACCATATGGGGTTCAAGTGGTTAAACCCTGGATTGGATGTCAGCTCTGATGTCGGAATGTAAAGCGAGTGTAATCAATGGCAATAACCAGTGGTGGAAGTACTCAAGTACTCACAATTTGTACTTAAGTAAAAGTAGCAATACCACAATGTAGACATATACAAAATCCTTTGAAAATAGCCAAAATATAGTGGTTAATGTATGTTTATTTTTTTTATAATAATCAAAATCTACAAAGTAACTAAGGTTTTCATATAATTGTAGTGGAGTAAAAGTACAATATTTCCCACTGAGATGTAGTGGAGCAGAAGTAAAAGTATTGAAAATGGGAAACACTCCAGTAAAGTGAAAAAAAAAATACCTCAAAACTGTACTTGAGTACATGTACTGTACTTACTTTCCACCACTGAGAATAACATTACCCGGTGTACACTACGCTAAACGCGGACACAAACCCAGGATGTTCACAGACAACAGAGCGGAGGTAAAGACTTCGTCTGGAAGATAAACGCCATGGCGTCGATGGAGGCTCCGCCCTAATGGATGCACTCGTTTAGAATGAGCAGTCCCAGGGAAACGTTTATTTTGTACTTTAAACTTTCCTCATGTCCCTCTGTGTGTGTGTGTGTGTGTGTGTGTGTGTGTGTGTGTGTGTGTGTGTGTGTGTGTGTGTGTGCGGACGTGTGTGTGCGCGTGCGTGCGTGCGTGGTGGAGAGTACCTAGGTACTGGGATATTTGTACTTTACGTGAGTATTTCCAATTTCCAATACTTTTACTTTTACTCCACTACATCTCAGAGGCAGATATTGTACTTTTTACTCCACTAAAATTATTTGAAAACTTTAGATACTAGTTACTTTGCAGATATTATGTTATAAAACATACATTAACCACTTTATTAACCTATTTTATACCTAGACTAATTGAAAATAGCCGATCTAAGCTTTTAGATCTGCTATTTTCAAATATTTTGTGTGTGTGTGTGTGTGTATGTGTGTGTGTGTGTGTGTGTGTGTGTGTGTGTGTGTGTGTGTGTGTGTGTGTGTGTGTGTGTGTGTGTGAAAATAAGTTTGCATCTCTGCCAAATGACTTCAAGACCACAGGCACAGTTAGAGAAAAACAAACAAACGCTAAGAAGGAAAAAAATAAATATATATAAAAAAATAAAAATAAAAACTTTGTTCACTGCCGGCAGATTCAAAATATAAACCCACAAGTATCAGATACACAAGTACCCCCCCCTCTCCCTCCCTCTCTCTCTCTCTCTCTCTCTCTCTCGTCCTCTGGGCCGCAGTGTTTGTTTTGGGGTAATCACATTTTGCCTGCATACTTTCTGTCTGATTCAAGAGGGAAGTGTGTGTGTGTGTGTGTGCGTGTGTGTGTGTGTGTGTGTGTGTGTGTGTGTGTGTGTGTGTGTGTGTGTGTGTGTGTGTGTGTGTGTGTGTGTGTGTGTGTGTGTGTGTGTGTGTGTGTGTGTGTGTGTGTGTGTGTGTGTGTGTGTGTGTGTGTGTGTGTGTGTGCGTGCGTGTGCGCGTGTGCGTCTGCGTGCGTGCGTTTATCTTGGAACCCTCCCTTGTGTCTGCGGTCACAGAAACACTAGACACCTTCCAAGTACAAGGTAGTGTGGGCAAGTCACCCAGTGGTGGAAAAGGTACTCAATTGATTTACTTAGTGACCAATACCACAATGTAAAAATACTTTGTTACAAGTAAACGTCCGGTAATCAACATTTACAAAAGTATTGGCATCAAAATATACGTAAATTACCAAAAGTTAAAGTACTCATACAAGTACATATACAAATCCTTTGGAAGAACAAAAAAACACGTAGAACTTGTAGATCTGAAAAGAGGAAAAAAAAACTAAAAATTGTACAGTAATTGAGTAAATGTACTTAGTTAGATGGGGACCCCGCTAAAGTTGTTGGGGGGGAAAAAAAGCGTTGATCAAACAGAATGCTTTGCATGATCTACAAGTCATTAAGGTCAAAGTGTTCCGTCCAAACCCTTGTGTTTATTTATACTACTGCCTTCACATCCCACATGTGTTATGTTAGGTACCGTGTGTGTAAATCAGTCAGTGTGAGGAGGTGATAGAACAATGTTTGGCTGAGGTGTGGAGGGCCATGAGGTTCTCCATGTTTACATTACTCCATCCACCATTGCTTAGTTTCAAAACACTATACCACTGGTTTTATGTGTTTGTTTTTTTTGTTCTTCTTTATTTTATTTCATTTTACGAGCGTCCCTATAGGCTCTATGCACAGCAGCCATTTTGGAGATAAATTGGGCCTCTCCTTACTTCCTTCGCAGGTGTTACCAATGGTACTAATGAAGGCTCTGTTCCATTCTGGTCAAACAGAGTCAGGGTGTTGATAAGTAACTCTGAGAGTGTACAAATGGAACCAAATGGACCCGCAATTTCCAATGCTTTTACTTCTACTCCACTACATCTCCGATCCAAATATTGTACTTTCACTCCACGGAAACTTTAGTTACTAGTTCCATTGTAGATTTTGATTATTACTACAAAACATACATTAGCCCTCTATACATTTCAGCCATTTGAAAATAGCCGATCTACAAGCTCACAACGCGTCGCGATGCGACGCGTTGTGAGCTAGTAGATCGTCTATTTTCAAAAGATTTTTATACATTTTGAAAACTTGAAATGGGAGATTCTGCTTAATGAGTACTTTTACGTTTGGTACTTGGTACATGTTGATGCCAATATACTTTGTACTTTTATCTGAATCAATTTAGAATTCCGGACTTTTACTTGTAACAGAGTATTTCTACATTGCAGTATTGATACTTTTACTTAAGTAAAAATGTGGTACTTTTTCCACCACTGATTCGTGGTGGAATGCTTATCAAACTGGGGGTCCTTGAAATGAAGTTTGAGAAAGACTGAACACTGTATATTATAGGGTATAAGTGTCACACAAAGAGAGAGAGAGAGAGAGAGAGAGAGAGAGAGAGAGAGAGAGAGAGAGAGAGAGAGAGAGAGAGAGAGAGAAGGACAAGGGCACACGAGGAGACAGACAGACAGGGGGAGATTTATTTGAATCCGTGCTGTCAGGGCGGATAACGATATGATGTCATGCGTTCCTACTCCCGAAACGTGGGACGCAGGAATGTCAAGGACACAACCAACCGCACACTAAAAACTACACAATTTACTGGAGAGAGAGAGAGAGAGAGAGAGAGAGAGAGAGAGAGAGAGAGAGAGAGAGAGAGAGAGAGAGAGAGAGAGAGAGAGAGAGAGAGAGAGAGAGAGAGAGAGAGAGAGAGAGAGAGAGAGAGAGACAGCCAGCAGTGGTGTAAAGTGACTAAGTACAATTTACTCAAGTACTGTACTTAAGAACAATTTTGTACTGGAGTATTTCAAATTGTCTATACTTTTACTTCTACTCCACTACATCTCAGAGGCAAATATTGTACTTTTAATTCACTACAATTATTTGAAAACTTTAGTTGCTAGTTACTTTGCAGATATACATTATTATATTATAAAATATGCATTAACCACTTTAGCCCTATTTTATACATACGCCATTTGAAAATAGCCGATCTACAAGCTCACAACGCGTCGCATCGCGACGCGTTGTGAGCTTGTAGATCGGCTATTTTCAAACATTTTAGTACTTTAACTTTTGGTACTTTA
>NC_139961.1:18536955-18546955 GCF_963454915.1 Gymnoscopelus microlampas | reverse complement strand
CAGTATATACTTTCCACCACTGGTTGCAACTGTTGGATCGCTTTTCTCCCTCTACACCATATGTCTTCAGTCAGTTGTAAGCTTATCAGTTTTTTGGGGGGGCATAATGTTCCCCCCAGAAGACAAGGGAGGAAAAATAAAGTAACCTTGAACCTTGAACAGAATACGGACGCCGGGGTTCAAGTGGCCTCCATGTTTAAAATGTGCTCCACAAATATACTTGGCTTTCCCTGCCAACTTCCCTCATTATGGGTGTCGGGAGAGGTAAGACAGCCCAGGACACTAATGATGGTTTATGTTGAGTTACTGTAAACACAGATACTGCTCGTGTGTCTAATATCTTACAGAGGACGTGCAGACTGATAATGTAATGCCCCCTGAAAACATTCGCAAAACATGTTGGTTGTGTGCGTGTCAGTGGTGGAAAGTAACTAAGTACATTTACTTAAGTACTGTACTTAAGTACAATTTTGAGGTATTTGCACTTGAGTATTTCCAATTTCCAATACTTTTACTTCTACTCCACTACATCTCGGATCCAAATATTGTACTTGTTACTCCACTACATTTATTTGAAAACTTTAGTTACTGTGTTACTTTGCAGATATAAATATATTACATTATAGAACATACATTAACCACTTCAGCCCTATTTTACACATAGGCTATTTGAAAATAGCCGATCTACAATGTGAGCTTGTAGATCGGCTATTTTAAAACATTTCAGTACTTTTACTTTTGTTACTTTAAGTACATTGATACCAATACGTTTGCACTTTTACTCAAGTACATTTTTAACAGCAGACTTTTACTTGTAACGGAGTACTTCTACATTGTAGTATTGATACTTTTACTTAAGTAAAACATTTGAGTACTTTTTCCACCACTCTGTGCATGTAATGAAAGAGAAGGTTTCAGCAATCCGGTGACAGGGGAAAAAACTGATGAAAGTTGTGGTTGTCAGCTCCCAGTGACCAAGAGTATTAGACTGTGGTTGTACTGGTCAGCTCCCAGTGACCAAGAGTATTAGACTGTGGTTGTACTGGTCAGCTCCCAGTGACCAACAGTATTAGACTGTGGTTGTACTGGTCAGCTCCCGGGGCGGCCATAGCTGAGTGGTTAGTGAGCCCGCCTAGGGAGCCAGAGGCCCTGGTTGCCCCAGGTACGATTCCAGGCCAGGCCAGCAAATGTGTCGATGAAATTAAATTTGTCCCTGAGCAAGACTCTTAACCCCTAATTGCTCACAGGCCCTCATTGGAAACAAGACCGCACGGACCTGTTAAAGGAATTATCCTTATCCCAGTAAAAAACCCTGATCATGAAGGTGAAATAAGTGGAGTCCTTCAGGGGGTTCCAGGGGGTCTCCTACAAAATTCGTAAACATAACATCAAAAGAAGTTTGACAATAGTCCAGGCAATCTAGCTCATTTTGGGCCCAAACGTCAGACTAATTGTAAGAGTATTTCTTTCACCATACACCATTTCTATGAGGTGTCTAGAATAACATACTAAAAGTCCTAAGAAATCCTAGTTGCAGAAGTATGTTTTTTTCTCATTAATCCAAGATGTGTGCCAATATCGCCTGACAACAATACACCCCAAATGGGCTTATTTTTCCCTTTCCTCCTATCACAATGAAACTTTCCAGAATGAAAGTTAACATGAAAAGTAACATTTTTTGTATTACAAATTTTTTTTTTATGACTTTGAATATGCAAATGAGCAAAAAAAACTACTAAAAATACACCCTAAAAGGCGTTTTTTCCCCCTGGAACTCATGAAACGTAACACAATGAAAGTGGGTGATGGCAATGCTGCTTTTGGACTGGCCTCTAACCTGAAAACTTCCCGGCTTGGTTGCACCTGCCAGGGGTATAACCCCGGCCGGTATAGTCCTCAGGGTCACGGAGGCACACCAGCCTCCCCACCACGACAAGGTAGCAACAACAGGGGAGTTTTTTTTTTTTTTTTTGTCTTTTCTCCAGCCTGGATCCTCGGCCCCTTCTCTTTGCTTCCATGGCTCCCCCTATGTCAGTTCCTGTCTTGTTCTTTGCTTAGTTCTGGGTCTGGGTCGTAGTCATCCGATAAATCTGGCAACTGGGAGTTTGTACAGCTGCTACCACGACATTCTCTGCATATGGCAGTGCAAGGGAGCCCATGTTTTTTGCATGTGCATCTCTTTGTGCTGCAGTCTTTCTTGCAACCACAGCAGACAATATCCAATAATTCTGGTGGTGCTGCTGTCTGATCAGTCATTATTGGCATAAATCTACCATCCATCACATGCCACCCCCAGTCTTTAGGTTCCATGCTTTCACTTCTCCCCTTCCACTCCATCATTTGGTAAAAGACACGCAGACTATGGAACTTTGCAGCCGTTGATGTTGGTGGTAGAGTTTGAGGTTCTACTGGAGATGTGGTCTTAGACACCTTATCACAGAATCGCCTGTGTCTCAGCATATCCAGTGATTCATCCTTGTCACCCCCATACAGTGATACAAGAGCCTTTTCACCAGCTGCAATGATGATGCCCTTTTCCACATTTTCTTGGGACTGGCTTAACACCTTAGCTTGCTTGAGAAAGCTAGAGTCATTCTTTACTTTTTTCAGTGCCAATCCCTTTCCTATGCCAAATAGACGTGAAGTAGAATCACAGCCTAAAATGGCATGGATGAAGAGGAGATTGTCACACACATTGGGACCCAGTAACTCCTTTATCTGCTTTATGCACCATATTTGTCTTGTTTTTGTTGCCTTCTTTGGTTCTGGGGCCAGAAACAGCTCTTGTGCATTCAGATCAGCATGATGCAACAAGAGAACTAACAAGTCTGTGTCATCACCAACTAGGACTGTGTCTTTTGTTCTGGAAGAGGCAATGGCAGTTTGGACAATGAGCACATCAGCATCATGCTCTGCATGATCTGTGATACACCCAGCCCTCTCAAGTTTATCACCAAGATAACCCAAGAAATGCTGTTTGTTTTCCTTATTCTTAAGGAACTCGTCCTTTTTGGATCTGATGATCATGTCCCCAGAGAAGTCACACCTGGATTAGATCCGGTCCGTCGTAGGTGGGTGGTGTCTTTTATGGTTGGTTCGTCTTTGTAGCCATCAAACACGATGACAGTAGCCGTACCATATTTCTGCGTGACATATCTCACATACATTTCACACACACTGTCATATGTGGAACCTTGTGGCCATGGTAGACGATGTAGTAATGCACCGCCATCAAGGACATGCTGGACATCACTGCTGGGGACAACCCAGTGATGATGTCCAGCATGTCCTTGATGCTTCTCAATCGATTTCCATAGGGCATCAGCAAGGATTGCCTTGTTTGCCTGGAGGGGTAGGTGAGACGATTCAAACAAAGCAGGTGGATGACTGCAGAGTTCATATGTGAACAATGATGGCAAATCGTCACAACGGTCTCTCACTGCTAAGAGCCGCTGGAATAATAGCTGTGGATCCACTACTACCGTCTCTCCTTTGATTTTGACAGTTGATCTTGATCCAAGTGTAGTTGCTTGGTCAGATTTTTTAAATGTGAATTCCTCCACTGCTTTCCCCACCATTGATTTCAAAATCTTGCAGCCAATTTCTCTTGACTTTTCAACATTAACTGTCTGCTGGGCTGTCAAACCATTCGCAATGTTGTGCAGGGAAGGATTGTTGGTGAATGGGTCTCTCTCTTTTAGATAGCTAACCAGGGCAAGAGTGTCACTGACATCTCTAGTCTGCCTGGCCTTTGACAGGTCTTTATGTTGGTCGCTGGTCTCGTATGAGATACCCGTGAAGGACTGCATAGCGTTGTTGATGTTTGCACACGCTGGCATTGAAAGGACCCACACCAAGCGTTGATTTTCTGTAAATCCCTTTCCTCTCGTTAAGCCTCCATGAGTTTTCACACTTCTCATGAGAACCTGTTCAATGATGAAAACTGACATGAAGCTGAAAAATCAGGGAGTATATATAGACACAGGGGTAATTAAAGATAAACTTGTAATGCAAAAAATGTTATTTATGTATACTTTGATTGTGTAACATTTCATTATGATGGGAGTAAAGGGGGGAAATTGCTGTTAATTAAAGGGGTATTTTGGCCCCATTTTAATGAGTTTAAGCTCATTTGCCTATTCAAATCCATTAAAAAAAAACATATAATACAAAAAATGTTACTTTTCATGGCAACTTTCATTCTGGAAAGTTTCATTGTGATAGGAGTAAAGGAAAAAAATAAGCCCATTGGGGTGTATTATTGTCAGGCGATATTGGCACACATCTTGGATTAATGAGAAAAAAACATACTTCTGCAACTAGGATTTCTTAGGACTTTTAGTATGTTATTCTAGACACCTCATAGAAATGGTGTATGGTGAAAGAAATACTCTTACAATTAGTCTGTCGTAAAAGTCTACTTTGCCTGGACTACAACTTTAGCTCTATTTTATGCCTCAGCTATTACAAAATAGACGATCTACAAGCCCACAACATGTCACATGGCGACGCGTTGTGAGCTTGTCGATCTGCAATTTTGGAAATGTTTTTAACACATATCTTCTCTTATGGGGTTTTCTGGCACAAAAGGTGGGAGTCCACAACCAAATACATAACGAAATGTAGGGGTCCTTGACATGCTAACCCGGTTCGAGAACCCGGTTGAAATCAAACGCCGCGGGGTCTCACCGGTGCCGTCGACGGAGGCGCTCAGCATGTCGTTGTCGTGCCAGATGTGCTCCACGCCGCTGTCTCTCATCTCGTCCTCGTCCTCCTCCTTGGAGGAGAGCATCCCGCGGCTCTCGGGGAGCGGCGAGGCGTCGCCGTCCGGGTTGGCGAGGCTGCAGGCCGGCGAGCCCGTCCCGTTGACCGGCGGCCCCTCCTCCTCCGACACGGGCAGCTTGTCGTCGTCCAGCTCGCTCTCCGAACCCGTGTCCACCGCGTTCTCATAGTTCAACGCTGGAAGAGAGAGGGACAGGAGAGAGGAAGATCAGACTTTATCATCCCCAGGGGGGCAAAGCTCGGAAAAAATAGGGGTTGGCAAAATAAGTTTCTTATAAGCCCCATTTCCAAAATAGCGAAAATAGTGGATCTACAAGCTCACAATCACGCCCTGAATAGGGATGCCAGGTTGAAAGTGGTTAACCCATTAAGACCTGAGGCCATTCTTAAAAATATTTTCTAAATCCTAACAGTTTTTTGAAAAAAAAAAAAAGTTCAAGATTTTTCAAAAATAGCAGATCTACAAGCTCATATGAGCTTGTATAGCTGCTATTTTTGAATAGCCAAATAAATCTAAAGTGACACAGATGCGTTCCAGGTATTAATGGGTTAATACATGTATGCATGGATTGAGACGCACTTATCGTTGATCTGAAATCTGATTAATCTTGTTGTAGAGAAAATGTGCAGAAAGAACTGAATTCGAGGTTAAATGTGAACACTAGGGGTGGAAACTGCCATCCCCTGAGACCCCAAAGTACGACTCTGATTGTCCCAGAGCCATATTTGTTTCCACAGCCTGTTCTACGTAGAAACTCATGAACACAGTTGCATGTAACACATGATAAAGTAGATACGAAACATAGAATCTCCAAATTACATCCATACTTCCTAACACACAACAACATGTCAGCGAGGGAGTCTGTTTAGTGCCGCAATGGCCGAGTGGACAAAACTCCCGCTAAAGCGATGTGTTTTTTCCCCATCTCAAAGTTTGTATTATGTCCATCCAAATGCCATGGTTTGAAGTGACGATTGAGGGGGTGATCGGTGTCATCATGGTCTACCGTGGGCGTTGGGTGTGTGATGGCTTTATCGTTCGTGTCAAAGTGTTTGGGTGTGGGAAGGCCCAATGGTGTGATGCTGGTACGTTTGTTTTTGTTGGAGATGATCAAGTGCGATTCTTGGACCTTGTTCAGACTGGCAGCCCAAATCCAGCCCAAATCTGGTTTCCTACCCAGATTGGAGTTTTTTTTTATATTTTTTGGGGCTTTTCTGCCTTCATGTGGATAGTACAGTGTAAACTCTAGAGTGACTTGGAGTGACACGCAACAAAGATCATCAGGCTCGGGAATTGAACCTGCCTCACTAGAGCCTATATGGCATGCGCCTTAACCAAACCACAAGGCCAACGGCGCCCCCATCCAGATTGGAGTTTGATTGAATACTTTAATAACAGTTTGCGGTTGTACAATAATGCTAAAAAGGTAACACAAAAAGCCCAGAGGTCTTGTTTCCATTGTGGTCCTATGCATTCAATGCATCAAGACATATAAAGACATGACATGATACAATACTAAAAGTAAATCATCAATACTAGGAGCAGTAAAAGCATATTTACAGTTGGGTTATAGTTTTATGCCTGTCTGAGCAAGGCTAAGGAATCTGATCCAAATCCGATTTGCAAAAAAATCATTTTCCATGTGATTTACTTTTTTGCCGTAGCCTACAGACTTTCCAATGTGGAAAGGCCAACAAAAATCAGATTTGGGCTGCCAGTGTGCGCATAGCCTTAAGAGCAAGACGAAACGCTGGGGTCGACGGCGGTTCATTTCAACCACATTCGACGCCGTGAACCGGGCAGAGAGAGAGAGAGAGAGGGGAGACGTTATAACTCTGAAACGCTTTGATGTGTGTGTGTGTGTGATCACTAGATAATATTGTGAAATGCTTCGTCAATAAGCGGTTCATTTCAACCACATTCTCGCGGTTCACTGACGTCTATGGACACGTTGATGTTTAAACCAAGGTATTATATTATTAACGCAAATTCATATTCTATTAATAGTCTCTGTATTAATGAGATAATTCCAGCCTATTGTTTAGATTATGTTGTAACGATGCTGTGAGCTTGTGCAATACTAAATGCTATTTATGTTCTGGACTGCTGTGACATCTGTGAATGTGAATTTAAGACAGACCGACCTTTTTTTAAAGCCAAAATTGACCTTTATAGCTCCACTTTTACTCTCACAGTTTGATCGCCGACGACTGTAACTCTGAGAGCGTACGAACGGAACCAAATGGACCCTGGCGGGTCCATTTGGTTCCATTTCGCACGCTCTCAGAGTTAGATAAACGCCGAGGATTTCACTGCGTGCGGTCAAAAACAAGTCCAGCCAGCGGAGGAGAGGAATTCGGTAAAGGTTAGGGGTTGAGGGAGCGGCTTTATGGCGCGATTTACGAGGTGTAAATGTCAGCGTCCAAGTGACTGATCATTGGCTCTCTGTTCCAACAGCCAGGGCCCTCTTTCAGAGGATCATCATAAAAAGGGTCTCGAAATGAAAATAAATAAAGAAATGTGCTGTAACGCTCTGCCAAAACAGTGGAGACACAAAGCTAAAAAACTATGCCTGTTGGCTCGCGTCGATTTATTGTCTGTTCCACTGAAACCAGTGCTTCTCAAATTGTTCATGTCAAGGAGACACAAATTGATATGTATTAGGCCACGGACCCCTATGTGCCAGCCAGGGACCCCCACATAACAGAACATTTCTACAATTGAATTCTGCAACTGTCTATAGGCTACTGTGTAGGTGAGAAGACAACAGCGGAGTGCAAACCTATGATCTGAATATTATTAAAGGGACAGTTCACCCCAAAAATGACTTTTTTTCTATCGATTAGTCACCCCATGGAGACTTGAATTCATGGACATTCTTTAGTTTTTGTCGCATTGCTAAGCCAATGATTTGATGACCAGTGGACATGTAGGCAGCGGTTCCGGTAGGAGACACAAAGGAGACTCTTTGTGTCTCCTACCGGAACCGCTGCCGCATGAATTCAAGTGTCCATGGGGTGACGAATCGATAGAAAAAAAGTCATTTAGGGGGTGAACTATCCCTTTAAGTTCAACATGGCATACATACTGTATTTTGGGCATGTCATTACAGGCAAAAAAGTTTAAAAGTGAAAATAGACGATCTACAAGCCCATATAGCGCTCCATGATACGATGCGTTGTGAGGTAGATCGGCTATTTTTGCTAATTTTGTCAGTAAGGAAAGTAAAGTATAGAACAGGGTGTCAGTTTTGTAACTATTCCTCAATTTTGCTGTGGACCGCCTGAAACCCCCCCTCAGGGAGGGAGGGCCCCAGAACCCCACTTTTTTTTTTTTAAACTACCACCCTGACCCTTTGCTCCCCTCCACACTATTGGCTGCAAGCGAATGTTGACAAGCTCCCTCGATTGAAAGTTTATGGTAACGCTTGCTGTAATCATCATCATTTGGAAAAAGAAAGCCGTCCGCTAAGTGCCCTTAACCCATTAAAACCAGGAACGCATCTGCGTAACCGTCATTATTTTATACTTTGGCTATTCAAAAATAGCAGATCTACAAGCTCATCGCGCGGCACCAAGTGCCGCGCTATGAGCTTGTAGATCTGCTATTTTTGAGAAATCGTGAAAATGTTTGCAAATCTTTGAATATATATATTCTTAAAGCGAACATTTTTAACTCAAATCTTTGCTTCTGGGGGGTCCCTGGAACAAAATGTTTTCAGATGGGGGTCCGCGGCTAAATTTATATCATTTTGGGAGGTCTTGACATGAAAAAGTTTGAGCACCACTGATATTATAGCGACATATATACTTTTATTTTAAACTGTTAGGATCTAGAAGACATTTGTAGAATCCCGCAGGAGCAAATATTTGAGTTACAAATGTTCGCTTTAAAAAAATATACATTCAAAGATTTGCACACATTTCCAAGATTTTTCTAAAATAGCAGATCTGCAAGCTCATAGCGCGGCACTCGGTGCCGCGCTATGAGCTTGTATATCTGCTATTTTCGAATAGCCAAAGTGTAAAATAATGTTCCCGGTCTTAACGAGTTAAAGGACCAGTGTAAACTACACAGCAGTTTGCACAGGGCCGTGTGTGTTGGAAATTGCGGTCGGAGGCTCCAAGATTAAAAAGGTCGTCTCCACATCACGTCACATCTCCTTCCAACACGGAGGCGTTTGGGGGATTTTTTTTTCTCCCCCCCCTTTCGTCTTTGTGGGTTACACCCAGTGGTGGAAAGTAGGCTACTTTATACTTCTCCAGCACTACGTTGCAGAGGCAGAGATTGTGCTCCACACTACAATTATTTGAACACTTTAGTTACAAGTTACTTTGAATACAGGACTTTTTTCCTCTTAAACTTTTTAACTTTTTTAAAAAACTTTTTAAAAACTGTTTTAAAAATTGTTTTAAAAACTTTATAAAAAACTTTTTTTTTTAAACTTTTTAACTTCTTTTAAACTGTTATAGTCTTCAGTGGTGGAAAGTAACTGAGTAGCCTAAATGTAATGATTTACTGAAGTATTTACAATTTTCAATACTTTTACCAAATCTCAGAGGCAAACATTGTACCTTTACTCCACTACAATTACTTGAAAAGTTTAGTTAATAACTTTGTGAGACTTGCATACTGCCCTCTATATACAGGATATGCAAAATGTGAGTACTTCTCCTAACACTGAACTTGAGTAGGCTACTTTATACTGTAGCCTACTTCTACAGCACTACAAGTACAGTACTACTTTTTACTCCACTACAATTATTTGAAAACTTGGTTGGATTTTGAATACAGAATTTTTATTGTAACAGAGTATACTTTTACTTAAGTACAATAATTGAACCGAAAAACAATATCTTGCAGGTAAACCATTCCACATAACTGCTGGAGAGTATAACAACGAACCCCGTAAGACGTGTATCTGCAAGCCCGCAATGTCTGTTGAAATGGAAGCATAGGAACATAGGAAGTACTCAAGCAAAGTAAAAGTACCTTTGTCCAATGTCTGTGGAGCTGCCCTCAACCCCATTCAATGTTGTGAAACTGCGTATGGAGGAAATGTTATCGCTACGTTATGGTATTGCTACTTTTACTTAACCCATTAAGACCGGGAACGCATCTGTGTCATTTTAAGATTTCTTTGGCTATTCAAAAATAGCAGATATACAAGCTCATAGCACGGCACCGAGTGAGCTTTGAGCTTGTAGATCTGCTATT
>NC_139961.1:18519455-18529455 GCF_963454915.1 Gymnoscopelus microlampas | reverse complement strand
GCTACCTGTTTGATAGCTCCCGCAACTAGCTGCTGCCTCCTATTATTTATATAAATGCACTTTTCCCATTATTTTCCCTTTAAGAAAAAAAAATAACTGCCTCTCGCTGGTTCTGAGGTGAATAAAAGGCTTGCGTCGCTCGTGGGATAATTAAAATGACACATGTAATAACACAGCACGGCTTTGAACCGTCTGACATAACCCCCTTTTTTCACCGTTTCACCCGCCCCCCCCCCCCTCACACACACACACACACACACACACACACACACACACACACACACACACACACACACACACACACACACACACACACACACACACACGCATGTGCGCACACACATTCTGTCAGTCGCTGAAAAGCGCAGTGATATGTCTGAATATTGTGTATTGATCGGGACGGCTGGGAAGCTGTCTGCTGTAGACAGTTCGTCAAAGACGGAGAGAGTCGAATAAATGGAATGATTGAGGGGGGAGAGAGAGAGAGAGAGAGAGAGAGAGAGAGAGAGAGAGAGAGAGAGAGAGAGAGAGAGAGAGAGAGAGAGAGAGAGAGAGTGAGAGAGAATATATTTTCTTAGTCTCTGTCTAAAGGAGTCTTCCTTAAAAGTGTGAGCCTTTTTCTGTCAGTTTTCCATAAACTTGTATGGAGAATGATTCACTTGAATCAAGAATGATTCAAGCTTGTCCCTATTCTGAGCAAACAGGTTCGTAGCATTCGTTGAAAATCGCTGATCTACAAGCTGACAACGACGTCGAACGGTAAGTGATGTGAGCTTGTAGATCCGGTATTTTCAGCAAAGAGAGCCGGAAGGGTCCCAAGGATAGAGCCCTGGGGGACGCCAGGCAATATGGGGTTTAACCACTTAAACCCTGTATGGTTCACAGGAGTCCCTCTGGGCTTTAAACTAGTGTCTTGTCTGCTTTATGTTATTGTGGGGCAAGCTTTTGTAGAAAATAGCAGATCGACAAGCTCTCAACGCGTCACAATGCGACGCGTTGAGAGCTTGTCGATCCGCTATTTTCCACGAAAGCTTGCCCCACAATAGTGATAGTGAGGAAGTTGTAGCCTATTTCTACTGCATGACAGCGTTCATCTGTATTGTAAAAAAAGAAAATGGTGATTTCTCTTACTGTTATTCTTTTGTGCATGCTCCGTCATTTTGTCCAAGTATAGTGACATACAGTACAGTACCAGATGAGAGAGTATTGGGTTCATGGTAGTGGTGACACCTTATAGATCTCTTTTTGTGAGCATTGAGAGTTGGCTCTATATGTGATGCATCTGCTCCCCATGTCTCTCTCTGTGTGTGTGTGTGTGTGTGTGTGTGTGTGTGTGTGTGTGTGTGTGTGTGTGTGTGTGTGTGTGTGTGTGTGTGTGTGTGTGTGTGTGTGTGTGTGTGTGTGTGTGTGTGTGTGTGTGTGTGTGTGTGTGTGTGTGTGTGTGTGTGTGGGTGGACTTAGAGATGCTCTGATTCAATTAAATTCCTATTTATTACACAGGATGAGCGAGAGAGCAACAGGCAATGAGAGAGAGAGAGAGAGAGAGAGAGAGAGAGAGAGAGAGAGAGAGAGAGAGAGAGAGAGAGAGAGAGAGAGAGAGAGATCTCACTTCCTGTGGGTTCATGTGTAGATGCACCATCTGTATCTCTGTCACACACATGTTCTCCACCCCTCCACCCTTCATCCCTCCTTCCTGTCCTCATCCCCTCTTCCTCTCACACTCTCTCCATCCTCGCTCCTCACACGCAAGAAAAGAGAGAACACAATGAGAATGTACAAAAGAAGGAGAGGAAAGGAGAGGAGAGGAGAGGAGAGGAGAGGAGAGGAGAATAAATAAAATACGCTAAAATCTTTTGTAGCTTTCGATTCACTGCTCAGGTGACACACACACACACACACACACACACACACACACACACACACACACACACACACACACACACACACACACACACACACACACACACACACACACACACACACACACACACACACACAGGAAGCGAGCGAGCGAGAAAACTGGTTAAAATTAGAAAATTTAATTTATTTGATAATTCCCCAGAATAATTAGAGTTAATATGGGTTAATTAATATGCAAATCTCTCAGCAGATGTTCAGCAGGCAGGCTGGAGAGGAGAGGAGCAGGAAAACACAACCCGCTTTTAACTCTCTCTCCCTCCCTCGCCCTCCCTCCCTCTATCTCCCCCTCCAATACTCTGTGTCTCTCTCCTTAACTCCCCCTCTCCCTCTCTCTCTCGCCCTCTCTCTCTCTCATCCTGCCTGGGTTTGGCTGTCAGTTATCGGGTGCCATAATTACTGTAACTAACAACACACACACACACACACACACACTCACACACACACACACACACACACACACACACACACACACACACACACACACACACACACACACACACACACACACACACACACACACACACACACACACACACACACACACACGTTTGTCTCTCTCACATAAAGGCGGACCATCGCTAATTTCCCCTCCGCTCTAAAGAGCGTCTTTTCAAGTCCGCCGGGCCGCTGAATGCCGAGCAGCCACTACTTAAACTATTTCTAATTTGTGTCTTTGTGTGAGCGCCAGTGTGTAAATGTAAATTTGCGCGGCAGCGGCAAGTGACTAACAGTGACTATAAGACACCTGCACATCGGGGAGAAACCTTGTATCTCCGTGCTTCAACTTTCTGTGTTTTTTCCCCCCGTGAATAGGCTCCATGCACAGCAGCCATATTGGAAAGTGATGTGGCCTCTTCTTTACTTCCTTCACAGGTGTTACCAATGACCCTAATGATGGCTCTGTTCCATTCTGGTCAAACAGAGTCAGGGTGCTTATATTGTTCATGTTGGCCTCACTATAAACACTCTGCTACACCAGTGGGTCTCAAAGTGTGGACCAGGGACCCTCATGGTTCCTTCAGAGGGTTCGAAATGGCCCCTTAGAGTTATGGGGGTCCTTGAAATGAAAACGTTTGAGAACCGCAGTGACAACAATTTATTTTTAAGTGGAAGTTCAATTGTGTTTGTGTTTTACGAATATTGAATCAATGAAAAGTATTAGCAAGAGCTTGTGGCTAAATAATAACTACATTGGATCCATTTCCCTCCATTTCCTGAAAAGTAACGCTATTGGACATACAAGGTTTCCACCCGACAGCGCCAGACATCACTGTGCACACAAAAACACAGTTAATAGCGCACACTTGGCACCAGAAAATGTGTTTGTACATGTGGATGAATATTCATAGTCACAGCGCTCACTCCAGCTACAGTAGCTACCGTACACGCATATATTTATATTTCTGGGAAAAAAAGAGAAAGTAATGCGGTAATTACGAACTGGGCACAGTCCAAGAATGACTTTTACAACTTAGTTTTGCTGTTGTTGAAGTTTAGTCAACTCCAGTTGGTTTTTGAACGTGTTTTATAAATAAACTTGACTCGAGTTGGAATTTCTCTTGAGGTCCTTGAGTGTTTTCCTGTGCGATTAATTCCCCTGGAAATGTATTTTTTACGAACTGCTGTTTGTCTCCTGCAGTAGGCTACATCTACATACAACGTGAATATTTTATGTGCTGAGCTATCATTTATATTCCAAAGAAGGTGGATTTTTTACCACAAATAAAGGTTTCAATCTGAATGAATGGGCAACAACTATATATTTTGCGTGAAATATTCTCCATCAATTTCTGTATACTTTAACCGTGTGTGTAGCAAACATCAAATGGACAGGATTCAGATTTTTTTTTCCGAACCACTTAAAGGAACAACGATACACATTCATTATGTGTTACAGTGTGGTACAACACAGTCTCACTGCCCCGAAGTCACATATTGACTTTTTTGCAGAACGCCTTCTAGTCACATTGTGACTGCCCAACGTCATAATGTGACTTCCCAGCAGTCATAATGTGACTTTAGGGTAGCTCCATTGAGATACATAGCTGAATAGACAACATGCGTTAAAAGCTGTGGTTTAAATGCAACATAACACACGTCACCACCCAAACAAACCTGGAAATATTCTGTGCATTTTCATATTTTGTTGATCATTTTTCGATAAGTGTTTGTTGAGAACGATAGATTTGTTTAACTTTTCCAACCCCCTGACGTCACGTCAGATTACTTCCTGCATTCTGCGACGTCTTTTTCAGTGTCAATAAAGATCTGACAAAAAGAGGACCAAAAAAATGTTTTATGATCTATCTATCTATCTACATAAACGTTCAAAAGTGCTGACCCTATGGCCACAAATGTTGCAATTATGTACGGGTCCTTAAAAGTACCCGTATCTTCCGTATTTTTTAATGAAAAGTATTTTAATCTGATTGGTGGCCATTTTATCAGAGAGTTGTAATGTTGCGTGAGTGCAGTACACCTCTCAACCCATAGGGTCACGTGAAAACATATGGCAGAAATGGCCAGCAATTGGATTAAAAGGTTTTTTATTGAACATTAAAAAAAATACGGGTACTTTTGAGAAACCATATATAATTATAACATCCGTGGTCATAAGTTAGTATCTTTTTATTTGAAATGTGAACGTTTATGTAGATGTACGGGCTGTAAATGTAGAAGTGCAAACACCAGGTTAAAGTTTCGCCATGCCTGCCATAATTTATTCTACATCTACATAAACGTTCAAAGTCACAAACATTATTATCATTCTTAAGTTAATTAAAATAATGTTAATTATTGTCTGAGCCCGGAACTGTTATTTCTGATCGTCCATTTAAATAATCGTTCATTATTTAAATGGATTATTATTGGTTATTAAACCATTTCACTCGCAATATTTATGTTAAAACGTATTTTACATCGATCGTATGCGTGATTACGGTGGATATAACTGCAAACGAACTATATTTACTATATATATATATATATATATATATATATATATATATATATATATATATATATATATATATATATATACACACACACGATTCATCATTATTATTTGTATTTATTATTATTGTTATTTATTAATATTATTTATTTATTGGCCTTATGTTATTAATAATTATTATTATTAACATAAGGCCAATACATGAATCGAATACATCAAGTCAGGAGGGCACTAGAGACATCTGGGCACTATGGTACAACTGGGCACCTTGACAACTGGCACTAGGTACATGTGGGCACTTGGCCAACTGGGCACTAGGTACATGTGGGCACCTGGACAACTGGGCACTAGGGACATCTGGGCACCTTATTTTGGACGACTGGGCACCTGGACATCTGGGCACTATGGTACATGTGGGCACCTGTACAACTGGGCTCTAGGTACATGTGGGCACCTGGAAAACTGGGCACTGGGGACATGTGGGCACCTGGACAACTGGGCACTATGGACACGTGGGCACCTGTACAACTGGGCACTAGGGACATGTGGGCACTTGGAGAGATGGGCACCAAAACCATCTGGGCACTAGGGACATGTGGGCACCTGGACGAGTGGGCAATTAGGGGTGGAGACATCTGGGCACTAGAGACATGTGGGCACCTGGACACCTGGGCACTAGGGACATCTGGGCACCTTATTTTGGACGACTGGGCACCTGGACATCTGGGCACTATGGTACATGTGGGCACCTGTACAACTGGGCTCTAGGTACATGTGGGCACCTGGAAAACTGGGCACTGGGGACATGTGGGCACCTGTACAACTGGGCACTAGGGACATGTGGGCACTTGGAGAGATGGGCACCAAAACCATCTGGGCACTAGGGACATGTGGGCACCTGGACGAGTGGGCAATTAGGGGTGGAGACATCTGGGCACTAGAGACATGTGGGCACCTGGACACCTGGGCACTAGGGACATCTGGGCACCTTATTTTGGACGACTGGGCACCTGGACATCTGGGCACTATGGTACATGTGGGCACCTGTACAACTGGGCTCTAGGTACATGTGGGCACCTGGAAAACTGGGCACTGGGGACATGTGGGCACCTGGACAACTGGGCACTATGGACACGTGGGCACCTGTACAACTGGGCACTAGGGACATGTGGGCACTTGGAGAGATGGGCACCAAAACCATCTGGGCACTAGGGACATGTGGGCACCTGGACGAGTGGGCAATTAGGGGTGGAGACATCTGGGCACTAGAGACATGTGGGCACCTGGACACCTGGGCACTAGGGACATGTGGGCACCTGGAGAGGTGGGCACCAAAACCATCTGGGTCTGATAAAGCTCAAAGGTCAGCAAAAAGACTGCAAAGGTCAACCCTGGTTATGTCGAATGGTGGGTTACATCAATAGTCTACAACTTTTCAATAAGAAGTTATAGATTTTTGAAATAGTTCAAAGTTAAGCTTTTTTCACATTTTTCAAAAATATTTTTTTTAAATTAAAAAACACGTTTTCAGACTCAGAAGAGGACGCTGAATCGAATGGGCTAGGTCTCGATTTTGTATGACTCTTAGAAAGTGGTTTAAACAAGCGTTAAAGTTTAGTAAACTTGAAGCTTTTTTCACAAACATATTATTATTTTATTTTGACCCTTCCACCCTCTTATTTATATGATATTGAGTCGAATGGTAGGTTACATCAATAGTCTAGAATTGTTTAATAAGAAGTTTAAGATTTTTGAAATAGTTCAAAGTTTAGCTTTTCTCACATTTTTTAAAAATATTTTATTTTTAAATTAAAAAAAACCTTTTCAGACTCAAAAAAAGACGCTGAATTGAATGGGATAGGTCTCGATTTTCTAGGACCTTGGGAAATAAAAACGGTCACCAAAAAGATTGGACGTTGACTTTTGTATAAAAAACTGATTTTGTTGAGCACAAAATCTGTAACTAATCGCTCCAGATATTTTTTTTAAATCCGAAACTTCTCTCAATCCATATTGAGAGTAAGCCGGATTTTTGGCACCGGCCCTGATTTTTTTTGACACTGATAAAGCTCAAAGGTCAGCGAAAAGACTGCAAAGGTCAACCCTCGTTAAATTTTTAGAAATTGTATTTTTCTTCGAGACTCTGGCTTTAGACTAATGTGATGGCGCTGATTCCAAATATGCAAGTTTCTTTTTTCTCGGACAACAGGAAGTGCCTCAAAAGGCCACTTCCTGGTTGGTTTTAGGGTGTTCCAAGCCTGTGATTACTCTGATATATTTTTTTCCCAAATCTACACGTAAAATGATGCTAAAATTTGAAATAATCAAACCCTAATATCAAATCATGATTTAATTATCCGTTAATTGGCTATGGTTACGGCTTCGCTATCTCGCTCAATATCTCGGATACGATAAGGACTTAGGGTCCACTTTTTGGATATGTTGTAGAGCTGGCTGAGACGCACATGTGGATGTCTTGTTTGTCCCGTTACGACACATTTCTATTTCTGACTTTGTCCTTTGATATGGTCTTAAGATATAAGACTCTATGTGCCTTCTGAAAGTGTAGGAGGTCAACTTAGGAGTGTCGTACCGGGACAAACAAGACATCCACACGTGCGCCTTGGCATGCTGTACAACATATCCGAAAGGTGGATTCTAAAAATGCATCGATTTCGAGATATATCGCTTTATTGCGCGTAATAACTTGACATTTGACCCTAGCCAATTAAGGAGAATGGTAAGGCCGTGTGCGAGGAGAGTTCTATGGGCGCGTTCGGGGCGACGCGCTGACCCAGAAACAGGTGTCCAATTTTGTTTTTACTCCTTTCAAACAGTTTTTCACTATTATATCGGCCCCTAGGGGGCGCTGAAACAATCGGACAACGTATTATTGATCAGCTCTTCACCCCGGACGCGTCCATATAACTTTCCTCACACACAAACATGTGGTTCTGAAAATTAGGGTTATTGGGCTTCTTGAATAATTTGGCCACTAGGGGGCGCTGACACAATTGGACAACAGATTATTATTTTTATTTTTTTCCAGGCGAGGGACCCTCGCCAGGTGCCCACATGTACCTAGTGCCCAGTTGTACAGGTGCCCACATGTACCATAGTGCCCAGATGTCCATATTGCCCAGTTGTCCAGGTGCCCACATGTCCCTAGTGCCCTCATGTCTCCACCCCTAATTGCCCACTTGTCCAGGTGCCCACATGTCCCTAGTGCCCAGATGGTTTTGGTGCCCACCTCTCCAGGTGCACACATGTCCCTAGTGCCCAGTTTCCCAGGTTCCCACATGTCCCTAGTGCCCAGTTATCGAGATGCCTACATGTACCTAGTGCCCAGTTGTACAGGTTCCCACAAGTACCCTAGTGCCCAGATGTCCCTAGTGCCCAGATGTCCATGTGCCCAGATGTCCAGGTGCCCAGTTGTCCCAAACACATGGTGCCCAGATGTCCCTAGTGCCCAGTTGTCCAAGTGCCCAGTCGTCCCAAAAACATGGTGCCCAGATGTCACTAATGCCCAGTTTTCCAGGTGCCCACCACATGTCACATGTACCATAGTGCCCAGATGTCCAGGTGCCCAGTCGTCCCAAAAATATGGTGCCCAGATGTCAATAATGCCCAGTTTTCCAGGTGCCCACCACATGTACCATAGTGCCCAGATGTCCCTAGTGCCCAGTTGTCCAGGTGCCCACATGTCCATAGTGCCCAGTTGTCCAGGTGCCCACATGTCCATAGTGCCCAGTTGTCCAGGTGCCCACATGTCCCCAGTGCCCATTTGTCCAGGTGCCCATATGTACCTAGTGCCCAGTTGTACAGGTGCCCACATGTACCATAGTGCCCAGATGTCCATATTGCCCAGTTGTCCAGGTGCCCACATGTCCCTAGTGCCCTCATGTCTCCACCCCTAATTGCCCACTTGTCCAGGTGCCCACATGTCCCTAGTGCCCAGATGGTTTTAGTGCCCACCTCTCCAGTTGCCCACATGTCCCTAGTGCCCAGATGGTTTTGGTGCCCATCTCTCCAAGTGCCCACATGTCCCTAGTGCCCAGTTGTACAGCTGCCCACGTGTCCATAGTGCCCAGTTGTCCAGGTGCCCACATGTCCCCAGTGCCCAGTTTTCCAGGTGCCCACATGTACCTAGAGCCCAGTTGTACAGGTGCCCACATGTACCATAGTGCCCAGATGTCCAGGTGCCCAGTCGTCCAAAATAAGGTGCCCAGATGTCCCTAGTGCCCAGGTGTCCAGGTGCCCACATGTCTCTAGTGCCCAGATGTCTCCACCCCTTATTGCCCACTCGTCCAGGTGCCCACATGTCCCTAGTGCCCAGATGGTTTTGGTGCCCATCTCTCCAAGTGCCCACATGTCCCTAGTGCCCAGTTGTACAGGTGCCCACGTGTCCATAGTGCCCAGTTGTCCAGGTGCCCACATGTCCCCAGTGCCCAGTTTTCCAGGTGCCCACATGTACCTAGAGCCCAGTTGTACAGGTGCCCACATGTACCATAGTGCCCAGATGTCCAGGTGCCCAGTCGTCCAAAATAAGGTGCCCAGATGTCCCTAGTGCCCAGGTGTCCAGGTGCCCACATGTCTCTAGTGCCCAGATGTCTCCACCCCTAATTGCCCACTCGTCCAGGTGCCCACATGTCCCTAGTGCCCAGATGGTTTTGGTGCCCATCTCTCCAAGTGCCCACATGTCCCTAGTGCCCAGTTGTACAGGTGCCCACGTGTCCATAGTGCCCAGTTGTCCAGGTGCCCACATGTCCCCAGTGCCCAGTTTTCCAGGTGCCCACATGTACCTAGAGCCCAGTTGTACAGGTGCCCATATGTACCATAGTGCCCAGATGTCCAGGTGCCCAGTCGTCCAAAATAAGGTGCCCAGATGTCCCTAGTGCCCAGTTGTCCAGGTGCCCACATGTACCTAGTGCCCAGTTGGCCAAGTGCCCACATGTACCTAGTGCCAGTTGTCAAGGTGCCCAGTTGTACCATAGTGCCCAGATGTCCCTAGTGCCCAGATGTCCAGGTGTCCAGTCGTCCCAACAATATGGTGCCCAGATGTCTCTAGTGCCCTCCTGACTTGATGTATTCGATTCATGTATTGGCCTTATGTTAATAATAATAATT
>NC_139961.1:18504455-18514455 GCF_963454915.1 Gymnoscopelus microlampas | reverse complement strand
CTGTTCTTTTTTTAACGTTTTGACCGATACACCTATAGTAGCCTTGGAAACCGACGGTTTTCTCGAGCCATGTGGCCCAAAGGTCAAGTGTCTATACTCTCACTCCCCAAACGGCCTATAGTGACGTCTTGGGACAAACGTGAGCAAACGTTGAACGTTTGACTGGAATTGGGAGGTACTTCCCAGGCACTTCCGCACTCCAGGAATGCGGAAGTGGCCGTTCTCGTAAAAAGGAAAAAGTCCCCCGCGACGAGCGTTGCGATGTATGCTTCCGCCGTTCGAGTCATGTACAGATAGGGACAGAATCGTAACTCGTACCCCCCCCCCAAAAAAAAATGTATGACAGAAATAAAAACAACCAAACACACACTAAACCAGTGATTCTCAAAGTGGGGTCCAGGGACCCTCAGGGTTCCTTGGGGGGGGAGTGTACAAATGGAACCGAAATTTTGACACTCACAGGTCTGAACCAAATGGACCCTTAAGGGTTAATTTGGTTCCATTTGTACACTCTCAGAGTTATGGCACTAAACCCCATACTACATTCCTGTCCACGGAGGCTCAATGTTATCTCAACAAAATAACACCTGAGAGCGACGGAGCCCAGACTCCCACACCAGGGTTTATACTTGACACTGTAAAAAAAAAGTGTGTGTGTGACGCAACGTATTTTAATGAAAGGCTGATAACCTGAAGGGAGGTAGACACAACAACCCCAGTGTCCTTCAAAGCAAAACAACATATCTTTTTTTAACATTGGACACATAACACCTGCGCACCGAGACGTCTTCAGCACACACATTGGGCCTGCATGGTTAACTTACTTCACACTCGCAAAAGACAGGCAGAAGACACACACAAACATGGGTAAGTTTGTTATGTAAATTAAGCCATTTAATGACTCCCAAACGGCTATCTGTTGGAATAAAAACCTTCTTCAACATTCAAACTGTGTTAATAACTGCTCGTTAAAATGAGTTATTAACTAATAAGTGCATCCTACCTATGTTGAATGCACTTATTGTAAGTCGCTTTGGATAAAAGCGTCTGCTAAATGACTGTAATGTAATGAAAAAAAAATACGAATGTATTTAGCTCAGTTGTGGCTTTCCATGACAGTCGAATTGAGTCCTGTTTCTTTTTCCACGGCCAATTTTATCAAAATCTAGAAAGTTCCTAATTGTCACTAACTCATACAAGTAAAAGCAGTGAAATGATGTTGGGACTTGTTCCGCACATTGTCCTACAATCTAACATAATAATAAATTGAAGCCAAAAAAAAAGAATAGTAATAGTATTATATAATATTATCATTTACCAGCATTTTCTAAAAACAATTAAAGGTAATTGCAGATACATAATCAAAGCAGCAATGTTCGCTCAAATGCTCAAAGTAGTCCTGCATACAATACATAGAATAAGCATATATTCCAACAAAGATGTCGATATGCAAAAGGTTGTGGACATGTTATTAGACAAATGGGTGCAGAGGTAAACCAATATTGCCAATATTGTGTGCATGTGAATAGTAATTACTTCAACTAGAGTCTAGACAGAGAGAGAGAGAGAGAGAGAGAGAGAGAGAGAGAGAGAGAGAGAGAGAGAGAGAGAGAGAGAGAGAGAGAGAGAGAGAGATAGGCCTTTCACTGTCATAAAACACTGCCAATCACCAGCTGGGGGTCACAGGATGTGTGTGTGTGTGTGTGTGTGTGTGTGTGTGTGTGTGTGTGTGTGTGTGTGGGGGGGGGGGGGGGGGGGGGGGGGGGGGGGTAAGATGGTCGATCGAAGGGGAGGGGGGTGGGCTCAGATGTGCTGAAGAGATCAGAAGAATGAAGGATTGTGTGTGTGTGTGTGTGTGTGTGCGTGCGCAACTGCACGTGTGTGTGGGTGTATGGTGGGGCGCTTCCAGGTGAGGACCACTGGAGAAAGTGGTGTGTGTGTGTGTGTGTGTGTGTGTGTGTGTGTGTGTGTGTGTGTGTGTGTGTGTGTGTGTGTGTGTGTGTGTGTGTGTGTTGTGTGTGTGTGTGTGTGTGTGTGTGTGTGTGTGTGTGTACAGGGGGGTTTATCCTCTTTGGTCGGAGCAATCCTGGGGGCCTGGGGCCTCATTCACATGGTAATGGCTGAGTAAATCACATCTGTTCCTACACACACACACACACACACAAACGCGTGCGTGCGCACACACTCGCGCACTACACACGCCGGTGCTCGTGGATCTTTGTCACCTGAATAGAATCCTCACCAGGTATCAAACAAGCTGCAGGAAATTAGGTGGGGGGATATGTGTGTGTGTGTGTGTGTGTGTGGTGTGTGTGTGTGTGTGTGTGTGTGTGTGTGTGTGTGTGTGTGTGTGTGTGTGTGTGTGTGTGTGTGTGTATACAGTATGTGGGGGGCTCCTCATCCCCAGGCGACCGGCAAGCTCTCTGCTCCCCAATCAGTAAATGAGACACACACACACACACACACACACACACACACACACACACACACGCACACACGCTTTTCTTACTATACTTGTGAGGACTAAGCATTTTCGGTTGGTGATTTTATGACTGCCATGTATAAAAAAGCCGATGTTTAATTGTGAGCTTGTAGATCTGCTATTTCCGGTGCGTGACACTGGTCTGTAACCAGTGTTTTCCTCATTGTAACTCCCCAAATCTTTTATTTATTCTTATTTTAATTTTATATTTGTTTTACCATAAAGCAACCATTTCTCTTGTGAGGACCAGGACAATGGTCTTCATATTGTCTGTTTTGTTCAAATTCTACTATATTTGTGGGGACATTTGACCCTCACAAGTAGTGACACACGCACATACACACATACACAGGTGCCCCCCCTCTCTCTCTCTCTCTCTCTCTCTCTCTCTCTCTCTCTCTCTCTCTCTCTCTCTCTCTCTCTCTCTCTCTGGGGACAGTTCAGTCTCTTTGACACTGTGTTACCAACTTCCTAATTAACCAGGCAGCCGCGGGAGGGAGGAGGGGCGTTGGGGGTCTCCACCCCAAAGCCATGCCCCCTCGTCTGGGCTGAACACTGACTGACCCCCCCCCCCCACACACACACACACACACACACGCTTTTCTGTCTACATCTGTACTTATAGCGTTTACATTACGGGCACCACAGTTGATTGAACGAATAATAAATTATGAAAAATAAGTAAAAAATAATCTTTATGAAATATTCAAACCATTTTTCTTTTGTTTCCCTTTTTAAAAAACGCTTCACGGTGTGAATTTCAGTAGACTAACTTAGATGTTTGCACTCTATGTGTATTACAGCTGGTGCTTTGTGTACCAGCAGAGATTAAATGCAACAACAAAAGACTGTGATTGTATTGATAACAGTAATATACAAATAAATAAATGCAAACTTAAGGAAATGAACACGGCAGCAATAACACGGCAGCCGTTTGGCCGTGTACGCTTTCCGAGATGTGGGTCCTAAATCCAGAAAAGGTTGATAACCTTTGATTTAAAAGACTATAACATTAAAGATGAAAGGCTACTTCGGTAACATTACAAGGTAGGTACAACCAGAGCCTTGTATTAGAGAGTTGTGTCACCTCGGGGGCAGAAAACAGCGCCGGTCATGTGGTTCATGTAATCTCGAAATAGTGACAAACGCTCATAGACTCCAGTGCATACCGTAAAGTTCCAGTTCAGGGCTTTGTCACTATTCGCCAATAGAAGGCTCTGTAGAAGACCTGACCCCGGTGAAGTGAACGGAGGTGACACAACTCTCCTTATATTGCTCTGGGTACAACATAAAAGAACACTGAAAGACTGAGGTTCAGCGCGTCACGACTTCAGACTTTGATGTCTTTCCTAAATAATTACCCAGGGTCGAGTTTGCTAAAGATTCTGGGTTGTATAATATTGTCACAAGCGCTCTGTCTGCCCCGTAAGACAATATAATATTGGGACAAGAGCTGTTATTATAGCTTTTAATACCCTTTGTCTGTTTAGCCGGGTGCTTATTTAGTGGGTGCTTTTTTTTTGTTACTCATAAAACATTGACTCAGAGTTCTGTCTCTCTAACAATTTAGGCCTTCTGCAGAAGCTCTTTATCCAGGGCGACTTACAGTAAGCAAGGTAAAACACATACATCAAATGCAGAGAGACAGTGTAAGTGCCTCAGTGAACTAGGATCACAGGTAAACCAAGAATCTAAATAACATGCTGTCTAAATAAAATAAAAAAACGCTGTGGTCAAGAAAAAAAAGTCTACTTTAAGTTACAAAAAACACGAGAACAAACGACCAAGGTGTGTCTACATGCTCGTCATACCTAGGTTAACCCATCTAATCCGGGAACCTATCTGTGTCACTTTAGATTTCTTTGGCGATTTTTTGAAAAATCATGGAAAATGTGTGTAAATCTTTGAATTTATACAGTATATATTTTAAAGCGAACCTTTGTAACTCAAATCTTTGCTTCTGGGGGGTCCCTGGAAAAATAACATTTCCATTTCTTTGATTGCGATACATATCGGCCAAATACATATCTAAATATTTTTTTTCTAAATCATAAGTATGTTGCTATATCTGTGGTGCTCCAACTTTTCCATATCAAGGACAACCCAAAAGTATATGCATTATCTCAAAATATGTTGTTCCAGGGACCCCCAAGAAGCACAGATCGGAATAAAACATTTTCGCTTTAAAACATATAAATTCAAAGATTTTGAAAACATTTTCAGGATTTAAAAAATAAATAGCTGACCTACAAGCTCATAGTGCGGCACTATGCGCTTGTAGATCTGCTATTTTTGAACAGCCAAAGAAATATTAAAATGACACAGATGCGTTCCCTGTCTTAATGGATTAAGGGCTAAGGGCTGAGGGGGCTGAGGTGAAGTCTGAAGAGGTGAGTCGGAAAATCGGGAGTGAATCTGCTGTTCTAACTGCTCTTCAGAGCAAAGACATGAAAAGTCCTCCTTATACAAACACTTCCTGGCTTTAAGCGCATAATCAATTTCATTCCACCCTTATATGAATATTTCAAATTCGTTCACGTCCTCGTTGCTTATAAAGAACGGCGTGATCAGCTGCTATGATTGTAATGCGCCGTCTGTCGGGTTGATTTTATATTCTACCTGGCGGATTCATTACTGCCACTATGCTATGTACATATGTAATATTCCGTACATAATTGAACAGTCTCCCTTCGGTGCGATATGGGGGCGGATGTGTGTGAGCGAACGAACAAACGAACACGCACGCGCACACACACGTTGGTATTACTATACTTGCGAGGACATCAAGATTTTAGGATGTTCTTTTAGGATTTTTGGGGGTTTTCTTTGGGGGCTTTTATGCCTATCGATAGGATAGTAGTCTGACAAGAAGTGGGGAGAGAGAGAGATGGGGAGTGACATGCAGCAAAGGCCGTCGGGATCGGGACTCGAACCCGCGACGCACTGTCATTGGACGAGCCCATGTGCCTGGACCGCTACGCCAGCGGTCCAGGCCTCCCTGAATCTTTTTAATCGTAACAAATAAAACATTTCTCTAGGGAAGACCAGGACAATATTATCCTCACCATTTCTCAAACTCTACACGCACGCACGCACGCACGCACGCACGCACGCACGCACGCACGCACGCACGCACGCACACACACACACACACACACACACACACACACACACACACACACACACACACACACACACAAGCAGGGGAATAGAGAGTCAGTTCGGCAGCTCACATTATTCGAGGACAGAAGACAGACGTATAATTCTATCACCTTTGGGAGACTGCACACACACACACACACACACACACACACACACACACACACACACACACACACACACACACACACACACACACACACACACACACACACACACACACACACACACACACACACACACACACACACAGAACAAACAAGGGGGGGCAGGGGGCTTGCCGTAGTAATCTACACATCAATTATCCCGCCGCCGCTAATTAGCACCTTGGCCGTGGGTATAAGCTCAGGTGTGCGCGCGGAGCGCACGCGGCCCAAGCCGCCTTTCATCAAGGCTCTGATCAAAAAACACGAGACGGATTGACAGAAACACGGGGTGGCAGAACCCAGGGTAGGTGAGACGCGGGCTCAGATCTACATTTCCTTTTTACTCGCGGCGCGTGGAGACTTCCGTCTGTGTGCGCGCGTGTGTGTGTGTGTGTGTGTGTGTGTGTGTGTGTGTGTGTGTGTATGTGTGTGTGTGTGTGTGTGTGTGTGTGTGTGTGTGCGTGTGTGTGCGTGCGTGTGTGTGCATGTGTCTCTGACAAACCCAGAGCAGAGGACTATGGGTAATAGGGACGTATACTGCATATAGTACATCATTCCAAAAAAGGAGGAAGGAAACAATTTAGTCAAATGAAAAGCGAGCGGCCATTAAGAGGCTCCGACAGGCCTCTATTGTTTCTGGTGTGTTCCTCCGCCCCTCGACATGAAGCCATTTCCTCTCTGCGTGGCGTTGTGTCTTTGGGAGGCTTGTTATTATAGAGTGGCGCTTGGCCCGCTCTGTGGCGCTTGAATTTAGTTAACCATCGAGCTGTGGTGGAAAAAGTACTCAAATTCTTTACTTAAGTAAAAGTACCAATACTGCAATATAAAAATACTCAGTTACAAGTAAAAGTCCAGAATTAAAAATTGACTTGAGTAAAAGTACAAAAGTATTGGCATCAAAATGTACTTAAAGTACCAAAAGTAAAAGTACTAAATATTTGAAAATAGCCGATCTACAAGCTCACAACGCGTCGCGATGCGACGCGTTGTGAGCTTGTAGATCTGCTATTTTCAAATAGCCCATAGGTATGAAATAGGGCTAAAGTGGTTAATGTATGTTTCATTATATCATAGTTTATATCTGAAAAGTAACTAGTAACTAAAGTTGTCAAATAAATGTAGTGGAGTAAAAGTACAATATTTGCCTCTGAGATGTAGTGGAGTAGAGGTAAAAGTACTGGAAATTGGAAATACTCAAGTAAAGTACAAATACCTCAAAATTTTACTTAAGTATAGTACTTAAGTAAATGTACTTAGTTACTTTCCACCACTGCCATCGAGTGCATCCTGCAACAACACACGCTATAGTCGCTATACTTTACTCTCTCTCTCTCTCTCTGCTCTACTGCTAATCAGTGTTGGAAGAAGTACTCAGATGTTTTACTTAAGTAAAAGTGGCAATACCGCAATATAAAAATACTGTTACAAGTAAAAGGCCTGTGTTCGAAATGTTACTTGAGTAAAAGTACAAAAATATTGGCATCAAAATATACTACCAAAAAGTACTAATGTTTGAAAATAGCAGATCTACAAGCTCTCAACGCGTCGCGATGCGTTGGGCATAGGGCTAAAGTGATTAAAGTATGTTTTATAATATAGTCATTTATATCTGCAAAGTAAGAGACTGCTTTGTCAGAGACTAGTAACTAAGGTTTTCAAATAATTGTAGTGGAGTAAAAGTACAATATTTGCCTCTGAGATGGAGCAGTAGGGAAGTAAAAGTACTGCAAATTGGAAATACTCTGGTAAGGTAAAAAGTAACTCAAAATTGTACTTAAGTACATGTACTTAGTTACTTTCCACCACTGCTGCTAATGTACGTACGAATGAGAACAGAGGGGAGAGTGGAGGAGAGGCTTAACTCCTGTGCTATGCACGCCGTTTACCCCCGCTATAACCCTACTTAGCTGACTGGAGGCCCACAGGGCTCTGTGCTAGAAACGTGTACATGTGTGCAGAAACGTGTGCACGTGTAAACATGTACAATTGACAACAGCGAGAGGGTTCTTACCTGCTTTTGGGGAGAGGAGATGTTGGTCAGGATGAGGAGGGGAGGGGCATCATTACCGAAAAAAAGAAAAGAGAGAAACACAGGAAATGATTAACGATTGGTTGACAACGGCGTTTAATATTGACATCGCAAAATGACATGAAGTCAGTCAGTTCCCACAAGCAGAATGAAGCGACCACCCTTTCACACGCAAACACACACACACACGTGTGTGTGTGTGTGTGTGTGTGTGTGTGTGTGTGTGTGTGTGTGTGTGTGTGTGTGCGCGCGCTAGTGCATGCAAGTGTGACAAGCTAACAGGACAGAGTTATCTTCTACGGCCGCAGGATCCATTTGCGGATAACTGCACTTAATCCATTTAAGTCAGCATCTCTGTGTGTGTGTGTGTGTGTGTGTGTGTGTGTGTGTGTGTGTGTGTGTGTGTGTGTGTGTGTGTGTGTGTGTGTGTGTGTGTGTGTGTGCGCGCACGCGCGTCCGTGGGGTGTATATCTGATGGAAAGGTCATAAATCACTCAGTAGAAGTTGAAAAAGTAGGATTCCCAGAGAGAGAGAGAGAGAGAGAGGGAGAGAGAGAGAAGTTGAGAGATACTAAGCAGCATAGTACATAAACGCCTCAGTCATTAAAACCGCAGTTTTTTTTTGCCAGTTTTTTTTGGCCGGTGAAAGGCTAAAATATCAATTCAGATCATATTTATACAACAGAACAACCTTTCTTCTGCCAAACAACATTGTTTTGATCTGGAAAGCCATAGCAGCTGAGGCTTGAATGCTCACGTTTCCTTATTTCCCTAAGTCACGTGTATAAGCCGGCAGCAATCAGCATGCAGCTTGGTAATGTGGAAGGTGTAACTTTTCAAAGATCACACACACACACACACACACACACACACACACACACACACACACACACACACACACACACACACACACACACACACACAGATTTGGTGTAGAGTGGACCGTGTCACTATAGAGGGTTTAAGTGGTTACTGGTTAAAGGGTTAAATAGTTACATGCCTATAGTATAGAACCTTGAGCTATGTGTTGTCAGTGGTTTAATGCACATGATGAACTGTCTTCAGGACTGTAGCGGAGCTTGGCTGGCACCCAGCTGGGAATTGAACCTCTCACCCGCCCGCCGTGCCGTTATAGTGCCTTGCTCTATCGACTTGAGCCACACAGGGGAATAGAACCCTTTCACCCTGGGAAACAAAGGAAAATAGACTCCTGCCGAGAGAGAGAGAGAGAGAAATAATGGTTTTTCACCTATCTTCTCATCTACACAGGAAACTGTGTGGCAGCCTCCAGGGAGCATTCAGCTTCCTCTCCTCTCCTCTCCTCTCCTCTCCTCTCCTCTCCTCTCCTCTCCTCTCCTCTCCTCTCCTCAAAATGGACAACATCCTTCTGACAGCGTTAAATACATCCCTCTTCTGTCTCCCTCTCTTTATGTCTGTCTCTGTGTGTCTGTCTGTTTTCATGTCACTCTCTCTATTTCTCCCTCTGACTATTTGAGCTCATTGTAACATAAGTGTCGGTGTCCGTGCGTGCATGCAGTGGTGGAAAAAGTACTCAAATTCTTTACTTAAGTAAAAGTAACAGTACTGCAATATAAAAATACTCTGTTACAAGTAAAAGTCCAGAATTCAAAACGTACTTGAGTAAAAGTACAAAAGTATTGGCATCACAATGTACTTAAAGTACCAAAAGTAAAAGTACTAAAATATTTGAAAATAGCCGATCTGCAAGCTCACAACGCGTCGCATCGCGACGCGTTGTGAGCTTGCAGATCGGCTATTTTCAAATAGCCTAGGTATAAAATAGGGTTAAAGTGGTTAATGTATGTTTCATTATATCATAATTTATATCTGAAAAGTAACTAGTAACTAAAGCTTTCAAATAAATGTAGTGGAGTAAAATTACAATATTTGCCTCTGAGATGTAGTGAAGTAGAAGTAAAAGTATTGGAAATTTGAAATACTCAAGTAAAGTACAAATACCATTTTTTTTAACTTAAGTAGGCCTACAGTACTTAAGTAAATGTACTTAGTTACTGTCCACCACTGTGTGCGTGCTGTGTGTGTGTGTGTGTGTGTGTGTGTGTGTGTGTGTGTGTGTGTGTGTGTGTGTGTGTGTGTGTGTGTGTGCTCGCGCGCAGCGCGCAATAATGGATAGCTAATTGACCCCATGGGGATTTGCGTTGTA
>NC_139961.1:18499155-18501755 GCF_963454915.1 Gymnoscopelus microlampas | reverse complement strand
TTGCTTCTGGGGGGTCCCTGGAACATTCTACAAATGCCCTCTAAATCCTAACTGTTTTTTTGGAAAAACGTATGTTTCTATATCAGTGGTTCTCAAACATTTTTCATGTCAAGGACCCCCAAAATGATATGTATTTGGCCGCCGACCCCCCCATCTCAAAATATGTTGTTCCGGGACCCCCCAGAAGCAAAGACTTGTTCGAAAATGCGAAAAATGTTCGCTTTAGAAAGATAATTATATATATTCAGAGATTTAAACAAAGTTTCACAATTTGAAAAAAATTGCAGATATACAAGCTCGTAGCCTGTAGGATCTGCTATTTTTGAATAGCCTAAGGCATCTAAAAAAATAACACGCAGATGCGTTCCGGTCTTAAGGGGTTAAACTGAATAATGGATGCATACTTCCATGTTTGGCATGATGAGGCAATTTGCAGCCCCTTACGACCCAGCTCTGTGCTCAGGGAGAGAGAGAGAGAGAGAGAGAGAGAGAGAATGAATAATTCAGCTCGTCCAGGTGCAGAGGTTGAGAGACTCGTCTCCCCCCCGTTATCTCCGCCAAAATAACAGAGAGGACCACAATCACCGTTCACTCCCCAAAAAAAAAAAAATCCTCGAACAACCGCAGGAATAGGAATAGAAGAGGTGTGGAGATTAGAGGAACGAGGATTCCCACGAAGACAAACTGAACGATACATGCACGCGCGTCCTTTAAATTTTGCATTGGTGGAAAAAAATCTGTATCAATACTGCGATGTAGAAGTACTCCATTACAAGTAGAAGTCCGGAATTCAACATTTACTTGAGTAAAAGCACAATAGCATTGGTATCAAAATGTACTTAAAGTACCAAAAGTAAAAGTACTAAAATGTTTGAACATAGCAGATCTACAAGCTCACAACGCGTCGCGAAGGGTTGTGAGCTTGTAGATCTGCTATTTTCGAATAGCCTAGGTATAAAATAAGGCTAAAGTGGTTAACGAATGTTTTATAATGTAATCATTTATATCTGCAAAGTAACTAGTAACTAAAGTTTTCAAAAAATCCTAGTGGAGTAAAAGCACACTATTTGCCTCTGAGATGTACAGTAGGCCTAGTGGAGTAGAAGTAAAAGTACAGAAATTTGGAAATACTCAATAAAAGTAAAAAATAAATACCTCAAAATTGTACTTAAGTACAGTACTTGAGTAAATGTACTTAGTTACTTAGTTAGCAGAGCGATGGTGGAAAGTGAAGCGCTGCTGCAGATTGAATGGTTATTGTTGGTGTTTTTATATTCCTCTGAGATGACACAGTCTAACTGACTGTCAGAAACAAACGGCACACCTCCAAATCTAAACCGACAGACCTGACAAAACCTCTCTCTGTCTCTCTCTCTGTGTGTGTGTGTGTGTGTGTGTGTGTGTGTGTGTGTGTGTGTGTGTGTGTGTGTGTGTGTGTGTGTGTGTGTGTGTGTGTGTGTGTGTGTGTGTGTGTGTGTGTGTGTGTGTGTGTGTGTGTGTGTGAGAGATAGGTTTATCCTCGGTGAAGGAGAGAATAGACCTGTTTGTTGCTGTATGAATGGAGGGATTTCGAAGGTGCGTCTGATATGAAAAATGGATCCTGACAGGTGAACAAAAACACAGTGGAACCTGCAGGAGTGCAGGACTCGACACAATAGTATTTAAAGAACGTTTACAGCTATTAAAAAATGACACCTCATTGAAGAAGCCTTTTGTCTAAACCAGTGTTGATTTTGACAGCAAATTTTGATCTAGTTTAGTCATAGTCTTTTGAACAGGTCATATTTTAGTCATCTGAAAAGTTTTCCTTTTTGTCCAGTTTTAGTCGACTAAATATCACAAGATTATAGTCGACTAAATCGGCAGTTGATTTAGTCGACTATAATGTAATGGGGTTGTATGTCTGCGGCCTTGATGGCGTCGTAATGCCTGATTTTGCACTTGGTTGCATGCTGAAAATAGCAGATCTACAAGCTCACAACGTGTCGCAGCGCGACACGTTGTGAGCCTGTAGATGTTTGGTTGCGCAACACCCAGGCGCAACCAAACATTAAATTACATGTCTTTTAGTTCTACTGGATCTATTCTCCACTAGTCCTAACATTTTAGTCTAGTTTTTATTGTTGATGAAATTGTCAATATATTTAGTCTTAGTTTTAGTCATCGTAGCTTAGTTTTTATTTCGTTTTTATTTAGTTTTCGTCAGTAGAAAAGGCAGTCGACGTACATTTTTCGAAATCAACACTGGTGTACACCCCAATTCTACAATACAAATGGTTTTACAATTACAATATAGGCATTTAGCAGACACTCCTCATCCAGAGCAACTTACAGTAAGCAAGGTAAACACATACAATGCAGAGAGACAGTGTAGTGCCTCAGTAAACTAGGAGGACAACCGAGATCTAAACAATACTATTACAATAATAATGATATTATGTACATTGAAACTACAGTAGGCCATATAAACAATGATCTGTCTTTTTGGCCAATATTGTAAACAATACAGTAGCTCATTTTAAATCCCTTTCAAAATAGATAAACTATTCTCTACTACTACTACTCCTACTACTACATATAATAATAATAATAACTAGAAA
>NC_139961.1:18489155-18494155 GCF_963454915.1 Gymnoscopelus microlampas | reverse complement strand
ACCCGTTAAAGGCCTTTGAAGTGTGCTGGTCTGTGTCAGTTCTACACATAGACTGTATCAAAGAGATGGACAAAGTCACTCCCCCAGACTCTACAGACCGCAAATGAAGCCTATTTTTTCAACAATTTCAAATCCGCCATCTTTAATATATACAAAAAAAGAAACCGGATATCAATCGCTAAATGAATGCTATTGGTTGGGTAGCTTGTCAATCAAGAGCTGGGAGGGGGGGATGAATGCTATTGGTTGGGTAGCTTGTCAATCAAGAGTGGGGGGGGGGGGGGGGGGGGGGGGGTGAATGCTATTGGTTGTGTAGTGTTGGTTGTAGATCTGCTATTTTTGCTAAATCATGAAAATGTGTGATAATTCTTTGAATAAATATGTTTTATTCTGAGGGTCCCTGGAATTTCTCTTTTTGAGATGTGGGTCTGCGGCCAAATACATGTCATTTTTGGGGGTCCTTGACATGAAAAAGTTTGAGAACCACTGATATTATAGCAACATACGGCTTTCAGAAAACCTGTTAGGATTTAGAAGACATTTGTAGATTCCCGTTCCCCGGAATGAATGGGCCAATGGCCTGGAGAGGTCCATCAGAATGGGATCCTATGGGGAACACATTTTTTCACGGACGCATCCCACATACTCAGCTGCACTGCTCATCCCACAAATGCACGTTCCCTACAAACGGGGCACCATTAAAAGGGCAATAAACAGGCTTTCCGACAGCATAAAAGCCATTGCCAAGAACATTGTTGCAACAGAGAAATAACCCACCAAACATAGATTTCTAAACTCATGGTGCTATGTTTAGTATAATGTATTACTTTTCCTGAGTAAAACTTGCCCAGGGACTCTCATGCTTGTGACAAAACTGGTTCTAATAAAAGAGCCTGGGTGTTAAACGGAGGCTTGAGCGGACAATACCCTTCTCCTTTCCACTTTTAAAAACCTGTGTTTCTTTTTACGGCGTTCGATGAAAAGCCGCTAACAGGTTGAATAAAGGCAGGAAAGTGCGGCCTCACGTTCAACCCCGCGCTCTTAACCCATTCAGACCGGGAACGCATCTGTGTCATTTTTGGATTTGAGCTAAAAAAAAAAAAAACATTATTTTACACTTTGGCTATTGAAAAATAGCAGATATACAAGCTCGTAGCGTAGATCTGCTATTTTTTTATTTTGTTGAAAATCTGTGAATATATATATTCAATTAAAGCGATCATTTTGAACTCAAATATTTGCTTCTGGGGGGTCCCTGCCTGGAACAAAATATTTTGAGATGGGGGTCCGTGGCCAAATACATATTATTTTGGGGGTCCCTGACAATTATGAAAAAGTGTGAGAACCACTGATATAGCAACATGTACGTTTTTTAGAAAACTGTCTGGATTTAGATGACATTTGTAGAATCGGCTTCAGGTCTTAATGGGTTAAAGACGAGTTTAAGATTGAAAAAAGAAAATGACCCTCACGCCCAAACAAATCTTAATTCAGATTATTACGGTACACGAGGGAGTGGTACGGCCTTTCGAACCCCAGACCTCTTACAATTGGTGTGAGCCACTTCCACAAATGTTATCAGCTGAGTCATTAAAAAAGAAAAGAATAACTTTTCACCACTCAAAAGTTAGGGAGAGCTCAGACTATTGTGTCTGGGTCTGGTGAACTTCTGTTGTAGCGTGACCACTCACTGGCCCTGCATTGTCTTCTATGAACACAGTGGGGGGAGGGAGGGAGGGAGGGAGAGAGAGCTGACCTTTGGCCAGAGGTTCGGGTAGGCTGTATCGTTTTGTTTCTTGCCGCTTATAGAACAGGGTTTTCGTCCCCGCAAAAGTCGACCAATCGCTATTTACCCCTCTGAGCGCATGACTTGTATGCATGACCGTGTAACTCGCAATGGCAGAGCATGAAAACAGCAATATCTAACTTTCCTCTTCTACCCCGAATTTGAACCCGGTTTCCTGCGCAAGTGCTGACATTTTTTACCATTGAGATAATAGAGCCTGTCTGCTTGCTCAGGGGAGAAATGTAATCTTGACCAACCGGTCAAACTTCGTGTCAGATCCTGTGTCTAGGTGAGACATGACCTTTGACACGATCTAAATAGTCTCAATAGAAGAGCAGGGAGACAAAATACAACCACCCCAATTGTTTGAGTCATATTGTACCATACAGATTGGACAAAATGACATGTTATTCATAAAAAAAAAAGGTTACATAGTGAGGCTTCAAGTTAATGGGACATTAGCCTGAACTATGGACGGCACGCGGCACTTTGTGTGGCTTTGGTCGGCTAAGTCGTTTTAACCCATTGATACCTGGAACGCATCTGTGTCACTTTAGATGTCTTTGGCTATTCAAAAATAGCAGATATACAAGCTCATAGCGCGGCACCGAGTGCCGCACTATGAGCTTGTAGATCTGCTATTTTTGAAAAATCTTGAAAAAAATATTTTTAATTTTTTTCCAAAAACTGTTTAGATTCTTTTAAATTATCGCCTCAGGTCTTAATGAGTTAAAAAAAAAAAAACTGACCGGGTGCCTTCAGAGTGGCTTTTTACCGTTCATTGTTACGTCACGTTCAGATACTTGTGTCTGGTGAACTTCTGCTCTATCATAGCTTGACCAATCTGCCCCCGTACTGTCTCCACTGAACACAGTGGAAGAGAGAGAGAGAGAGAGAGAGAGAGAGAGAGAGAGAGAGAGAGAGAGAGAGAGAGAAAGTGCCTGGACATCAAAAACTTCACAACTCAATTATTTGGCCATTTGATTCATGTGCTAACCAGCTGATCAATGCAGATTAATTATGTAAGAGTGGTTCTGGCAGGGTGCCACCGGAAGATCCAAACACACTGGAGAGACTGCAGCGCAGGTACACTACCACTGGCTGCCACACACACACACACACACACACACACACACACACACACACACACACACACACACACACACACACACACACACACACACACACACACGCAAAAAAATGGCAATTTTTTTTCTCGAAAATAGCAGATCTACAAGCTCATAGCGTGGCACGCGCCAAAGTATAAAATATGGGTAAAGGGGTTTTTATGAGTACTATTTTTCCCATTTTTAGCATTAACCCTAAAGCCAACCCAATAGCAGATCTGCGGAGCTCACAAAAGAGCTTGTACAGCCATTTTCGGTTTATTATGCGACACCATCTTGCAACTACAGTAAGTACAACCCTAACCCCTAAATGTAACCTCTAGATAGTTAACCCTAACCTGAAACTGTCTCTTAATTGTAAGCCTAAAAAGTAACTATAAAACAACGTTTCCCCTTTCCTCACAATCTCTATTTCTCAAATTCTGCTATAGTTGCCGGAACATATTGGCCCTCACAAGTATAGCAGTGCAAGCACACACACACACACACACACACACACGCGCGCGCGCAGACACACAAAGCACAGAGAGCACGAACAGAGACACATACAGGAGTGCAGACGGAAGCACAAGATCTAGATACATGTGTATGCCGCGCGCACACACACACACACACACACACACACACACACACGGACGGACGTGCACGCTGGCCTGCTTTCTGACAAGCGCTCTCTGTCTCTCTTATTACTGAAACAAACAGAGTGCCAAGCCTCGGCGGCGCAGCGCCTAATGAGCTGCTTATTATATTTACCTTTAGATAAGGTGAGCTGGCCGCCTGCCGATAGACCCAGATAACAGCCCGATTACACACACACGCACGCGCAAACGCACACACACACACACACACACACACACACACACACAGACTGCAGGTCTGCATTACCGTACTTGTGAGAACATCGATGTTTTATGACAGCGTAGAAACATCTAGGATTTCAACTGTGTTCATGCCAAGGACCCCCTAAATTGATATACGTTTGGCCCGCGGACCTCCGTCTGAAAATGCTTTGTGCCAGGGACCCCCACCCCAGAAGCAAAGATTTGAGTTAAAAATGTTTGCTTTAGAATATATATTCAAAGACATGCACGGATTTTCGCGATTTTTTCAAAAATAGCAGATCTACAAGCTCATAGCGCGGCACTCGGTGCCACGCTATGAGCTTGTAGATCTGCTATTTTTGAATAGCCAAAGCTAAGTGGTTTAAAATGGTTGTGACGCTATGTTAACTCATTTTGCTGAGGACCCCCTGCGGTAACCCCTCAAGGACCACTGGTGGTCCCCGGACCACTGGTTGAGAACCACTGGCGTAGAACATAGCTGGAAATAGCCTAAAAAAATCCGATCTACAAGCTCGCGACATGTCGCGCTTCCACACGACCCAGTATAAAAATAGGAATAACCCGTTATCTCAAATCTGAGTGTCTAATCCTAACCCCAACCAGAACGTTATCCTAATTGTATAAGCTTATGTCGAGAAATTGGTTTTAACTGTAAAACAACCATTTATCTCGAAAAATGTGTCCTCACACTGTCTTATTTCTCAAATTCTACCATACTTGTGGGGACATTAGGCCCCTCGCAAGTATAGTTGTACAAGTGCGCGCGTGCTGGCACACACACACACACACACACACACGCACACACGCACACACGCACACACGCACACGCGCACACGCACACACGCACACACGCACGCACGAACATACAGGAGTGTTTTTTTTTTGGCATTTCGGGGGTCACGGTAGGTTAAAGAAGAAAGATTGATTGAAAGGGGGAATGCGAAGGAGTGTTTAAACGGAGCTCGCTAACAAGATAAAGGCTTGGTAATTTCACACACAAATCAGTGAAAATGTCAAACAAGGCGGCGGTAGCAACAAGGACCGCAGACAGGCGAGCGGGGGTGTTTTTGGCCTCGTAGAGCCCCCGTAGATCAAAATGAAGAAGAAAAAAAAAGCTTAAATGGAGGAATGTGATACCGTGACAGATGGTGAGACAGACAGAAATGGGTTTTTTTTAAGCGTAAATGAGAGGCCTGGACACTGAACAGTGAATACATACAGTAAATACAGGTAGTATTTTAGTCA
>NC_139961.1:18464155-18484155 GCF_963454915.1 Gymnoscopelus microlampas | reverse complement strand
GTGACTCGTCTCTCCGTCTCTAGCACGGGGGGGGCCCCGAACGCGGCCAATCGGCCACAGACCCCCCCCCCCCCCCCCCCCCCCCCCAAAGTGAGTAACTAAGTACATTTACTCAAGTGCTGCACTTAAATACACTTCAGGGGTGATATGAGTGTTAACCGATTGTACACTTTTGAAGTACTTTTACTTTACTTACATGTTATACTTCTACTCCACTACAGTAGGCTACTCAAAGACAAAGACAAAACTTGCACTTTGTACTCCAACACAGTTATTTGATATAGCTGTAGCCTAGTTACTGGTAACTTTGCAGTTTTAGATTATTATATTAACACATGGGGTGCCAGTTTTTTTTTTAAAACAGAGTACACTGAGTGCCAGGATTTTTAACCATTTTTGAGGAGCCGAGATACAGGCTTTTGAAGTCATAAGTTAACCAGGAAGTGGATTGGAGTCTAAATCTTCGGAAAATGATATCTCCTGGTGCTGTGAAGGATTTTTTTTTTTTTTTTTTTCAATTTTTCTTTTTTTTCAAAAAACGTGTTTTGCACTCCATGGTTGTATTCCCAAAACCGTATATATACGGTTTTGGCACCCAATGTGTTAACAAATAAAAATAAACATTATATACTTCGGCTATTCAAAATTTGCCATTCTACAAGCACACAAAAGATGGCCTATTTAAATTTCTTTTAACATTTTGAAGGATATTAGTACTTTTACTTTGGCACTTGAGTATACTTTGATGCCAAGAGCTCTTACTCAAGCAAAGCATTTGAATACAGGTCTGTTCCAAAAAAAAGTACTTATTCCACCACTAACCCCCCCCCCCCCTCCCCCCCTCAACCCCAGCTGCCCTCCACACGCACACGCACACACACACACACACACACACACACACACACACACACACACACACACACACACGCGCGCGCGCGCACACCGCCCCCACCCCCGAGACAGGAAAATGCCAGTGCGATTACGCCGGTGGCTGCAGCCCCCTTTCATAATAACAGGAATAATGAGAGAATTTCAGCAATGTACCCGGTTGCCATTATACCACCAGAGCCCACAATAAGAGCCCGGGCGGAGCGGCGGAGAGCAGCACACAGCGCGGAGCGGGGAGCGGGGGCACAAGGTAGGCGGGGGGGGGGGGGGGAGAGGGGTATAATGAGACCACTGTGGAAGTGATGGAGTCTTCCATTGTGTTGTGCCCATGTAAATGCCCATCTCTCTCTGCCACACGCAGGCAGGCGGGCACACGCAAAACAACTGCATTAAAAAAAGCCACACAGAAGAAGAGGAGGCTGCTTCTCTGGAAGAATGGTTGCATGCGCGCACACACACACACACACACACACACACACACACACACACACACACACACACACACACACACACACACACACACACACACACACACACACACACACACACACACACACACACACACACACACACACACACACACACACACACACGTTTGTGCTACTATACTTGTGAGGACATCAACGTTTTAAGACGCCGATTTTATGACTGCCATTTATTTTTTTATTTTTTTACCAATATTATCCCTAACTATAAAGACAAACAATTGCTGATACTGGCTCACAGCTTGCAGATTGGCTAATGTTGACGCGCGGCCAAGTATAAAGCAGGTATAACTCGAACCCTATAACCAATGAAACCTAACCTAAATGCTTAGTTCTAACTTTGACCTGAATGTTTTCCTAATTGTATGTCCATTTTTTTTTTTTTACCTAAAACAACCATTTCGTCTTGTGAGGACCAGGACAATGGTCGCACACACACACACACTGTCTACTTGACAAATTCTACTACACTCGTGAGGACATTTGGCCCTTACAAACATAGTAATACAAGTAGCCTACACACACACACTTTTCTCTCTCTCTGTTTATTTTCTCTCATTCCGTGTGCGCGTGCGTGCGTGCGCGTATGTGTGTGTTTGCGTCTGCGTGTGTGTGTGTGTGCGTACGTGCGTGTGCGTGCGTTTGTCTGTGAGTGTGTGTGTGTGTGTGTGTGTGTGTGTGTGTGTGTGTGTGTGTGTGTGTGTGTGTGTGTGTGTGTGTGTGTGTGTGTGTGACAGGAGGTGACAGGGGCTGGCACCGTCCTCGGCGTCTTGAAAGCAAACATTACAGAGCACGCTAAGCTGCAGGTGCAGAGCCGCTGTAAACACGACTAATTACACATTTTTACAACGGATGACAATAAGGTCACTGAAATAATTGCCGTTTTTCTCTCTCTCTGCCTGCCTCTCTCTCTCTCTCTCTCTCTCTCTCTCTGGCTCGTTCTGTCTCGTATCCTCGGCTAAATGAGGCCGTCTCGCAGGCATTTTTTTCACGTCGCTACTGTGTTTAGAAATCTCTCCCTGTTCGGTAACCTCTCTCTCTCTCTCTGGCAAAAGATTATAGATAGGAAATAGGCCAACATTTGGTGAAAATAGTATTATTTCCACTATTTGACAAGTATATAGGGTTTAAGTGGTTACTGTTTTCACAGACAAATCAGACAATCTTTCTGTTACAGAAGCCTATCTTTCTGCTTAGAAATCTCTTGCTGCGTAGTTACCTCTCTCTCTCCAATAGCACTATTTTCACTATTTGATGTACAATGAAGTGTATAGAGTTGAAGTGGCTACTATTGTTACAGACAAATCAGCTCTCTGGCAAGAATGATAGATAGAAAAATAGGCCAACATTTGGGAAAACATTGTATTATTTTCACTATCTGACGCACAATGAAGTATATAGGGTTGAAGTGTTTTTTTATGGCCAAATCAGACATTCTTTCTGTCTAGAACCCTCTCTTTCTCAGTATACAGTTGTCGCTGTACGTGGACCGCTTTTTTTCTATCAAATCTCTTCGCCTAACAATAGCTCACAATGTGACTAAAGGTTTCAAATAAATGCGGTGGAGTAAAAGGACAACATTTGCCTTGGGAAGTAGGTTGCGCCTAGTGCAGAGTATACGAATAAAGTAGCAGGATATTGAAATAATCATTGAAAGTACAAGTATTGAGGTATTTAAATTTCAATACACTACCGTACCGTACTGCACTGTACTTAAGTACAGTACTTGATTAAATATACTTAGTTACTTTCAGCCCCTTACAGTACAGTACGTGCGAGGGAGGGAGGGAGGATTACAGCAACAAACAATTTCCCCGGCGTTCATAATTGCCATTAATTATATTGGCGTTTCACTCGATAGCGGTTTGTCCTCATTTTTTTGAAATATGGAGGCGGGCCGCGCGGTAAATTATGTCAGGTGTGGCTCAACAAATCACGGGGCCCGGGGGTCAGTCTGCACTCCGATCGTATTGGCAAAACGGCGGTGGGGGGGGGGGGTCCGATACCGGGGGGGAGGGGGCAGAAAACGATCTCTCTCTCTGTCTCTCTCCTGCGCTGTCAGGCAGATAGGAGGGGTTGGGGGGTGGGGGAAGGAGGGAGGGGATTGCCCACTCAATAGGCTCATACATCAAAAGAACTGCCAAACAATTGTCTGTTTTTTTTTTTTTTGTATTAATAAGCTGCGAATATCGCTGCCGGACAAGGCCGGCCTCCAGGAGAAAGTGCAACGCTTTGCACTTTCCTCCTCCTGCATGCTTGCAACACAATACTGTACAGGTGGTGCAGGATTTAATGGCTACCAATAGAGAACAACATTTAGATGGTGTGCTATTTAAACAGACGCTAGGCCGGATCATTGTTCACCTGGTATCCCATAGTTTCAATGTACAGATTGTAACTGCGATAATATATTGTTTACACTGATGCTAGTTTCTTGGTTTTCTGATCCTATAGTTTCTTGAGGTGCTACTCTCAGCATCATTCTATCGGTGTTTAAGTCACTTTGGATAAGAACGTCTGCTAAATGCCTACATTGTTGTAATAGGCTCTATGCACAGCAGCCATATTGTGAAGACATTCACAGGTGTTACCAATGATGATACTAATGAAGGCTTTGTTCCATTTAGTGTAGCACAGTGGTTCTCAGATAGCACAGTGGTTCTCAGATGTTTCAATTTCCACAACCCCCATAACTCTACAAATGGAACCATGTGTACACTCTCAGAGTTACACACTCGTAAGGGGCCATTTGGAAACCCCTTAAGGAACCATGAGGGTCCCTGGACTCAAATTTTAGAGCCACTTGGTGTAACAGAGTGTTTCCAGTGAGCCAACATGCACAATATCAGCACCCTGGCTCTGTTTGACCAGAATGGAACAGAGCCTTCATTAGTATCATTGGTAACACCTGTGAATGTCTTCACAATATGGCTGATGTGCATAGAGCCTATTGTAAGGCTCTATGCACAGCAGCCTATTGTAAGTAGGCAAGGGACTACTCTACAACAGTGGTTCTCAACCTTTTCAGGCCGCGACCCCCAAAATAATCATATTTGAGCTAGGGACCCCCCACCCTGACAAGCTCTTGGAATTGTGGGAGTTGAGGCATTACATTTTAATTGACCTGGTTCCACAGATAAATATTGTGAAAATAGCTCATCTACAAGCTCACAACGCCTTGCGTTGTGAGCTTGTAGATCGGCTATTTTCATTATGTTTGCCTCTTTCTTTGGTAATATTTGATGATGTGGCCTTTATGTTTAATAGAATGGTTTGTTGGTTACTTTTCACGCAGTAGCCTAGTGGTCTTTGTTTCCCTTTTCATTTTAGAGGTATTTAAAAGGTCTGAAAAGACATTTAATTGTCACTTTATGTGCAGATAGCTTGTATACACTTATACTGTATGTTGGTTTGTTTACTGTTGAGTGAGAAAACTATGTTGTACATTAAGCTAATTATCTGGGGTCCCCCCAAAATAATTTGGGGAACCCACAGGTTGAGAACCAGTGCTCTACAAGGCGAAATTTGCAGTGCAACTACATTTGGGAGAAACGGGTAAAACAAAGAAAAATGCAAACAAATAAAACTCAGGCCATGCTGACCTGAGGCGGAGGAGACTGTCTGAACCCAGAGGAAAGCATAATCCAAGTTTGAGCTCTCATCTCTGGCTCATTTGTTTCTTAAGCCATAAATGAGATAAATGTGAGGCAAAAAGGAGATTTCAGCTTATGGCTCCTGTTTCTCATCGTTTTCTCCTGAGAAATAAACTCAGTATGTCTCAGATGGAACCTCTGATGAGCCATACAGGATATCTCAAAAATGGCTTAAATGTTGCTCAATGTAGCAGCATTGTTGCATCTCAAATGTATGTTTCTCATTGTTTTCTCCTGAGAAATAGACTCAGTATGTCTCAGATGGAGCTCTGTTGAGCTATACAGGAGATATCAAAAATGGCTTAAATGTTGCTCAGTATAGCAGAATTGTTGCTTCTCAAATATAGCTCAGAGTGAGAGCTCAACATAATCTCATTTAGAGCTCTTTAATACTGAGATCGATCAAATCCCATAAGACTCAGATAGGCACCAGACCTTAATTATTCATAACATATCAAAGGTCTACCAAAGTCTGACCACTAGAAATGACTCAAAAGACTCCTTAATTTATTATTCATCATAGACAAATCATTTTGGTGATCCAATTAGCACATATCAATTATATAATAGTTAAGTCATTATAAGCATATTTATTCATATTTATGGGTGGCAGTGGCTCAGGGGTAGAGTGGCTCACTGTGGCTGGATGGTAACCACAAGGTTGCCAGTTCAAACCCGGTTTCACTGAACCTCTACAGTATATTGCTCCTGATGTGCTGGTTGGTGCATTGCTTGGTTTCCGCCGCCATCGGTGTGTGAATGGGTGAATTGATGCACAATCTATGTAAAGTGCCTTTGATAAAGGCGCTATATAAATGCACCATTTACCATTTATGTTCAAATCTAAAAAAGTCCAATGTAATTGGACATTTCTCCTTTTTCCACAAGACAAAATGTCCAGTATCAGTGATTTAATTTCAGTTATTATTAACAATTTGTTAAAGCCTTCAGGATATCTCATTTGACACCAATAAGGAATTAATTCATTATTTCTGGGACTTACTATGAAATACAAATACAACAAGACCAGGAGACCTGGTTCTGCCAGACCCAGAATAAATTCCCTTTTATGCCCATGTATGGACGAAAGGGGGACAGACTTTTACGCCCATGTATGGACGAAAGGGGGACAGACCGTGTTATGCCCATGTAAGGACGAAAGGGACCGAGTTATGCCCATGTATGGACGAAAGGGGGACGGACAAAGCCTCATGTAGGCCGACCCCCTGGGTCTGGCAACAAAAACTGGGAAACCACGTGATAGATTATGAACGTTTGGGACAACGTTCATAATCCAAGAAATAGGTGACTAGTATCATAAACAACTTCCCTAGGCTCTACTAGGCCTAGGGAACCAGCTTAAAGTTGGGGTGCCTGCAACCTTATACAGGGATTTTAATTCTGACCTCAATAGCTTCGACTACAGTACATACCTGGACAAGGAAAGTGGTGCTGTGAGGATATTATTTTTTGATTTTCGAAGCGCCTTTAACACCATACAGCCCCCCCCCCCTTCTGAAAGACAAACTGAACAGCATGCATGTTGGCCCACACCTTGGCCCTCATTTATCAACGCGGTGCAGCCCAAATAATGGGCGTACGGCGAGATCACCGCACCTTTCGGCATTTATCAATATATCCTGACGTGGGCTTTATCCTACGGTAGGCTGAAATCTCACGTCTGGTCGAGACCAGTTGTTGACGTTGGCTGCACCCGTTTATTCCATCCTAGACCTGCGGAGCAAGCATTGTTTGACTGAGAGGCATCTGGACACATAATCCACTCATAAATGTATATCTACACTAATAAATAATCGCTGTGAAAATATATCATTTTATAAACTAATTTAAACAAACTTCTTTAACAGTCATTCGGTTAAGCTTGCAGATCTGTATGGCTATTGCATTGGCTATTTGAAAATAGCAGATCTACAAGCTCACAACAGGTCGCATCGCAACGCGTTGTGAGCTTGTAGATCTGCTATTTTCAGCGCAGATCTACTTGTTTGTCACGGTACGACACTCCTAAGTTGACCTTCTATACTTTTGGAAGGCTCATAGAGTCTTAAACCTTAAGACCATACCAAAGGACAAAGTCAAAAAAAAAAAGTGCCGTAACGGGACAAACAAGACATCCATGCGTGCGTCTCAGCCAGTTCTACAACATATCCAAAAAGTGGACCCTAAGTCCTTATCGTATTCGAGATATTGAGCAAGATAGCGAAGCCGTAACCATAGCCAATTAAAGGATAATTAAATCATGATTTGATATCAGGGTTTGATCATCTCGACTTTTGGCATTATTTTACGTGTAGATTTAGGAAAAAAATATATCGGGGAAATCACGGGCCTGGAACACCCTAAAACCAACCAGGAAGTGGCCTTTTGAGGCACTTCCTGTTTTCCGAGAAAAATAAAACGTAAATATTTGGAATCAGTGTCATCATATTTGTCTAAAACCAGAGTCTCGAAGAAAAATATAATTTCTAAAATTTTAGCAAGAGTTGACCTTTGCAGTCTTTTCGCTGAACTTTGAGCTTTATCAGTGTCAAAAAAAATCAGGGCTGGTGCCAAAATATCCGGCTTACTCTCAATATGGATGGAGAGAAGTTTTAGATTTTTTAAAAATATCTGGAGCGATTAGTTCCAGATTTTGTGCTAACTTTTGTGACAAAAGTCAACGTCCAATCTTTTTGGTGAGCTTTTGTATTTCCCAAGGTCCTAGAAAATCGAGACCTATTCCATTCAATTCAGCGTCCTTTTCTGAGTCAGAAAAAGTGTTTTTAAATTTAAAAATAAAATATTTTTAAAAAATGTGAGAAAAGATAAACTTTGAACTATTTCAAAAATCTATAACTTCCCTATTAAACAATACTAGACTATTGTGTAACCTACCATTCGACTCAAAATGATCTAAATAAGAGGGTGGAAGGGTCAAAATAAAATAATAATAATAATAATATGTTTGTGAAAAAAGCTTCCAAGTTTATGACATTTTAACGCTTGTTTAAACCACTTTATAAGGGTCATACAAAATCGAGACCTAGCCTATTCGATTCAGCGTCCTCTTTTGAGTCTGAAAACATGTTTTTTAATTTAAAAAATATATTTTTGAAAAATGTGAGAAAAGCTTAACTTTGAACTATTTCAAAAATCTATAACTTCTTATTGCAGATCAGCTATTTTCTTTTTTTTCTTCGACCATTTTTTTAATATAGTTTGTTGATTACTTTTGATGCAGTATTTTTTTTTTTTTTAGGTATTAAAAGGGTTACTTAAATTGTCACTTCACTGTCACTGCCACCTACAGATCCCCCCCAATCAGGTGGGGATCCCCTGGGGGTCCCGACCCACAGGTTGAGAACCTGACCAGACCTACAGTGCGACATTACGTCATTACGTCACGCAGCTGTTCAAGGCGGAGCTTATCAGTTTTGAAACGGCCGGTCGGGTTCAGCCAGAGAAACTAACCGTCGGCTAAGAGAACATGTATTTACAAACCAGTTGCTTCCGTGCTTCTACTCTACTAGATAACAGGTAAGATGAATTACTTTATGGAATTAAAGTGTTATCCAACTTGTTAGTATCATAAACGTCGTGCATTTGTCGTGTATTAGCTATGGATCACACGACGCTCGTCCATCACGAGCGTCACGGCCGAACTTCAACCAGTTTTTTGCACTTTCTCCATTTACAACCTGTACATCTGCATAAACGTTCAGATTTTAAATATAAAGTGCTCAATCTATGGTCACGGATGTTACAAGTCTACTCGGGCACTCGGCAATACCCGTATCGTCTGTATTGTTCAATAAAAAGCATTTTAATTCGATCGATGGCCATTTTCTCCGTATTTCTGTACGCTTTCAACTACTTGACCCTATCGGTTGGGAGGAGTACTGCACTCTGTTATATTATAACTCTATGACAAAATGGCCACCGATCGGATTAAAATGCTTTTTTTTTAACAATCCGGAATATACGGGTACTTACACCGACCCGAAGTGGATTGTAACATCCGTGGCCATGGGGTAAGCACTTTATATTTGAAATCTGAACGTTAATGTAGATGTAGGGCATTACATGGAGAACGTGCAAACACCAGTTTGACGTTTCGTCATGACTGTCATAATACAGGGGGTTATACAGACTCACGCATGCCCAAACATCACTGATCTACAAGCTCACAGCGACACATTGTGAGCTTTCAAATCAGTTTTTTTGGGGCATGCAACACAGTCTTAGACATGGCATTAGCATATTAATGTCCATGTGGTGCATGATGTCATTGTTTATTTCAGGTATAAATCAGACCACATCAGTGAGAGCTAATGTTGGCCTCATTTGTTTTGACTGTAATTCATTATTATTATTATTATTATTATTATTATTATTATTATTATTATTATTATTATTATTATTATTACATCTATGAATTTTGTTTTGAACCTACAGTACAAAGTAAAATCATTTAATTTAGGGAAAGAGAGTACAAATGTACCAATGGAATGAATGGATCCTTAAGACCAGGGGTCTTCAACGTTTTCAGGCCATGGACCCCCTAGCTGAGAGAGAGATGAGGCAGGGACCCCCTCTATATTGTATAAAATTGTGTTTCAGATTCAACTTTTTTTGTTTACTTGGTCTGTTCTTTTTCCCTCTTTGCCAAAAATAGCTGATCTACAAGCTTGCAGCGTGAGGCGTTGTGAGCTTGTAGATCTGCTATTTTTGGCTAAAGTTCTCCTCACAAAAGGGATGCTAAGGTTCAATTGGTTAAGGTAAAATAAATAATCATATCACACAAAGATTTGGCGGACCCCCTGTAGTAATTCTGAGGACCCCCTAGGGGTCCCGGACCCCCTGTTGAAGACCCCTGCTTAAGACAGTTAAATTAACATATAATCATATCACACAAAGATTTGGTGGACCCCCTGTAGTAATTCTGACCCCTTGTAGTTATTCTGAGGACCCCCTAGGGGTCCCGGACCCCCTGTTGAAGACCCCTGCTTAAGACAGTTAAATTAACACTGAGTTTAGTCTGCACATTTTTTACTGTTTTTTTCTAATCTGTTTTAAAGCATTGCAAATACGGAGACTATATGGAGGTCATGTTTTAGTTTAACAGTCTATTGTTATGTGGAAAGTAGACTGAGAGAACGAGAGCAATCCATGGTCTCGAAGGGCGGATCCAAACCCAGGCGCCCGGAGCAGGCGCGTCCTCCGATTGCTTCACCAATCTATGTCCCCGCCTCCCCCCCCCTCCCCCCTCCCCCCCCCCCGGTCTGTGCACGGAGCAGGCTGACGTCACCAAATTTAGAGCGACGCCCCTCTGCACTCTGAATGGTTAGGAGATAACAAGCTTCAAAGACCATCGTTCCTGCATCGTTCCCCCAGACTTTTTTCTTTTGTAACAAAAAAAATGGCTGGGTTTCCGAGGCTATGTGGAAAGCAACAGACAAACACTGTTAACATGCAAACCATATATGTCAAATTATCTTTAGGTGAAGTTCTCACAGCTACACAATGGATGCTGAGCATTGAGGTCGGTCGTTGTGGCTCCACAGATCAACTTCCTGGCTGGAATGGCAGTTTTCCAGTTATTACAACTTTGGTGTACCAGGAGGAGCACGCCTGTTACACACTGGAATTCATTCAAAGGTAACTTTCTGCTTGAAGTAGAACCATCATGTGTAACTCAAAAGATGTGCTCTCTTGTAGAACAGCTGTGAGTGCACCTTTTCCATATGTGTTTTGTGATTTCAGATGTTTCGTTGGGATCAACCCATTGGCGCAATTTGGCGGTGGCACCAAACAACAAAGCTGCTCAGCCAGAAAAGTGGGTTTGTCCTCCTGTCTCCTCCCTCCTGAAGCAATTGATGGACTTCGATTGGCTTTGAGTGTAAGTTATGTGCAAAACATTTGGACCATTCTCTTCCCCACTATATGAATGACATTGTCATGGTCATATTTTAGTAGAGTTTTATTACTTAATTAGTTTTTTTTAGATCTCTATCTCAGGCTCTGATTTTAGGAGTTGTTCAGAAGTAAAGAAGTGGTCAGAACACTGTCTTAAGTTACATTTTATTTATCTATTTGTAAGAACGTTTCGATTAGCTGACCTTCATTAGGTAGCTAAGCAAATAAATCTTAAGTAATTGAATATGGTGTGCAGGACCACTTATTTTCTTCTCTACGTTGGCTGTCATCTCCTGTGTAACTGCATGTCCTTTGTAAGTAGGTGTGCAAAAGGACTTTACCTATTAGGTGTTGTTCAGAAAAGGGAAAGTCAACTAATGTAAGAAGAAAGGATCACAGGGCAGTTTCTGGATTGCCCCTCACCTCCCCAGACCTGCCATCTTCTAACTGTCCACACACCTTTCCTCATCACCTGTCTCACATGACAACTGTCCCCAATTCTCAGCCCTGTAGATACCTGACCTTCTCTGCTTGTCTTCCCACCTACACCTCATAATCAGCTTTCAATACTTATATTGTTCTTTTTTGTGCCCTTCCAGATTGTCATGTCACTGATTTCCAACCATGAGTTCCTCACCCCGGTGGATGCCTGCTGGTTTAGACATCCTGCCTGAATGGACTTTTGACATCTCCTTAACGGACTTGTTTGCCGTGTGAGTTTTATGCCTCAAGAGTTTTGGTTCCACGCCCTTTTTCTCTTTTTTTGTTTTGGTTTATTTTCAGATATTTTTTTCTAATGTTAGATTTCATGTCTCTCCAGCCTTCTGCTCAATGGTCTGCACCACAGCTAGCAAGCCCTAAGGCCATCACACCAGTCCATACCCAGGGCTTCTGTCCACAGATTCCTGACACGGTACAATGTTCTTTTCAATACTATGTAAGGTCTTTACTTAACCCATTTAGACCTGGGAACGATTCTACAAATGTCTTCTAAATCCTGACAGTTTTCTGAAAAAACCCTGTTTCTATGTCAGTCATTCTCAAACATTTTTATGTCGAGGACCCCCAAGATTATATGTAATTGGCTGCCGACCACCATCTGAAAATATGTTGTTCCAGGGACCCCCCTGAAGCAAAGATTTCAGTTAAAAACGCTCTGAAAAAATATATCCAAAGATTTGCACTACATTTTCACGTTTTTTCAAAAAGTGCCGGGCTATGAGATTGTAGATCTGCTATTTTTCAATAGCTAAAGTATAACATAATGCTTAAAACACCAAAAGGAGTCCCGTACAAAATGGGTTAAAGATACAAATGTCGTAAGTGTTGGTTAGTTAATCTACAATTGGCTGTAGATTTTCAATTTGACAGACTACAAACTACCGCTAATATTATTTTGCTATGTCTCCAGCTTTATGATCCGTTTTCAAGTGGGGCTAGCCCTTGGGCCACACCGGTCTTTCCCCAGGCCCAGCTCTTGACACGGTAAAATGTTTTCAATACATTTAATGTCTACATTTAAGTTGTGACTTTGTAATATTTCAGATATACTGTAAGTGTTGGTTCACTAGTAGTAAGAGACCACACCTTCTGCTCAAATTTAACAGTATCGCAGGGCAAAGCTGTGGATGAGAAGGTTTGTTGGGGAGGAGGGGGGAATTAATTTGAGTCAACTGATCTCGGGTGTATTTATACTGTGGTGAATGTTATGTGATGAACACAACACTCCATTGAACACAACTTCATTTAGTAAATGTATTTGTACTGATCTTTGACAGACTACAAACTAATGTCATTTTTCTGTCTCTCAGCCTTATGACCCATTTAACTATGGTCTACAGCCATGCCCTCCGGCCTCTACACAGGCCTGTCGACCTGTTGAAGAGGTATGTTTTCTTTAGATTGAATTTATTTGTGACTTGTATTACATTCCACATTGCTTTTGATTGGTCTATCTAAAATCCACAATGCATTGCATAAAGGCATAGCTATTTTTTAAAGATCTTTGACAGACTACAAACTAAGGTTACTTTTCTATGTCTCTGCAACCTTGTGATACCTTTTACCCCGATCTACAGCCATACCCTCCAGCCTCTTCTACACAGGCCTGCCGACCTGTTGATGAGGTATGTCTTTCTTAACCCATTTAGACCTACAAGCTCGGAGCACAGCACTCGGTGCTGCGCTATGAGCTTGTATAGTAGCCTATAGTTTTGATGATTTTTGACCAAGTACAATTAAGGGCCTTTTCTCTTTTCTGCACAGCCGTATGCAGCTACATATATGGACTTGGATCAGTGGAACCAAGAAACACCCAGTGTACTGCAACCTCCATCTCCGTCCAGTGATGCTCCAGTAGAAGGTGTGGTTCCTCAGCTAAGTGTCAGCAGACTTGGCACTGTTGTCCTTCAAATTCAGGATTCAAAGATGAGTTTTGCATTCCACTTTTTTTTTTTTTTTACTTTTCTTTACAGTTTTTGACGTGCTTTCAATCTTTCCAGGTCAACCAAATCCATCGGACCAGAGCATACCAGAGGGTCAAGGGTGGCAGCCTTGCGACTCTTGTCGGTTTGAGGTGGAGAAGCTCCAGCTCCAGTTGAGGAGGATAACCACTGTGCTCTCCAGTATCAGTAAGTTTTATTGCCTGTAATGTTGCAGTTTTCAGTTGTCTGCTAATGTCTTTGTCTCACTTGAAACTTTACTTTATCCTGTACCTCTTTTGTGAGTTCTCTGACATGACTGGAAAACTTTGGTATCCCAAAATATCCCTACATTTTCTGTTTACTGAAGAGCAGGGGAGATCGACCCCTGCTACTGAACAAATACTCATCAATGACTGCTATCAGAATATACTGTAGAGCTATATAGAACAGTACTCAATCGTATTGTTTTACAAATACACTCAGTAGACTCAGATTTTTTTGTCTTTGTTCTAGGCTCTGAGCAACTAGACGCACTGAAGGGCTTTATCACCCTGGTGACCTAGAGTCTGGAGTGTCCAGTCTCGGGCAGCAGGAGCTATATCCAGGTATGGATGTTTACGTTTGCCATACATTTCACACTGAACCTGACGTTCTTGGTAGCGAGTGATCCGTGTTGTGAGCTGCAACTAGATAGTGAAGTTTTCAGAAGGTCACAGTTGTCTGTTTTCATGGTGCACTGAGCGCAGAAAGGGGTCAATGTAGCTGAGCCTTACAAGTGCAAAACTGATGTCTTAAAATGCAGTTGGTTAATTGCTCGCTCTCTATTCACAGGCTGTGGACAGTTGATTTCCTCTGTGCAGCTGGCAGCCATACACCAGCGTGCCAGGAAGGACTGCAAGAGGCTATTCCACGCGTTGTTCGAGGTGTTCTTCACCCATGAGGAGTGCCGCAATGCCGTCATATGCGGAAAGCATGGTGTCATCCCAGAGGGGAAGAACAAACTGGATGAGGCGAAGAGGGATGCACTGTTCAGTAAGTATTTGTCACACCACTAGTTCCTCAGAGTAGTGTTATAGATGGCCAGTCAGTGGAGTTGGTAACCACTTATAGATATCTTGGGACCATAATCGACAATCGTCTGAAATTCGATTCCAATACTGAAATTGTTTGCAAGAAAGGCCAGCAGTGCCTTTTCTGTTTAAGGAAGTTAGCCAGGTTTCAGGTAAACAAATCAATGATATAGAGCCTTCATTGAATCTGTCATATACTTTGCTGCTATTTGCTGGTATGATAATCTAGGTATTAGACAGAAAAATGCCCTTAAAGGAGAATTCCATACTAAAAGGCTTTCTTACCTTTCTTTGTAGTTGTTAAGTACACACCAAAGAGGTCCAGGTGTTATTTTGTGCAAAAGCTCCTTATTGGCCTTATTTCCCCTACCATGAGCCCTAAATGAATTGCATTGAATGGGGCTATGGGGTGTTGTGCTAATTCGCTTATTTCTTTTGCTCAAAATTATTATTATTTTTGTATATATCCTCTTTCCATAATGTAAATAATATCCCAAGCGGCACACTTTACTACTTATTTCGATGGAAATAAGCGAATTAGCACAACACCCCATTCATTGAGGGCCTACGGTAGGGGAAATAGGCAATAAGGAGTTTTTGCACAAAATAAACACCTGGACCTCTTTGGTGGGGACGTAACAACTACAAAGAAAGGTAAGAAAGCATTCTAGCATGGAATTCTCCTTTTAAGGGGGCTAAAAAGATTGTTGGGGGTATCTTGTGACAATATACACATGTCTGTCTTACTGTATTGTGTTTTAGGGCGTTTATTATCTGCTGTGAAAGGCCCAGCTTGGGACATATAAATATACTTGATCCTTGACAAATCTTGGTTTTGTAAATTATATTCTCAATTTATGATGTCACCAATACATTATCATTGGGCAATTTGGCTGCCTTTGTGCAGTAAAAAAAATGCATGTTCCAACATGTTGCGCTGGTGGGACGTACAGTACACTCTGAACCAGGTTGGCCTCGTCTGTGGCTATGCTGTGCTCAGTCTGTAGAGTCATATAGTCTTTAAAATGTATATATTTAACCGGGGGAAACCCATGTTGACTGACTTGTGTCATGTCATTCTCTGTCTGCAGACTACGTCTTGCGGTGTTCCTCTCTGGCATCATGGACCAATGGTTTCAGTGAAGAGGGCTTGAAGAAAGCCATGACCAACAAGTGCCGAAGCCGTGCTGCAAAGGACTATGTACTCCCCAGTGTTTTTGGCAGCAGATTTTAGTTTTAGTCATTAGTCTCTTGAATAGTTTTCACTTAGTTTAGTCACCTGGAATGTTTTAGTGTTAGTCTAGTTTTAGTCAACTAAATGTCATAAGATTTTAGTCGACTAAATCTACAGTTGATTTAGTCGACTAAAAATGTATTTTGTCGGGCCTTGATGCCGTCGTAATGACTGTTTTTACACTTGCTGAAAATAGCCAATCTACAAGCTCACAACACGTTGCACCGCAACACGTGAGCTTGTAGATCTGCAATTTTCAGCATGCAACTAATTGTAAGATGACATATACTAGATCGCTTGTCCACTAGTCCCTTCCTAACATTTTAGTCTAGTTATTTGTTGACGAAATTGTCAGTATATTTAGTCATCATAGCTTTTATTTAGTTTCCATTTAGTTTGTCAGTGGAAAAAGGTAGAACATTTTTCGTCTTAGTTTTAGTCTCCCCACTCCCAGTATACCTAAGTTTCAACTTTTATGTAAATTGATGCCAATACATTTTTGTTTTTGTACATATAAATATATGTTAAAGCTGCCTGCTGTTTGTGGATACTTCAATAAATGTGTTTTTGCCACAATTAATGCTGTTTTTTAAATATTTATTAGCATGTTCACTCATTTATACCTCAATGAGAAATGGGAAATTAAATCTCAATTATTGCTAATGTATGTCTCAATGAGAAGCTAAAGAGACTTAACAAAGCCAATAGGGAGATCTCACCTATGCCTCATTTATCACTCAAATACAGCTCTTAATGTATCTCGCCTATGTCTCATGTATCTCTCAAATACAGCTTTTAATGTATCTCGCCCATGTCTCATTTATCTCCCAAATACAGCTCTTATTGTATCTTGTCTATTCCTCATCTATCTCTCAAATACAGCTCTAATGTATATACCGCTGTCTCCCCCTATGTCTCGCTTACGGATCCTAGTATTCAAGTTAGGAGCCATAAAATCCATAGGTGATCTTTAAGTGATCTTCAAATGAGAAATAAAAGCTGGTTGCTCAAGAGAAGCATCTGAGATTAAAATGAGAAGCAGATTTTTCCTCTGGGAATGCACTTTGTTTAAGTATGTCTTTCCCATTCAGGTCTTCGAGGGGAGGCTAATCTCTGGCAGTACTTTTTTACAAGCTGTTAATATTGATTGGCGACGAGGATGGGAGAGGCGGGGCGCACCTCAATCTGTGTAACAGCATTCCATTATTGCGGCGGGGCCGCCGCTGTCACGGGCGTGCCGAGTGTGCATCTTGCCGGAGCAGACGTGCATTACGGTAGCATTATCAAATTGATAGTGACTCAAATTGATTGGGATAATGAAGGGGAGCAGCGCACCTTGAAAATATAATGGCCACTTATTGTAATTACCGTCACAATTATCAAGGTCACCGCGACGGACGCGGGGAGCGCGCCCCCCCCCCACCCCCCCGACAACGTGACTTGGTCACTGACACAGATGCGATGTGAGGGCACACGCACGGCCGTCACTTTGTTATCCACACCGTTGGGATACCGAGTGGTCAATTAAAGCGGCAATCTGGAAGTTGTTTTAATGCATGAAACGCAGTTTTTACCCATTCTGACCCATGTCGACACTGACACGTGGAGAGACGGAATAAAGGGTTTGAACCTGGGCATAAAATAAGGGAGAACGGCAGAGAACACAGTGAATGAGAGAGAGAGAGAGAGAGAGAGAGAGAGAGAGAGAGAGAGAGAGAGAGAGAGAGAGAGAGAGAGAGAGAGAGAGAGAGGTTACATCAACCACTTAAAACGTCTATTCTGAGTAAAACAGACCTGAATTGCAACTGTACCGCTTTGTTTTCCATCTACACCAAACGTCTTCGCCACAAATAGCAGATGTACAAGCTCACAATGTGTCGCAAAGCGGCGCGTCGTGATCTTTTAGATCAGCTTTTTGGGGGGGCAAATGTTCCCCCCCAGAATAGGCATGCTGGGATTCAAGTGGCTAAGCAGTCTTCTAACCATTCTTCATATCAGATCAGTACAAAAGATCTGCGTGAGGTCACGACGAACGTACAAGAATAACGTTGTTTTGACTTGACACAACGCGGTATCATTTGACTGGTGAACGGGTGCGTGTGAGCGATGGGTGGGAGTTTGACGCTGTCCTTCACGTCACCTCTCTGTCTCTCCTCGGGCGCATGTCAAGGCGTCAGGCAAAACACAACCTGACAACCCTGTACCGTGTACCGTACGCGTGCACGACCGCGACGCGCCCAGGGCTCACGCACGTGTACACATGCACGCACGCACGCACACAGGCATCTGACGGAGCTCAAACACAATATTCATATTCATATTACGATATTTTTTTTAACTGAAGGAGAAATATTCAAAGAGCTGATGTCTGTTCCATGATTTTTGCAGGTGTGTACTATCTGTTGCGTCGATAATAACGTTCCTAATCGACTTATCACACTTTGTGTGTGTGTGTGTGTGTGTGTGTGAGCGAGTGTGTAGGCACGTGCGTGCGTGCGTGCGCCCCCAGGGACCCCCTAGGGGTCCTTTGGGGGTGGGGGAGGGGTTCCACGGGGTCCCCAGGTAAAAAAAAATGTCATATCATAGAACATCAGTTTACCCACTTTGACTTTTATTCTTCTGCTATTCAAAAACAAATGCAGATCCACAAGCCCACAAACACTGTGGGCTTGTAGATCAGCTATTTTTTAAACATTAAAAAAAAAAATCGTAAATAATTGTTCAAGCATTTCTGAATGATTTTGAACATTTCTAACACAAATCTTCTCTTATGGGGGTCCCTGGAACAGCATCATTTTTTTCAGATGGGGGTCCCTGGTGTCTAAATACGTCTTAATTCAGGGGTCCTTGACATGAAAAAGTTGAGAACCACCGCGCTAATGGGCAGTGTGTACGCTTACTCAGTCCATGTCCACATTATTATGTGCATAGCATGCAGCGCTCACCCTGAACATGTGAACCTGTCATGTGTGCGTGTGTGCGTGCGTGCGTGCGTGCGTGCAGTGTTTTACTTAAGTAAAAGTATCAATACTGCAATATAGAAGTACTCTGTTACAAGCAAAAGTCCGGAATTAAAAATGTACTTGAGTAAAAGTACAAAAGTATTGGTATGAAAATGTACTTAAAGTACCAAAAGTAAAATTACTAAAATGTTTGAAAATAGCAGATCTACAAGCTCACAACGTGTCGCGATGCGACACGTTGTGAGCTTGTAGATCTGCTATTTTCAAATAGCCTGTGTATAAAATGTGTTTAGTAACTACATTTTTCAAATATATGTAGTGGAGTAAAAGTACAATATTTACCTCTGAGATGTAGTGGAGTAGAAGTAAAAGTATAGACAATTGGAAATACTCAAGTAAAGTAAAAATACCTAAAAATTGTACTTGAGTAAATGTAGGCTACTTATTAGTTTCTTTACACCTCCCCTTGTGTGCACGCATGTGAACGTGTTTTTTTGTGTGTGTGTGGGTGCGTGCATGTGTGTGTGTGTGTGTGTGTGTGTGTGTGTGTGTGTGTGTGTGTGTGTGTGTGTGTGTGTGTGTGTGTGTGTGTGTGTGTGTGTGTGTGTGTGTGTGTGTGTACATGCGCGTGCGCGGCCACCTCTATCTTTCGGGATCAGTTGGAAGCATCAAACAATGTGTGCGAGGAGGGCTTCCTTTCACACAGTGGAGGCTCGCAATAAAAGCCCGGGCTCTTTGTGAGAAGCCTGGGCTCTAGCAGCGGGGCCTGACCTCAGCGCTGAAACAATACCGCTTTTGTAACGGCCGTCCCTCGAGCCCCGACTCCACGCACTTTGTTTCTCTCCTCAGTGTGCGAAGGAAAAGGCGAGCGAGAGAGAGAGAGAGAGAGAGAGAGAGAGAGAGAGGGAGGTGCTGATGGAAGGCTGGGTTATAAACTTTTTTTGTAAGGAACAGTGGTAGCTGATATACTCCGAGAGACGGAGAGGTTAAGTCCCCTCTGATCTGTGCGTGGAAAGAAACTGAGTACATTTACTCAAGTACTGTTACTTAGTAAGTACAATTTTGAGGTGCTTTTACTTTACTCGAGTACGGCCACTTGATACGTCTGCTCCACTACATCTGCAGCGAGAAATGTACTTTTAACGATCATTTGAGAGGTTTTGTTACTTTGCAGAGTTAGATGATTCCAAAACATACTTTAACCTTTGTTTTTACTTTGCCTATTCAATGTCATTTTTGAAATATTTTTGACAAAAAAAGTGTGAAAGGACACATTGTGCATTATGATTACTTTAACTTTTGCCACTTTAAGTATGTATCTTGATGCCAATACCTTTGTACTTTTACTCAAGTAAAATGTTGTAATAC
>NC_139961.1:18454155-18459155 GCF_963454915.1 Gymnoscopelus microlampas | reverse complement strand
GGCGTCATCACCTGCTGCTATGTGGTCCTACCCGTGTGTTACCACGTTGCACCTTATATGTTTAACCCATTAAGACCTGAGGCCGTTTCTAAAAAATTCAAAATCCCAACAGTTTTTCGTTATTAAAAAAAAAAAAAATCCTTTTCACGATTCAAAAAAAATAGCAGATCTACAAGTTCATAGCGCGGCACTCGGTGCCGCGCTATGAACTTGTATATCTGCTATTTTTGAATAGCCAAATAAATCTAAAGTGACATAGATGCGTTCAAGGTCTCAATGGGTTAACCTCACCATGTAAGACATACTGTACCTGCTGGTTTATATGCCTAGTGTATAATATCTTCCATTTTTGTCATCCTTTGCCGTTTTATTATTTCTCCTCGCTCTCCCTACCCACCCCTTCTTTTCTTTTCTCTTTCTGAAAACAACAAAAAACGATGGAGCTCGTACAAAGACACGTTCCACCCACTTCTTTACACCTGTAAACCCGTGACCCCACCCCCCCTCGCCTCCGCCGCCCCCAATCTATAGCAAATCTCTCCGCTGAAAACAGCCGCCCCAAAACGTGGACTTATTGATCTGCTAATTTAGTGGTGCTATACGGTTCAAGTGGTTTAATAACTGCAGGTATACGAGTCCAAGTAAACAAGTGCTCTGCCAGAATAACAAAAGGTGGGGGTTGGGGGGCTGGTCATGACTCAGTGCCATGTCTTAAATTAGCACCAGGGATTTGACTTAATTGGTGAAAGGGCTTGTGGAAGAAACCTCAACCAAGAGTTCAAATCCCCCCCCCGTCCCCGTCTCTTCGGTCTAGACAGGATTCCTGGCAGTCCGGAGAGTTTAGATGTCTCGTCAACAGCCGTCAGTGAGAAAGTGGGAAAGGGGGAGAGAGAGAGAGAGAGAGAGAGAGAGAGAGGTCCGCAAATGCGAAGAGGCAGGCCAATCTAACATGAGAGCCATCTCTCAGGGCCTTAATGCCGGCTGGCAGCGCGGCCCACGTCTGTGTGTTTAAAGAAATCAATTAGGGCCTTAAAAGGTGTTCACTGAAACCTGCCCGCTTCCTGAGAGAGAGCTGGACATGAGAGAGAGAGAGAGAGAGAGAGAGAGAGAGAGAGAGAGAGAGAGAGAGGGGGGAGGGAGAATTCCCATGGGGTTAAGATGAAAGCCCTTCCACCTATCTATTAATACACACACCCCTCAGTACACACACACACACACACGCACACACGCACGCACGCACACACGCACGCGCGCGCACATTTACTTACGTACAGTACTTAAGTACAATGTTGAGGTACTTTTACTTCTACTCCACTACATCTCAGAGGCAAATGTTGTACTTTTACTCCAATGCAATTATTATAAAACTTGAGTTGCTAGTTACTTTGCAGATATCAATCATCATATTGTATAACATACATTAACCATATTTGGCCCTATTTTATACCTAGCCTATTTTCAAACATTTTAGCACTTTTACTTTTGGTACTTTAGGTATGTTTTGATGCCAATACTTTTGTACTTTTACTCAAGTAACATTTTGAACACAGGCCTTTTACTTGTAACAGCGTATGTTTGCATTGTGGTATCGCTACTTGTACTTAAGTAAAATATCGGATTACTCCTTCCACCACTGCTGACTGTACTTTAAATAAACCCCCCCCCCCAAAAAAAAATCATAATTCACCTAACCCAACACGTATAGGGTCGGTTTTCGGCGACCGAAAGAGAGAAGTAACTTTTTTTTTTCTCCACGCGTGACGTCACTACCACCCTGCCATCCGACCGACCGCGGGTATATAAGTCAGAGCGCGGCGGCGTCGGTGGGATTTCAATCGGTTACACCATGTTATCAAAGGGGAAAAAAACGGGAAGTCGCTTTTTTTTCTCCACAGACACAAAAGGTGCCTCCTTCACCTAAAGAGCCAGGCTTTAATCTCAGGCCTCCGGGGCTTGCAGACAGACGGGAGGCTGGCGATCCTCCAGGCTACGGCACCTTGCATAAGATGCAGAAATCAGCTTTAAAATATATATATATCGTTTCTTTTTCTATTAAAAGGAAGGAGGACGGGGATAAAAAGGCGCTCCTTGGTCTTAGATCTCAGACAAGGTGTGTGTGTGTGCGTGTGTGTGTGTGTGTGTGTGTGTGTGTGTGTGTGTGTGTGTGTGTGTGTGTGTGTGTGTGTGTGTGTGTGTGCGTGCGTACGTGAGGGGGTGTTAAAAGGGAAATAAATGCCATTGTGATCTATGAAAGATGAAAGACCTCCCCACACACACGCACACACACACACACACACACACACACACACACACACACACGCGCGCGCGTGTGCGCGCATGCTTGCTTATACAACCTGTGCCACACATATAAACAGAACCGAGGGGCGACACTTATGCACATAAGTCTTATTTATGTCATTCAATTGAGCCCCTCGACGCGACGCAATTCATTCTCGTGATCAATTACACAACCTCAAGGCGTCCGCGTCGCAGACGCATTCCAGCTTGACGGAGCGCGCCGCGCGCCAGCGCGCCATGCACGCCATGCACGCACGCATTGCTCCCAATGTTTACCTCTGCGCCCTCGGCAGCGGAGGAAGAAGTACTCTTAGACCAAAGTAATCACAATATTTACAAATGATAATGCATCTTGGATTCACAATTTTACCGGATTGCAAGTGCAAAAGTGCTGGCGTCTAAATATACTTGCAATCCCAAAGTCAAAGTAGTAAAATGTAACAAAAAAAGGTAAAAATCTAAATCTACAAAAATAACTTAGCTGTTAGCTGTTAAAGGTAGGGTAAGTGATTTTCTTTGGTTAAAATAAGTGTTAAATCGCTCTATATTCTGATAGTACTCATTGCTATAGAGTGTTTGTTAAGTAAAAGGACTCTCCTTGTCTCTCCACCTCTTTATAAAACAGAAAATACATTTTCTTTTCAGTTTAATTTCCAATTTTATCCAATCAGGATACAGAACTCAATCAGGATATAGATTAAACAAGTGAAATTGGAAGTGATGACACTAAGAAATGAGCAGGCAAAATTGGAACTGGAACACTATAAAAATTAAGCTTAAAAATGGGTACTTTCTCCTGATTGGCTGAGATTTTGACACCTACCGGAAAATGTATTTTCTGTTTATCAACTCATTTTCTGCCAATCACGCATAAATGCGATCTATTAAATAGCGCACTTGGCCGCCAAGATCGCATAAATGCATTCTATTGAAAAAAATCATTTGTTTTTTTTCAATTTGACCCAAAGACCAAGGAGATATGATTTTTCGATGGAAAAGACTCCCATCCACTTCCTTGTTAACTTACAACTTAAAAATTATGTATCTTGGTACTTTTTAAATTTCAATGAAAAATCTCTGGCAGGCGAAGTGTTAAAGAGCTGTAGAGACGGGGAGACATGTGTTACTGAACAAACACTCTATAGCAATGATTACTATCAGAATATAGTGCTTTAACCTTTTAACAAAATACTTTTTGTTTTAACCCAAAAATATCACTTACCCTACCTTTAATGTTGAAATAATTGTAGCGGGGTATGTACAAAGTATTGAAAAATTCAAATACAAAATAAAATAAAAGCACCTCAAAATTGTACTTAAGTACTGAATGTAGCCTACTTAATTACTTCCTACCGCCGTCGGAGACGCATCGCAGCGCTTGACAGAGCGCGCCCCGCAGACGCGCACACCGCGCTCGCGCATTACCGCTCCGAATTGTTTACCTCTCCGCCGCTGGGGAACCCATTCAATTGGTTAATTTTCACTCCTTTCTTTCACTCTCTCTTTTCTGTGTGTTTGTGTGTGTGTGTATTTCTTTGTATGCGTTCCTCCTCCGGGGAGCAGGCAGTTATAAACACACCTTTGATGCTAATAGAGCGTTGTGTGTGTGTGTGCGCGTGTTGCGTGTGTCTCTTTACCTGAATGCAGAGGTGTTTAACGAGAGAGAGAGAGAGCGAGAGAGAGCGAGAGAGAGCGAGAGCGAGAGCGAGAGAGAGAGAGAGAGACGCTGTGGTGCAAAGGGAGGTAATTATCCAGGAAAGAGAGAGAAGAGAACAAAACTACAGGTGAAAACCATTCCAGGCTGACAAGAGAACGTTTTTTTCCTGTGGTGGAAGGTAACCACTTTAACCCTATACAGGTTGTTGACCGGAGTCCCTCAGGGATCTATACTAGCGTCTTCTCTGTTTTCACTCTACATGGCCTCTTCACGCATCTCTCTGATCCTTCCCTGTAAAGTCCCCAGGTGGTCCCCGGACCCCACTTTGAGAACTGTTGGAATAGGCTCACAAGCAGATGGCATCAAATGTATAACAATCTTTTGAAAATAGCAGATCTACAAGCTCAGAATGCGTCGCATCGCTACGCATTGTGAGCTTGTAGATCGGCTATTTTCAAATGGCCGAAATGCATGTAGGGCTGCATGGTTAATGTATGTTTTGTAATAATAATCCAAATCTACAAAGTAACTAGTAACTGAAGTCTTCAAATAATTGTAGTGGAGTAAAAGTATAATATTTGCCTCTGAGATCAGATGCAGTGGAGTAGAAGTAAAAGCACTGATAATTGCTAACGCTCCAGCAAAGTAAAAATACCTCAAAATTGTACTTAAGTATAGTACTTGAGTAAATGTACTCAATTACTTTACACCACTGGTGTGACGGAGCTAAGAGTTCGGCCCGTTCAGACGAGACGGAGACACTGAGAGAGACAGGGCGATCTGTAAGCTCTAATATTTGCCTAATATTTACATCACAAAACTTTTTGTGTCTGATTTCAGGCCTTATATACCCCTCCTCATCTTCCAGCCAGCAAAAAGGTCGCAAGGTCCGGTTCATATTCTTCCTCGCACGACGGTGTCGCACCTCGAAAACATCAGACCTACAAGCTCACAGAGCGCCGCCGCGAGGACGCACTGTGAGCTTGTAGGTCTGCTATCTCCCGGGCACGCGCGATACCGTCTCGCCGGCGGAGCTATAGCTTAA
>NC_139961.1:18449155-18451655 GCF_963454915.1 Gymnoscopelus microlampas | reverse complement strand
CTCTCTCTCCCCGTTTCAACGATCTCGGGGATATTGTCTGTCTCTCTCCAATGACCTCATGTACTCCCACAGTGGCGGGCAAAGTACTCGACTCCAGTACTTGAGTCTTGAGTATGGATACTACTGGTCAAATATTACTCAACTACAGCACCAGCTACTATATCGAAATGTTGACATTTTAGACACTAGACATTTTCACTATATTTGAGGCTTAAATGTAAATGTTGCTATATATACATATCAATGGTTCTCAAACTTTTTTTCATGTCAAGGACCCCCCAAATGATACATTGTTGTTCCAGGGACCCCCAGAAGCAAAGATTTGAGTACGTACGGTACTCAAGTAAATGTGCTACAGTAGGCTACGTTACTGTCTATCACTGTGTACTCCTGACGGCAGGTTTGTCTGTAAGGCTGATGTAGATTCAACTCTCTGGATGAGAGTGTCACCCGACATCTGGACTGAAGTGCAGTTCAAGTTTAACCACTTGAACCACTTAAAGCCCTATACTTGGTTGACCGGGAGTCCCTCAGGGCTCTTTGCAAGTGTCTTCTCTGTTTTCGCTCTACATTATATGTATTCGTTGAAAAGGGCAGATGGACAAAGCTCAGCTTGTCGACCAGCTTTGTAGATTTGTAGACTATTTTTTAATTTGAATTCTGAAAAGTAACAGTTTTTGTGATGTAATGAGGTTTCCGCCCGATAGCGGCGATATTCAATAATGAAAAGCGGATAATAACTCCTATAGCGTGCGAGAAAGAGTTTTCCCTTTCAACACCGGTGATTGCTTAATCACGTTTTAAGGGTCTCCGCAGCGTTCACGCGCAGCTGATCTCAATTTGGCACAAAAACCCTTCCTCAGACGTTGTTTTTTTGTGTCACGTCTCTTTTTTTCCGGGGGATTGTGGAACATCCACGGGGGCTTTACGGGGCTTTTGGCAGACAAAGCCAGGTGTTACGGGTTTTTTTTTTGCCAGACAAAGCCAGGTGTTACGGGAGACAGAGAGACTCCAGATGGTACAACTCAGGTAGAACGAATTTGCTTATTATTATTGTCAAGAGGAGATTTGGAGAAGGCGGAGGGGCTTAAACGAGCATTTAAGAACTCTTAAGATCCGAAATGCGACGGGATTTCCACACAGACGAGGACGTGATAAAGATACAGAGTCTGGGAGGAGCGAGAGAGAGAGAGAGAGGGGAGGAGAGGAGAGGAAGCCGAAGACAAGAGGAGAGAGGAGGTATGCACCAGTGGTTCTCAAAGTGGGGTCCAGGGACCCCCAGGGGTCGTTGAGGGGGAAATTGGGCCTCTTCCATACTTCCTTCACAGGTGATACCAATGACACTAATGAAGGCTCTGATCCATTTAACGTAGCACAGTGGTTCTCACACATTTTAATTTCAAGGACCCCCATAACTCTGAGAGCGTACAAATGGAACCAAATGGACCCTTACGGGTCCATTTGGTTCCATTCGTACGCTCTCAGAGTTACAAACCCGTAAGGGGACATTTTGAACCCCCTCAAGGAAACAAGAGGGTCCCTGGACCACACTTTGAGACCCACTGGTGTAGCAGAGTGTTTCCAGTGAGCCAACATGCACAATATCAGCACCCTGACTCTGTTTGACCTGAATGGAACAGAGCCTTCATTAGTGTCATTGGTAACACCTGTGAAGGAAGTAGGAAGAGGCCCAATTTCTTTCCAATATGGCTGCTGTGCATAGAGCCTATTGGAATATTTCTGAAACATTTTAACAACACAAATGTTGTATGGGGGGTCCCTGACACAAAATGTTTTCAGATGGGGGTCCACGGCCGAATACATCTGCAAATGTTTGATACTGAAAAACAAACTATTCAGTATTACCCGTATTGCAAAGATGGAAAACGATGTGTCCATTTAGCCATTGCCTCACTAACTTTGTGTATTGTCTTGGTGTTGTGTTGTATTGTGTTACCTGGTTGTGTGTCTTTCCGTGAGACTTAATATCCCTATGGGACATTAAAGACTGATTATGGACCACTGCTATAGAGGAAGGATGTAAGAGAGAGGATAGCGGAGAGAGAGAAGAGAGTGAAAGAAAGAAAGAACGAAAGAGGAGATACGAAAAGAAAGACGGGATGTTGAGCGACAATGAAGACATCTCAATACTACTGTTGACTGCCCTCGCCCCTCTCTCTCTCTCTCTCTCTCTCTCTCTCTCCTCTCTCTCTCCATCTCTCCATCCCTGACTCCACCTGAGAGCGATTGCGGCGTTGTGTCGGGAGCGCTCATGCGGGTGGGAAGCGACGCGCCGGTCCGGGTTTGCCGTTGCTCGACCACTTTAAAAAGCTCATCATGGGCGCGTGTAGAGCGGGGGGGAGTTGTAGTGAAATACCTTATTCATGACGGGCGAGCGGGCGTGCGGGGGAGGCGGGGAGAGAGGGGGGGGAAGGAGGTAATTACTTGAATCAAGGTGGCCTCGCCGATGTTTAAATCTACAAGGACGACCAGGAAAAAG
>NC_139961.1:18439155-18446655 GCF_963454915.1 Gymnoscopelus microlampas | reverse complement strand
AGTTATTGCACACAAACCACCGGATTATACTAGACACTGTCCGGTACTACATATGTACAGGTCATCCAACTGTACAACACTATTGTTGTAGAACTCTCTCGTTATCCATTTTGGTCATATTTGCCAGTTTACTCTGCAGACATACAGCATATTGGTCACTTTAGCTTGTAGGCTCTTTTTTCAAATAGTGCATCATTCTGCAGGGGACCCCCTGGAACCCTCTCAAGGACCGCTGGGGGTCCCCAGACCCCACTCTGAGAAGCACTAAAGAAAATAATGCCATGATAAAAAATTCTTTCATAACCGTTTCAAACTGTCCGTCAGTCAATCTCACGACGGACGGACTAACTGACTTAAAACATAATGTAAGTTTGTTGTTAAAATGCATCTTTACGCACTGTGCAACAACACATTGAGTGCCATAGACGTAGATCTTTTGTCTTTTGTTTAAATATATTTTTTGAAAATTCTACAAGAAGGCGCTTTAATGCAACCTAGGAATGATCCCTAGACCCTGCTAGAAGGAATTGACGGACGTCATCCCAACAAACGTTGTTTTTTTTTGTGTGAAAACCAGACATTTTCAACGGGCAATCGCTCCAAAATGGCCGATCACGGCCCCAAAAAAAAATGGTTTCAGCGGTAGACGGGACAATCCCCCACCCTCCGGACACTTTTTGTTTACATCCGGGTGCACGTTGTGGCTTCTGCGGCTGTCCAAAGGTCGTCAAAACACGGTCAAAAAAACGCCGGCACTCTTGAGGATGATTTGGATGCATATAGTACCCGGCACTCAATGTGTTAAATCATCACTCTGGACTTTACGGCGTGGAAAGGAAACCAGACAGAGAAAAATAGAAGTTAATCAGGGCTCCGCTCCTCCTCTCCCCATCACTTTATTTCATTTAGGAATTACACGCAAAACATGCTCCCGTATTATTTATTCAACTCTCTCTCTCTCTCTCTCCGCGCACGGTGCGGTTAGCTTTAGCGGCGCCGGCGCTATAGCGGGAGCAGAGGTGGTGTAATTAGGTTCTGGCTGGCCAGTCATCCGTTGCCTTTCTCAAAAACGTACGGGATCCTTAATCACACTGGCTGCTGTTCATTTGGCGGGGTGGGGGGGGATTCTAACCCCCCCACCACCACTGTCTACACGTTGAACACCTGTTTAGCATTGATAGCAGATGTCAGTCAGTACAGCGTGAAACACAAAGACTGAGAACGAACAGGCGGAGAGGGGGAAAAAATGAAGAATGGAATTAAAAAGTGCAAGCACCAACAACTTTACATTATTTACTAACTAACTCACTCACTCCACCACGCCGAGATGAACTGCTGCTGAGAGAGAGAGAGAGAGAGAGAGAGAGAGAGAGAGAGAGAGAGAGAGAGAGAGAGAGAGAGAGAGACTGGCACACTCATAATTATGCTGATGAATGGCTTCCAATATCAACTCTCTCTCTTCTTTATTCTCTCATTCCCTCTCGCTCACTCTCTGCCTCTATTCCATCAAGTCTCTCTCTATCTCTCTTCCTCTCTCCCTCTCTCTTCTCCTCCTCCTCCTCATCATCACTGCTTTAAGGGGAGGAGTCATGATTTGACAACATCCAAAGCTATATCCAAAAGTAAGCGTTCAAGTAAAAAAAAAATGTTTTAACAACTTAAACCCTCTATACTTAGTAAACTTGACATTTATTATGTATTTTCCCACTCGCCAAAAATACGCATCGCGTTGCGAGCTTGTATTTAGATCTGCTATTTCTGGGTGCTCGGATTCAAGTGGTACAAAATAAAATAAAAAATAAATCCAGATTTTGGGCTTTTGAGAAACATTCGGGGCTCTAGCGCCAGAAGCCACCCGCTTGCTCCGCCCCTTTCAGATGATCTCTGTGTGTCTGTATGTGTGTCTGTGTGTCTATCTGTGTGTCTGTCTGTCTCTCTCCCCCCATTCTTCTAATGCTCTCTTCCACCTGTATGTGTTGTAACTTGTGAGCGCGTCGATACAATCCGTTTTGACGTTGGACATTTGGCGGCGTTTACCTGCCCCTCCTCTCTCCTTTGTTCTCCTCTCTTTCCTCCTCCTCCTCCTCCTCCTCCTCCTCCTCCTGTGTGTTGTGAGGGAATGAGGGAGCACTTGGCCTCCCTCTCTCATATTTCCGTTCGTTTGCATCAGTCGCTCGCGCTGCATTATTCATTTGCATTACAGCGTCGGGATGGTAATTAAATCTAGCCCGGGAACGCAGTTGTATTTCAATGAAACGTGAATATTCTAGCGAGCAGACATGTAGAATGCCTAATCCCCCCCCCCCCCCCAACCCCCACCACACACACACGCACATGGACAACTGCTACAAAGTAGAATAGCTTTAGAGAGAGTCATTGTTATTTTCTGTTCAGTTGTTTTCCTGTTGCCGTTTGGTCTTCATGGCCGCCAGTTCCCACCTGATGTTGTGTGGGAGTTCCGACCGCTCCACATCGTACTGAATAACTGCTAGCTTGCCCCAGGTCTTCAGACTATAGGACTTAACCCTTTAAGACCTGAGGCGATTCTTAAAAATGTTTTCTAAGTCCTACCAGCTTTTTGAAAAAAAATAAAATAAAAAAAAAATCACGATTTTTCAAAAATAGCAGATATACAAGCTCATAGCGCGGCACTCGGTGCCGCGCTATGAGCTTGTATATCTGCTATTTTTGAATAGCCAAAGAAATCTAAAGTGACACAGATGCGTTCCACGTCTTAATGGGTTAAGTCAAAAGGCAGCGCTCCACCGCACCGATATCGGTCCGACTCAGCGGCGGAAGGCGCTGGAAAGCGTCTCCTGCGGACAACCCATGTTGTCGATAGCGCCGTGTCGCCGGGTCGGGACTAGAAGATTACCATTGATGACCAACCGAGCTGGTTCGGTCGTTTGGGCCGACCGGTAGAGCCGTCGATAGCCGCGGGTTAGTGAAGAGGGGGGAGAGGTTTGGTCCGAGCTGGCTCCAGCGTTGCCAGATTCTGTGATTGAAGCAAGCGACCAGGTCTATGAAAACAAGCCCAAAAGAAGCGACCAGTTTCACCACTTGAGCCTCATTACAGCTATTTTCAAAAATGATCTTGAAAGCAAGCCCAGATAAGCAACTACACTTCCGAAACAAGCCCAAACAAAAGCAACCCGCAACTATGGATATTTACAAGCGACATTACAGGAAAACAAGCCCAAAGCCGCTTATAATAAGCAGATCTGGAAACACAAGAGTCACCTTAAGATGTATACATGTCATCCAACTGGAATGTATCCACCACCTATATGTCTCTTGCCCAAAGAGGACAATACGATTTCCCAGCATGCAACAGCACATCGAACACATCCGGGACACGGGGACCTCTCCCCCTTGGGCTCGACCTTCTTCCAGGAGAAGGTCTCTGGATCGAATTTCCATACAGATCATTGAAGTTCCGGTTAATGCTGTGTGGACCACCACATAATGTACAGCTCTCCATTGTAGGCAAAGGCTGAATGAGGCCAGCGTCCTGCTGGAAGAAGCTGTGCAGAAGGCGTTCTCAGCCAGCAGTCGGTCTCTGTGTCAAACACTCTGATGTTATTGTCCTGGACCCCTCTCTGACCCAAAACACAAACATCTTTGTCCCGATGATGAGAGTGACGTGATGAAGCAGGAAGTAGAGCGTCTCTGGCGTTAATGAAAGACCAGACGATTGTGGTGGTGTCCAACTTGTAGACGTCATTAGTGCATCCAGACAGCATGCAGTTTTCTCCCATAGATAAACATGACCTTCCCCAAAGACACTGGCTGAATGGTCCCACCCAGAGCCATATAATTAGAGAGTTGCGTCACCTCCGTTCACTTCATCGGTCCAATTCGCGGCTCGGTAGGAGCCGAATAGTGACAAAGCCCTGAACCGAAAGTTTACGGAATGCACTGGAGGCTATGAGCATTTGTCACTATTTCTAGTTTAACTAGAAATAGTTTATTTCTAGTTGAACCACATGACCGGCGCTGTTTCTGCCCCCTCATTGACGCAACTCTCTATTAGAAGGCTCTGGTCCCACCTAGCCCCAGTCCCAGAAATCTTGGGTTTAAACCTTCTGTGGGTGTCCCTATAATTGATCCATCTGTGCCAAGGGGGGTCCCTGGCACAACACATTTTCAGATGGGGGTCTACGGCCAAACACAACCAGTGGCCTAATGCCAGTGGTTCTCAAAGTGGGGTCCGGGGACCCCCAGGGGTCCTTGAGGGGGTTCCAGGAGGTCCCCTGCAAAATGAATTGACGCAGTAATAAAATCACTTTAACCACTTTAACGCTGAAAATTGGCAGTTTGAAAATATCCGATCTGAGCCTGTAGATCAGCTATTTTCGAAACATCTTGATTAAAAAAGTGAATATTTTAGAAACATTTTAACAACATATATCTTGTATGGGGGGTCCTTGACATGAAATAGTTTGAGAATCAGTGGCCCAAGGCATACTAAAATGGGGGTCCATGAAATAGAACAGGGTCTATAGTTAATGCATGAGTCACTTACAGTATGCGTAATAGTTTCTACGTTGCTGCAGGGTGGTCTCTGCAAAACGAGCCCCCCGCTTAAGAGTAATAATGTTGAGTCAACAGCCACGTTCACAAACATATCTCAGCCCCTTTATGTGCTCTGAACGGGGACATTTGATACCTCTGTCAGCCCCTGTGCCACACACACACACACACACACACACACACACACACACACACACACACACACACACACACACACACACACACACACACACACACACACACACACACACACACACACACACACACACACACACACACACACGCATGAATATGTATATGTGCGTGCATGCGTGCAGCAGTGCATACGAACTCACACAACATGTGCATTCATGTGTACAAAATATCAACAGCGAAATGGCCACAAAGGGAGTTTCTCCTCACAAACGGAGGAGAGGAAATATGTATGGGGGGGGGGGGGGGGGAGAGAGAGAGAGAGAGAGAGAGAGAGAGAGAGAGAGAGAGAGAGAGAGAGAGAGAGAGAGAGAGAGAGGGAGAGAGAGAGCAAGATATTGAAAGATAATGGTGAATGGAGATAAAGAGAAAGCAGACCAGAGGGAGAGAGAGGAAAGCGGCATAAAGGTGTGGAAAAAGGGAGGGGGGAGGCAGAAAAGAAAAAAAAAAGATAATGTTACAATAGAGAGATAAACAGACAGACTAGACAGACAGAGCTGGGGGTCGACGCTGTCTCTTTAAGACCCATCTGGGTTGGTGGAGGTCGGGGGGGAAGATGTAATAAAATTGACATATTGATTCCTTTGAATTTACGAATGCCTGTTTCATAAACTGCATCTTCTCCGAGGCGCGCGGGGGGGTGGGGGGGCGTCTTTAGGAGCACATCCCGCCGTCATTTCTCCCCCCAAATGGATCAATTATACGGCCACCTAATCCACTTATACCTGGCGAGGCCCTCCCGCCCCGCGCATCTTTCCAGCCATTTGCGGCGCTTTTTTTTTTATACTCCCTGCCCCGCTTTCGCCGCGCTCTCTCACAGCCACATTATTGCGATAACGTAAACAAACTGCAGGCCGTTTATTTTCTACCCCCCACCCCACCCCCCTTTCATTGTTTTCTTTTTTTCCCCATCCATTCTTTTCCTCTTTTTTCCCTCCTTCTAATATTAGCGAATGTCACCCCCCCCTCGACCCCCCACCCCTCTCGCTGTGTCGAACGACAGTTGAGTAATTCCCCCGGGTTTGAACGAGGGATTCTCTGTCTCTCTCTCTCCTGCTCTCTCTATCTGTCTGTCTATTTTAAGTCATAGAAATCCCCTATATGTCTGTACGGACTATTCATGTGTGCACTTTACCACCCTAATAACACACACGCACGCGCGCGCGAGCGCTAACAAGCACACACACATGCATTCACACATAATTTTCAAACGTGTTTATGCGTGCGTGTGTGCGTGTTGTGTTTCAATGTGCATGTGTGTGTTGTTTGGCTCTCTGAACGACTGGGGAAAACAGCTTTGTTGAAAGTGCTTCATAAATGTATCAACATTTATCGACGTTTCATATCATTGATATGATAACACTGCACTCTGTGCTCTGTTATGATGTGAATTAACCTCATAAACGGACTCCTGGAGAAAAAAACACTTTCTCTCAAGGTTTCAAAGCATTCTCTTTCATAGCTCCACTTACAGTAGCTACGCACACACACATGCACACGAGTCGTGTCTTGTGTAAACGTTGAAAATCATCACTAATTGGAGACAATATCATAGCAACTCCTAATTACAGGTAAATAGATTAATTAAAACAACAAGCTCTCAAGCATGATCATAATATATCATAATTAGCAACAACATTAAAAAAGCTACAAATCAGAAACGACAGAGCAAATCTGGGATGTGAAATTAACTAAATTCTTTTGAAAAAAGCGACGCGTTTTGAATAGCCCCAGGTATAGGGTTACAGTGGTTAAAACTATTTTGATGCTGTACTGAGGACCCCTGGAACCACCTCAAGGACCCCTGGGGCCCTTGACAACCCCACTTTGAGAACCACTGCTGCACAATTTAGGAGCAAGTCTAACTGATAGCGCACCCCCCCCCCCCCCCCCCCAGACACACAATATAGAGACATGATAGCTCTGACATCTCACTACTTACATATATCTGCTGTATACTGTAAACTAGAGGTATTGAGAGAGACAGAGAGACAGACAGACAGAGACACAGAGATAGAACAGAGAGACAAGCTCACAACGCGTCATGTAGGTCTGCTATTCTTAATATGTGTTGCTTGAGAGAGAGAGAGAGAGAGAGAGAGAGAGAGAGAGAGAGAGAGAGAGAGAGAGAGGGGTTCAGTTACAGCGGGGCTACACAGAGCAATCTGCCTCCTGGTCAGGGTTCAGTGACCAACACATACCCTCTGTCACTTCTATACTGGAGAGAGGAATGAAATACTGCAGAGTAATGAAGACATACGTACAGGGAGAGATAGAAGGAGGAGGAGAGAGACGAGAGGTTGAGGAGATAGGCATAGGAGGAGACATAGGGAGAGGAGAGGAGAGGAGAGGAGAGGAGGAACTCGCTTGCTGCTTTAAGGAAGTGAGGTCTATCGAGAGAAGTTCAGTGACAGACTTAATGCCTAGCATTGTACAACAAGCATTTCAGTTGCAGACCAGCTTTTTCATTTTTTTTTCTTTATATAGTTGGTTCACTACTTTTCAGGCAGTAATGTCTTATTTTGTACGTTTTTCTTTTTTGGTATTAACCCATTAAGACCTGAGGCGATGTTTTCTAAATCTAACAGTTTTTTGAAAAAAAAAAAAAAATGTTTTCAAGATTTTTCAAAAATAGCAGATCTATAAGTTCATAGCGCGGCACTCAGTGCCGCGCTATGAGCTTGTATATCTGCTATTTTTAGGTTACATGGCGGCTTTCCGACATGTCGCCTTTCCGACGTTAACGACCCCTATACCTAACCCTCACCCTAACCC
>NC_139961.1:18414459-18438955 GCF_963454915.1 Gymnoscopelus microlampas | reverse complement strand
AAATTTACGGTCCGACTTGGGAGAGAGATGGCTCGTAAAAAATATAGTTCTTTATGATCGATCAAAGCCCCGGTGTGTTATTGTCAATTGATTTGAAGTGACAGATTTATACGGACTTGCAAATATATCTGTAATGGATGCCAAAACAAATTATTTCACTGCATTGCTCACTCACTCACTTAAATGTGCGTGCACCAGTTATGACTTTCATCATGAATAAATAAAATACATTCCAGCATGTGTTTTTTTCTTTTCTTGTGGAGCCGTGTTTTTTCCATTATGATCACGATTATGTTGAAGTTGAAATGTTGCAGCCTGAGGAATCAAAAGTAACTAAGTGCAATTACTTGAGTACTGTAAAAAAAAAACAAGGTATATTTACTTGAGTATTTGTACTTTTTGGATACGCATGACTTTCACTCCACTACATTATTTTCAAAGACATCCGAACAGTATTTACTTGAGTGTGTATACTTTGTCCAAGCACTGGTTATTATTATGATTGTGTTGGAGTTGAACTGTTTTTAGCGCAGGAATCAATAGGGCTGGATTGAGCCGGCGTAATGGTTTTAATGTGCAGTACGCACGGATGAGATGCAGCTGTCTGCCTCGGGGCATGACTCCATGATTATCTGCATTATAAACCTGGAGAGACAGAGAGGGGGAGAGAGAGAGAGAGAGGAAGGGAAATTCAAAAATGCTCAAAAGCTTAATACCAAGCTTATCCTTGCGCATATCGATGCTGTTGGGCAGAAACCTCTTATCTCTATATTTTAACTTTTTTCATAAATGAAAGCCCTATTTGATCATACTACAGCGTCACACAAAAGCGTCAAATGTAGCAGATCTACAAGCTCGAAACGCGTCGCTTCGCGACACGTTTCGAGCTTGTAGATCTGCTACTTTTGACTTTTTTGAATTTGAATCCTGAAAATTAACAGTTTTGGACATCTGAGGTTTCCACCTGACTGAGACGATATATAAACTATTACTAACAGCCAATGCATTTTCTTTTGGTTTAAGCTAGTTTTTTTCATTCTAAGTTGCAACGTGACACATGCTCAATTTGCTCGGCTCATGACGTGACACATGTATTCAATTCTTTATTCCCATTTAATTGTCCATACATTTCAGTTTTGATTGTTTGACGGAGTAGTTCCGCAGTGGAGCCAGTGCGCACGTGCGCGCGCGCGCACACGCACACACACACACACACACACACACACACACACACAGCGCGGTTTATTTTGTCGCTTGCTCGCACAAGCACAAATGTAGGTGTGACATGCTCCCCAGACGGTGCTATTAACAGTAACTAAAGGAACAAGGTACAGTTGTAACACCGGCTATAAATTGTGCTTTTACACCAGCAATACAGAATTATGAAGGGAGAATAGTGATCACCATATACAGACAGTAAATACAAAAGGCCTAGTTAGAGATTCGAGAGACACAGAGATAAGGTATATAGATGGATGGATGGATGGATGGATGGATGGACAGGAATCCTAGCATTCCTGTTCCGGGGGCGAACATTGGGCGAAAATAGCAGATCTATAAGCTCACAGCGCGTCACATTTGCGACGCGTTGTGATCTTGTAGATCGGCTATTTTTTGGCAAATATATTTAGTGTACAAAGCCGAGGTGCAGTAACTACATTTATGGAGACTGTATCTGTAAGGTAAAAACATGCCTTCATGATTTGTGGGGACAAACAATTACCTCATGAAGAGTTATACAATTAAGTGTCGAATCACTTATATACCAATAACCCATTTGGCAGGCCAATTGAAACATTTTAAAGCCTTTTTTTTGGTTAGTTTATCTGTTTGATTCTATGCACTTTGGCGTTCTAGGGGCGGTGTAACAACAAGGTATAACACTGGAAATATAATGTAGGTTCAAAAGTAGACGACAAAAGGTAAAACCTTAAGCATCAATACAGAAAGGGAGGACAATTTAGCAACCGGCATAATACAGAATACAATGAATAGAATGTAAACAGAGAGAATGAGAGAGACTGAGATATAGATGGATAGATCGTTCTTTGTTTATAAACCACTTGAACCCAATCCTATTCATGGAGCTAACATTCGGCGAAAATAGCAGATCTATTAAGCTATAAGATGCTGTGGAATACGGTCAACTATGTAGCTATAGGGCTTAATTAGTCAAGCTTTGTTTTATTATTATCATTATGTCTTTATATGGTGAGCCCTGGCCATAGTATCTATCACAGTGTTGTAAATAGCATAAAGACAAACATCAAAAGCACATATAGGCCTACTGTAGAAGCGCACAAAATCATATGCCTACAAGACCAAAAAAAAATAATGCAGAACAGGGTTGCCAGATTTTGCGAGAACAACAAGCGGTAAGGTCCACGAAAACAAGCGCAAAAGAAGCGACTATAGGCCACACGAGCCACTGCTTTTTGAAAATAGCAGATCTTCAAGCCCACAACGTGTCGTAAGCACAACGCATTGTGGGCTTGTAGATCTGCCATTTTCAAATACATCTAGGGGGAAAAAAAATCTGTAATGTTTTTGAAACATTTTACACAAAACTTGCATACAATTTGGGGGTCCTTGTCATGAAAATGTTTGAGAACCACCGATTTAAACAACACTAGACAGCAAGCCCATAAACAACTACACTTTTAGAAACAAGCCCCCCCAAAAAAACGCAACTCACAACCACAAATATTCACAAGCGACTTGTAGAAAACAAGCCCAAAGTAGCTTATAATAAGTGGACTTGGCAACACTGATGCAGAATATATCTGAGGAAGCAGTAACAAATTAACTGTACTGTCTAACACTTCACTACATGTTTGAAAGGAATGCACAAGTTTAATTATAACTATATTGGTTATTAACACCCATTGTTTCACACAGAAACATGGTGGTTCTTTTAAAAGGAAATATGGTTCCATGAATAGCCATCACCCACTAAAGAACCATTCTATTTAGTGAATGGTTTTTCATGCTCCTCAGGTGGTTCAGGAGAAGCTTTGTGTTTTTTGGTCCAAGAACCATTTTTGGAATATTTGTGGCACCTTTACCAACTTAAACCCTAGCGTCCCAATGTTGGGCATGCCTTAATAATATAAATTCAACAGTACAAAGGACTGCAATGGAAAGAAGCCCCTTGGGCTTTTTGTGTTATCCTTTTAGCACAGGGGTGGGCAACATTGATGATGGAGAGGGCCACTATTTCCACACTCACTCCAGAGGGCTACATTGCATATACTGTCGGGCCATTCTATGTCACACAAAAGTAGGTATAATAGCCGATCTACAAGCTCAAAACGTGTTGCAGTGCGACACGTTTTGAGCTTGTAGATCTGCTATTTTTGCTATTTTTGAATTGGAATCCAGATTTTTTTTGCCTATTTTTGAATTGGAATCCTGAAAAGTTGCAGTTATACTTATGTAAACTTAAATACAAATACATTGGACATAAAAAGGACAATGATTTCAATACTAGTCATTAAAGGTAGGGTAAGTGATATTTTTGAGTTAAAACAAAAAGTATTTTGTTAAAAGGTTAAAGCACTATATGCTGATATAAATCATTGCTATAGAGTGTTTGTTCAGTAACAGGAGTCTCCCTGTCTCTCCAGCTCTTTAATAAACAGAGAATACATTTTCTGGTAGGTGTCAAAATCTCAGCCAATCAGGAGAAAGTACACATTTTAAGCTTCATTTTTATAGAGTTCCAGTTCCAATTTTGCCTGCTCATTTCTTAGTGTCATCACTTCCAATTTCACTTGTTTAATCTATATCCTGATTGAGTTCTCTATCCTGATTGGATAAAATTGTAAATGAAACTGAAACTGAAACGAAAATGCATTTTCTGTTTTATAAAGAGCTGGAGAGACAAGGAGACTCCTTTTACTGAACAAACACTCTATAGCAATGAGTACTATCAGAATATAGAGCTATCTAACACTTATTTTAACCAAAGAAAATCACTTACCCTACCTTTAAGCTACTAATATAGACTGAAGTAATTAAAGCGGGTCATGTTTGCAATTGTAGCAGCTGAATTCAATAATATATCAGTATTCCGATATTAATACAACTGGCCAGTTGCCCATGTATGTTTTAGCATAATCTTTGACTGTACTACCTGTACTGTTAACAAGCATGTAAAAAAAAGTATCCATCAATCAAAACCAATGTCAAATATTTATATATTTTTGTGGAGGGAAGGAGCTGTCTGAAAGGTTCTGTCTGGTACCAAAAATGGTTCTTATTTATAGAGCATATTTCAAAAGAGCCAATGTTGATCAAAGTGTTGTATATGAGGACATGATGTAGTAACATTATTAATGTTTTAATATTGTCAATCAATACGGTAAACTGTACTGCATTAAACCACATAATACGGTTACACTGCATTTACAGTACACACACACACACACACACACACACACACACACACACACACACACACACACACACACACACACACACACACACACACACACACACACACACACACACACACACACACACACACACACACACACACACACACACTAAAATCAATCAATAAAAATAAAATGATCTACATTTTTACACATAGTATATCTTTCCTGTGTGGTAAGTACCTGAGGTATAAGACATAAGGTTTGTGAGCATTGCAGCAAATATATACTGTACATGATATTAATGTTAGTTAAGGTGCAAGAATAATAACATTCTGTGCGTAGTACATTTGATTACGCTCTAGGTTCCGGCTTACTGTTCTTGCTTTTAGACTAACATTAGTTAACGGTCAGAACAAACACGTTTGGGTGATTTCAATATGCCCTTAAGTTTGTTAAAGTTGATAAATTCCCTGTTTTAAACATTGGTCTTGACTCCTCCTTTGTCCTGGCTTTTAACCCATTAAGACCTGGAACGCATCTGTGTCACTTAAGATTTCTTTGGCTATTCAAAAATAGCAGATCTACAAGCTCAGAGCGGCACCGAGAGCCGCGCTACAAGCTTGTAGATCTGCTATTTTTGAAAAATAGTGAAAACATATTTTTTATATTTTTTTTCAAAAAACTGTTAGGATTTAGATAAATAAAGAATCGCCTCAGGTCTTTTAAATGATGTTATACACCCCACATCCCCATCGACCAACTCGGGGTCGTAACATGCAGAGTGCCAGCGCTTATTTAGAAAAAATAGCAAAGCTACAAACGAGTTGATTTGCGACACGTTCTGAGCTTGTAGATCTGCTACGTTCGAATATCCGAAGCATAAAATACGTTTAAAGCAGTTAAACTTCACCATTGAGGTTGTGGGCTCAATTATGACTACATTTGGGAGAAAAATCTGGGTAAAAAGCAAAAAAAAAAAAAAAAATGTATACAAATGAATAAAGATTAATACAAATTAATACACATTAATAAATAAAGTGGTTGTACTTTTCCTCATTTTGCAGGGGACCCCCTGGAGCACCCTCAATTACCACTGGGGGGAGAAAAAAAATTTGAGTACCACTGCAATAAGGGTCCATTTGATTTCCATTTGGACACTCTCCGATTCACAGACCCCCGTAAGGGTCCATTCCGACCCCTCTGGCGGTTCCCCCGGACCTAAACGTTTGATAAACAATGATTTAAGAGCCAGCTTCCTGCACATCCTCCTCCACACAGGAAGTCATACGTCCAAAAAAAACGGCGGGCGGGCGGGGGGGGGGGTCAGGTCAGGGCGTCCTGAACGAGGTCATGTGACCCAAACGTGTGTGGGCGTGTCCGCAAAACGCTTTCAGAGGGGGGACAGCGTGCCTTCATCTCCTGAGTCAAAACACACTGTGATCCTCAATGTTCATTTAAACATGCTGGGGGAGACAGTGGTTCTCAAGCCTTGCCATGTCAAGGACCCCCCGAATTTATACAGCGTCTTAGCCTGCGGACCCCCCATTTGAAGAGATATGCCAGGGACCCCCATACGAGAAGATTTCTAGGGCTATAGCAGTGATTCTCAACATTTTTGATTTCAAGGATCCCCAATTTGACATGCATTGGATCAGTGTTTCTCAAACTTTCTTTTAAATATATACACCAGATCTATAAGCTCACATGGGGTGTCCTGAGCCCAAAACGTTTGGGAACCACTGTGAGTGTTCAATAGCAGAGGGTCTCCCCATTTCTCCAGCTCTTTGAAGGGATAGTTCACCCCCACAATTACTTTTTTCTATCGATTAGTGACCCCATGGGGACTTGAATTCCAGGATTTTTGTTTTGTTTTTGTAGCATTCCTAAGCCAATAATTTGATGACCGGCAGCGGTTCCGGTAGGAGACACAAATAATCTCCTAGCGGAACCACTGCACCGGTCCGCTGGTCATCAAATTATTGGCTTAGGAATGCGACAAAAGCAAAAAAAATATCCTGGAATTCAAGTCTCCATGCGGTGACTGATAGATAGAAAAACTTTTTTTTTTGGTTGAACTATCCCTTTAATAAACATACAATATATTTATTTTCTTTTTAGGTGGGACACCAATTTGCTTTTGTATGAGTTCTCTCTCATGATTAGATTAAACTGGTATACCGACCTGAACATGTGTTTTCTGGTCACTAAAGAGCTGGAGAGACGAGGAGAGCCCTGTTACTGAACAAACACTCTAGCAATGATTACCATTAGTATAGAGCTATTTAACAAAATACATATATATCACTTACAGCCAGTGGTGTAATATAACTAAGTACATTTACTCAAGTACTGTACTTAATTACAATTTGAGGTATTTTTTACTTTACTGGAGAATTTCCAAGTTTCTATATTTTTGCTACACTACATCTCAGAGGCAAATATTGTACTTTTACTCCACTACAATTATTTGAAAACTTTAGTGACTAGTTACTTTGAGTATATATAAATGATTATATCAAAAAACGTACATTAACCAGTTAAGCCCTATTTTATACCTAGGCTATTTGAAAATAGCAGATCTACAAGCTCGCGACGCGTTGTGAGTTGTGAGTATATGTTGTACTTTTATTTTTGGTACTTTAAGTATATTTTGATGCCAGTACTTTTACTCAAGTAACATTTCAAACACATGGCCTTTTACTTGTAACAGAGTATTGCTACTTTTACTCAAGTAAAATATCTGAGTACTTCCACCACTGCTTACAGCACCTCTCAACAGTTACAAATGGATTAATCTGTACCTTGTTACTTTACGAGGGGAGTCTTAGACATACAAACAAAAGGTTACACAGCCGAAAAGGTCAACATGGTGCAATGATTTCTCCTCCACAGTCGATCTAAATGTGAGCCGAGTTTCCAAACCTGGGTGTGATTAATGTCAACCCACAGGAGTCATAGAGTTATACCAGATCATTAAATATGACGGCCGTGCACATTCACGTAGAGCCAACACGTGTCGTCGACAAGATTTAACAAAAGTCAGGAGAAGGGCGTGTTTTTTCGATTACTTTTTTCGTTTATTTGATTTAATTTTTTTATTGTGTTTTCCAAAAAGAATATAAAAAATAAATGAAAAAAGTTATCGATTGTGGAGAATTGGCAATACTCCAGTAAAGTAAAACATATCTAAAAGTGTAGTACAGGACTCAAGTAAATTGTTTACAGTACTCACTGGCATTGTTTGGTATTAATGTGTTCAACTGTGGTTCTCAAAGTGGGGTCTGGGGACCCCCAGGGGTCCTTGAGGGGGGTCCCAGGCCTCCAGGGGGTCCCCAGCCAAATGAGTTAATCTAAATGAGTTAATCTAACTTCACAATCACTTTAACCCTATACAGTACTATACTGTACATTGGCTGTTTGAGAATAGCCGATCTACAAGCTTTTTCAAATAATCTTGAAAAAAATGTGAATATTGTGAAACATTTTAACAACGCAAAACGTAGGGGACCTATTACAGGCCCCTGGGGAACTCCAGTCAGTTATGGGGGTTTAAGTGCTTTAACCCATTAAGACCGGGAACGCATCTGTGTCATTTTAGATGTCTTTGGCTATTCAAAAATAGCAGATCTACAAGCTCATAGCGCGGCACCGAGTGCCACGCTATGAGCTCGTAGATCTGCTATTTTTGAAAAATCGTGAAGATTTGTGCAAATCTTTGAATATATATATTTTTTAAAGCGAACATTTGTGACTCAAATCTTTGCTTCTGGGGAAGCATTTTTTTTTTCTTTTTTTTAAACCTATGTTTTTTTGTGGTGCTCAAACCTATTCATGTCAAGGACCCCCAAAATGATATGAATTTGGCTGCAGATCCCCCCCCCCCCCCATCTCAAAATATGTAGTTCCAGGGACCCCCCAGAAGCAAAGATTTGAGTTACAAATGTTCACTTAAAATATATATATATATATATTCAAAGATTTGCACACATTTTCTGAAAAAATAGTAGATCTACAAGCTCATAGTGCCGCGCTATGAGCTTGTAGATCTGCTATTTTTGAACAGCCAAAGAAATCTTAAAATGACACAGATGCGTTCCCGGTCTAAAAGGGTTAAAAGGGGAGTTTAGCGATAACGTGCGTGTCCCCGATATGAAGGCAGTTATGAATGTGTTCCGGTGTGGTATAGGTTTTCACTGGAAGCCCCGTTATGAGAGAGAGGGGGAGGAGAGAACAGCCCCGAAACATCACCAAAGACAGGCCTGAACTGACCCGGGACAACGTCCCTGTCCATACAGAAACCTCGCATCTCCGGAGTCAAACTTTCCTCAATTATTGCCCAGTGGTGGGAAAAGTACTCAAATGTTTCACTTAAGTAAAAGTATCAATACTGCAATGTAGAAGTACTCCGTTACAAGTAAAAGTCTGGAATTCAAAATTTACTTGAGTAAAAGTACAAATGTATTGGTATCAAAATGTACTTAAAGTAACAAAAGTAAAAGTACTAAAATGTTTGAAAATAGCAGATCTACAAGCTCCTCCTATATGTATGTTTTATAATGTACTAATTTATAACTGCAAAGTAACTAGTAACTAAAGTTTTCAAATAATTCTAGTGGAGTGAAAGTGCAATATTTGCCTCTGAGATGTAGTGGAGTAGAAGTAAAAGCATAGACAATTGGAAATACTCCAGTAAAGTAAAAGTACCTCAACATTGTACCTAAGTACAGTACTTGAGTAAATGTACTTAGTTGTTTTACACGACTGATAATTGCAAACTAGAGTGTCACACAAAATAAGCAAAAATTAGATCGGCTATTGTTAGCTATTTTTGCTATTTTTAAGTTCGATAAACATTGAAACAATGAAAAGTATTGACAAGACCTTTCAACTGAATAATAACTACATTGAACCCATCGAAAAAAACGGCTATTTGCCCCGCTTTTTAGCGGTAAAGTAACAATTTCATGGACATACAGGTTTTCTACCCGACAGACAGCCACGATAAGCTGTTCCTTCACAAACATTCCTGTGTCCCTCTCTCTTTCCCTCTCTCCCTCTCTCCCTCTCTCCCTCTCTCTCCCTCTCTCTCTCTCTCTCTCTCTGACATGTTAGGATCCAGAGGAATACATGCAAGCACAGCATTTTATCTTCCTGCTTTTTGGAAGCGGCATTTCCCACGCCCCCGCGCTGCACCGGACCGGCCCGCCACAGAGGGGACATGCGGACCGCTGAAACGTCCCAGCTGGGGGATTGAACTCGCGGAGGACAGAGTACAGGTGGTGGGGGGGGGGGAAGAGTCCCCGAAAGTCAGGGGGAGGGAGAGAGAGAGAGAGAGAGGGAGGGAGAGAGCGAACAGTGTTGGAACTTAACAAACAGACGGCAAGGAAGCTCTGCTCGATATGAAACCAATACGGAAGTGCTTTTCAGCACTGTAGTTCTGGCCTGGAATGTGGCACAATGTCCCCCCTAGCTGCAGAAGAATGAACACACCATTGATTCCCCCCAATAATTTCAAATAGGCCTCAAAATAACTGGCAAAACACTATGATTTTTATGTTAAAGGAGTAGTTCACCCAAAAAAAAGGACTTATTTTCTATCAATTACACACCCCTTGAAGCATTAAATTCATGGAGATTTTTTAGTTTTTGTCGCATTCCTGAGCCAATCATTTGATTATCGACGGAAAGATGCTAATGTCTACGGTAGGAGATACAAAGGAGTCTCTTTGAGTCTCCTACCGGAGAGACCGCCGGTCATCAAATTATTGGCTTAGGAATGCGAATGCAAGGAATGCGATGTTTCATGTGTGTGTAATTGACAGAAATTAAGTAATTTTTTTTGGGTGAACTACTCCTTTGATATAAAATAAATTATAATAATAAATATAATGTCATGGTATTTTTTTTCTTTGAGACCCTCCTTGTGATACCAATAAATAGGAACTTAAGGTATACTGCTTGATCCGAGCCGGAGTTGTCGGAGCACAGCTCAATTTATCAATCATAAATGCTCTGAAAATGCACATGGCCCACCCATCTGACCACTTAACCCGGCAGCCGTTAAGCAGTCAGATGGGTGGGCCGCGAAGGCTTTGAGATTTTCAAGTGGGCCCCCCTGATCCAGAAAAGGTTGAGAACCACTGACTCAAAAACAGTGTTAGAGAGAGCAAGCATGTCCGTGCGCTATAGGCACATGTGCAAACCTTTTTTTGACATATACCATCTCTACCTTCTCTGTTTAGTTTTTTATCCGTTCAAACTCTGACAAGTCACCCCCCCCCCTCCACCCCCCGCCCCCATCTATCCTACCATCATCATCATCATCATCATCAATGGTAAATGGTGCATTTAAATAGCACTTTTATCCGCAAGGTGCTTCACAATTGGCATTACATTCACACACTGATGGAGGTACACTACTTGATCCACGCCGGACCCCCCCCCCCCCAATCTAGAGATGTAGTGGGGTCAAAAGTACAACATTTGTATTTGAAATGTAGTGGAGTGAACGGCATAAGTATCCATAAAACACAAAATACTCAAAGAGGGGGTACATATGTCTATGATAACACGGTAGGACGGAAAGGCACAGAGGCGGAGCAGTCCTGTTGCAAGAGCTTTATTAACAAACATTAACCACATGTCCAGGAACAAGAGGATTGCACAAGGAGTATCAAAGAATTAGGAATTACACATTGGGGGATCAAAGTACTAAGAATACGCTAGAAGTCTTACCAGGATTACATTAGGAGCAAGGAAATGAACACCAGTGACACTGGCAAATAACTGAATACACGGGGGAGTCTAACCCATTAAGACCGGATGCGATTCTTACATTTTTTTCTACATCCTAACAGTTTTTTGAAAAAAATCCCATCATTTTTTTCAAGATTTTTTCAAGATTTTTTCCAACAAAGTTTGGGAAATGTTGAGCTAGGGCAGTGGTTCTCAACCCGTGGGTCGGGACCCCCAGGGGGGTCCCCACATTTTTTTTGGGGGGGGTCCCCAGATGACAGTGAAGTGACATTTGTACTACCTCAACAAAACAAAAGGAAAGGAACTAAGGAGACCATTACTCCATCGAAAGTAATCAACACTTTTCAAACATTTTGAAAATAGCAGATCCACAAGCTCGCAACGCGAGAGCTTGTAGATCTGCTATTTTCCCAATTATGTATCTGTGGAACCGTGTCAAACTAAATGCAATGCCTACAATTCCAAGTGCTTGTCAGGGTGGGGGGTCCCCAGTTCAAATATGATTATTTTGAGGGGTCCCCAGTTCAAATATGATCATTTTTGGGGGGGTCACGGCCTGAAAAGGTTGCGGACCACTGAGCTAGGGGACAACCAGGCCACAGGTGACCAAGGTTAACAATCAGCAGAGATTCAAGACAGGAAAATAGTTCAGTAGACAGGAAATAGTTCACTGAGGAAAACAGGAAAGACTAGGACGTTACTACAAAATAAAAGGTTCACAAGTGTAAAGTAAGACCCTGACTAAAACTATGTTTTCCAAGACGACACGTTAACGTGTCCATGGCAGTCAAAGAGTTAAAGTAAAATTTAAATATAGGCCTATACATTTCAAAATAAAATAATTTCTAAAATCAAACATTTTCAGAGGCTATTTTCACTATTAAAGCAGCACTATGTAACTATTTTTAAATGAATAAAATGTAATTTTGTCCAATCTTTATGGTAGAGTATGCTAATGCAATATAACTTTTGTCTCCCTGCTCTTCTATTGAGACATTTCGATTGTGTCAAAGGTCATGTCTCACCTAGACCCAGGATCTGATCTTGACACGAATGTTGACCTGATGGTCAAGATTCAATTTTTCCCCTGAGCAAGCAAGCAGGCAGGCTCTATTAGTTCAATGGTAAAAATTTGCACTTGCGACGGAAACCGGGTTCAAATCTAGGGTAGAAGAGGAAAGTTACATTAAATAGGCTTAATTCATAATGTATTTTTGTTTGTTTTCAGTCCCGGCGAGACACCAAATGTCTTTTCCCGGGCGTCGAGCAGAGAAAGTAAGGAGGAGGATGAGAAGTCTTAAAACCTGGAAAAAAAAGATTACATTTACTTTCCATTCCTCCACATCAGGCCCTCACAGCCGAGACAAAGCAGAGAGCGGAGCGCGCTCTTCTTTTCTACAGACGTCAGATCTCCACAACGCTCGTACAAGAAAACTCACAGAGATGGGGAGAGAGAGAGGGAGAGGGAGATGGAGAGGGAGAGAGAGAGAGAGAGAGAGAGAGAGAGAGAGAGAGAGAGAGAGAGAGAGAGAGAGAGAGAGAGAGAGAGAGGGAGAGAGAGTTTTGCCGTCTAGCAGATTGCCGGAGTAACAAATGTTTACATCAAAAAAAGCTATTGATTTTTTCCCCCATGTTGTTCTTGTTAGCTGAAAGCAGAGCCTGTTCCTCCTGCATTTGTCTTACAGGAGATGAAAATAAAATAAAAAACACTTGTTTCATGTGTTTTTTTTTTTCTTCTTTTTGTTTGTTTCTTAGTTATCTGCTCTCCTGTACTAAGATGTCAGCTCAGGTCAGATGTCTGCCAGCCTATGAACACCTGGTCGGTTAGATACACACGCAACGACCAGTACTGGACGGTAACAAAGTTACTTGAGTAATGTATTTAAGTAATTGTTTTTGGCATCTGTACTTTACTTTTTTTATTATTATTATTATTTTTTAAAGATATTTTTTGGGGGCTTTCATGCCTTTATTTGACAGGACAGTAGGCTGACAGGAAATGGGCGGGGGGGGGGGGGGGGTGACACGCAGGAAAGGTCGTCGGGAACGATCATAATAAATGATGCTCTGATGATAAATTGAATACATAGGACCACAATGGAAAGAAGTCCCCAGGAACTTTTTGTGTGTTATCCTTTTATTCTAAATGTTCTACTGCAAAGGTCTTCCAACGTTTTTCAGGCCTAGCTGAGAGAGAGATGAAGCAAGGACCCTCTCTATATTGTGTACAATTGTGTTGCAGATTAAACATATTTTTCTTTATTTTTTTACTTGGTTTGCTCTTTTTTCCCCTCTACACCAAACCTCTTTGCCAAAAATAGCCGACCTACAAGCTCACATGTAGATTGGCTATTTTTTGGCTAAAGTTCTCCTCAGAACAGGGATGCTAGGGTTCAAGTGGTTTATGTAAAAATAAATATATCACAAAGATTTGGCGGCCCCCCCTGTAGTAACCCTGAGGACCCCCTGTTGAAGACCCCTGTTTTGCTGTAACTCCTTGCTGTTAAAATGTTTGAATAATAACATATTAAACTAGATAAAGTGCTCCTCGGAGCACAGGTCTCCGCCAGGTCAGATACGTTATTGTGGCCTCCTGGTGGCGCTATAATAGGCCAATGTGAAAAGGGTGCCATTTATTCTTAGGTCGTTTACGGCAATCGGACACTGCATTAATGATTTGAAGCATTTTGTTCCAAAAATGTGTTTTGCTAAATTAGACCTGCTGGTGGCGCTATAACAGGCCAATGTGAAAAGGGTGGCATTTCTTCCTCGGCCTAGTGGGAATGTGCGTGTGAAATTTCACGGAAATCGCACGCTGCGTTCATGGTTTGAGGCAGTTTGTTCAAAACGGACCAATCCTGCAAACTTTGGATGGCAACCTTAACCAATAAGGATGGAATATGGGAAATCGGACAGATCAGGGTTGATCACATGACTATAGAGATACTGTGTACCGATTTGCATGACGTTTGGTTGAAAACTGTAGGAATAATGTGAAAAAATGGGTTTTAAACAAATCGGCCTCCTGGTGGCGCTATAACAGGCCCATGTGAAAAATTTGAGGCAGAGGTTCTGAATTGGCATCCAGGGAGTGTGTGTGCACAGTTTCGCAGCGACCGGGCCAACGGTGCCGGAGATTTGGTGGTAACACACGGACGGACACACGGACGGACGGACACACGGACGGACACACGGACGGAGGGTAAAACATACTCTCTCGCCATGCCTTACGGCCTGGCGGAGACAATAAATCAAAATAATATAATAAAATATTGTAATATTTGATTTGCTTCATGTCTTGCTGTCTATCAATCTGTATGTTTAGACATTCTGCAGACTGTACATCTTGGATTCACCACTAACAAGGTAAGAGAGAGAAATTAACCCATTAAAACCTGGTAACGCATCTGTGTAACCACTTTAACCATTCTTTTATGCTTAGGCTATTTAAAAAAATTGCAGATCTACAAGCTCATAGCGCAGCACCGAGTGCCGCGCTATGAGCTTACAGATATGCTATTTTTTTTTTTTATCTTGAACATTTGTGCAAATCTTTGAACGTATATATTTCTTAAAACGAGCATTTTTTAACTCAAATCTTTGCTTCTGGAACAACATATTTTGAGATGGGGGTCCGCGGCCAAATACATATAATTTTGGGGGTCCTTGACATGAAGAATTTTGAGAACCACTGATTATAGCAACATAAGTTTTTTTTCAAAAAACTGTTAAGATTTAGAAGACATTTGTAGAATCCCCCAGAAGCAAAGATTTGAGTTAAAATGTTTGCTTTGAAAAATATACATTCAAAGATTTGCACAAATGTTCACTATTTCTAAAACAAAAATATGCAATTTTTGAATAGCCAAAGAAATCAAAGAAATTACACAAATGCGTTCCCGATCTTAATGGGTTAATAAACAACATGAAACCGTCCAAATGTGATTTTTTTTTTAAAAAGGACTTCTGGTCGTCTGAGATTAATAATTGACAGAGTGCCTGTTGAATAATTAATCAAACATTTGAATAATTGTAGCTGTAAACTCAACATACTGTACATTTGCATATTGTTGGCTTGCTTTAGGTTTGAACCAGCCTCTTAAGACAGAAAGAACTTAAAACTAATAATAATATTAATGTGAATTACTGCTGGCAACAAATCTACTGTACATTCCATTGAGCTTCTATAGCATACATACAGTAGATGATATTAAAACAGGCAATGAAGAATGGATACATAAGACAAGTCTGATAATGAAATTCTCTCTCTCTCTCACACACACACACACACACACACACACACACACACACACACACACACACACACACACACACACACACACACACACACACACACACACACACACACACACACACACACACACACACACACACACACACACACACACACACACACACAAAACTAAAGCAGAATATTGAATAAAGGTAGGGTAAGTGATTTACTTTGGTTAAAACAAGTGTTAAATAGCTCTATATTCTTATAGGACTCATTGCTATAGAGTGTTTGTTCAGTAAAAGGAGTCTTCATGTCTCTCCAGCTCTTTATTGAACAGAAAATGCATTTTCAGTGCTCTCTCCTGATTGGTTAAAAATGAGTCACCTACCTGTAAATGTACTATATTATGTTTACTAGAGCTGTAGAGACCAAAAAAACACTCTGTAGCAAAGATTACTATCAGAATATAGTGCTTTAACCTTTTTAACAAACAAAAACCCAAACATATCACTTACCCTACCTTTAAATCAGATATGTTGTTTAAATTCATATCATGTTTTGTTATTGTCGTACAGTATTTAGCTGCTGATAAAAGTACAGCTGATATGTGAGTAAATATGTCTCAACCAAGGGGCAAGGCTGAGATATTTACTATGAGGCCAACCCGGATGTTTAGTAAATGTCCAGCGAGAGGCGCTGTTTCACCCGTGCCGACCTGTGAGTTCAGAAAGAATTTATTTTAACGCAAGCCGATGGGTTTTTACCAACTTTCAGACTCGATTTTCTTACTGTAATAAAAATTGTCATAAATTCTATATGCTTCCAGTCGCTAGTTTAAAGTCTCCTTTCAATCATCAGGATATGCGTTTTGCTAAATTATGGTTCTATTTATTATAAAATTGACGATAAAGTAGGCTATTCTCTAGGAGGGGCGGGATGATTTGATTGACACGCTACACAACCAATAGCATTCATTCCCCGCCCCCCGCTCTTGATTGACAAGTTACCCAACCAATAATGGTCTGAACTCATTCTGACGCGTAGTGAAAGATGGCGGACCAACAGTCTGCAGCAAAGGATTCATTTTCGGTCTGTAGAAAGCAGCGGAGGGGGTTTGTCCATCTCATTTATACAGTCTATGGTCTCAACCAGCATTTGCAAATAACATTGTTCTAATGTACTTTAAGACAATAGTAGAATGATTAAAACATATATTTGTAATAATTCTAAGGGGTTTCCAGTGTCCCCAGTACATCGGCTATTTAAATTCCTGACAAAAATGTGAAAGTATTTGGAATATATTCAAAACATTTTAACAACCCAGGGGGGGGGGGGAGATACGTATTAATTTTGGGGGATATCCTTGACATGAAAAGGTTTGTAGAAGCGCTGGTGTAAAGTGGAGCGTGTGACATATTGGGCTCTGGGCGTGAAGCTTCTTTCCTAAAGATCAGTGCGAACCAGGCTGCACTTCAATTGATGTGTTTCCTGCAAACTTTACGAGAGAAAAGTTTCGCTTTGAACCCGTGGCCTTGTCTAAACCCCCCCCCCCCCCCCCCCCCCCACACACACACACACACACACACACACACACACACCCTTTCTCTCTCTCTCTCCCACTCTCTGTCCGATAAGCCTGGGTAGCAGCCATTCGCTCGTTTGCCATTTCAAATGTTTCTATTCTTTTTTCTTCTTTCTTTTTTTTCTCAGACACACATATCTGTTTTATCTGGGCGCTGGCGAAAACTTTGTGCTGCATCTGAGACACACACACACACACACACACACACACACACACACACACACACACACACACACACACCACACACACACACACACACACACACACTTGTATTACTATTCTTGTGAGGACATTAACATTTTAGGATGGCGATTTTATCAATGCCATGTACCTTTTTTTGCCAAAACTAAAGCCAAAACTAAAGCCAACAAATAGCTGATCTAACGGCTCACAATGTGGCACGCTGCGACGGTTCGACGGTGCGTGACCTCGGCGCGCAACCAAGTATAAATTAGGCATATCTCCAACCCCTAACCCCCAGGTCTAACCTGTAAATGACTCATCCTAACCCCACACCTGAATCCTGATTGTAATCTTGTGAGGACCACGGCCATTGATTGCCCAACGTCTATTTCTCAAATGATATACTTGAGGGTACATTTGGCCCACGAACACACGCACACACACACACACACACACACACACACACACACACACACACACACACACACACACACACACACACACACACACACACACACACACACACACACACACACCACCTCTCTTCTCACAGCTCTATCTCTCTCTCTCCTTGCCTTGTCATCCATACCGTTGTTATCTCTTAAGTTCAACCCCCAATGCATCCTGGGTAATGTTTGTATACACTGGCGGAGGCTGCAAATTGCTACTGTTGCTCACAGCCTAACCCCCCCCCCCCCTCCCCTCTCTCTCTCTCTCTCTCTCAGTGTTACTCTGGCTTTTCATCTCCTGCCTCTCACTTTCACTCTCTCTCTCTCTCTCTCCCTCTTCACCCACCCCTCTCTCTCTCTCTCTCTGGCTTTCTATAACCTCTTTATCTCTCTCTCTGCCTCTCTCCATCCATTTCCCCATCTCTTTGTCTCTCTCCCCTCTTCTTCTCCATCACTTTCTCCCTCTCCCTCCACCCCTCCCTCTCTCTCTCCCCCCATATCACCAAAGTGATTGCTCTCTCCTCTCACTCCATCACAGATTTGTTTGGCAGTACTCTAAACAGTGACACCGAGAGAGAGAGAGAGAGAGAGAGAGAGAGAGAGAGAGAGAGAGAGAGAGAGAGAGAGAGAGAGAGAGAGAGAGAGAGAGAGGAGAGAGAGAGAGAGGGGAAGATGATGATTTGTCTTTTGATCCACTGTGCTTGTTGTCAGAAGCCGGGTGGATTGAAGTGACTGTCGCCTACAATTGACTGTGACAATTAGACCGCGATCAGACGGCCCGAGTGGCAGCCACTTAACCCAAGCCATTTACATGTCACTCTGTCGGAGAGAGAGAGAGAGAGAGAGGATAGAGAGAGAGAGAGAGAGAGAGAGAGAGAGAGAGAGAGAGAGAGAGAGAGAGAGAGAGAGAGAGAGAGAGAGTTGAGAGCGGAAGGACATATACCGTTGCTGTCCTACAGAAACCCTGTATCTCTATTTTTTTGGGGTCAATCACTACTTTGCCTTACAAGAGAGCTGTACAAAAGTAGCGGAATAGCCGATGTACAAGCCCAAACGTTCTGAGCTTGTAGATCTGCAATGTCTCTATTTTCCAAAGCATGTCCATGAGTTGTAAAGTAACTAAGTACTTTTACTTTACTGGGTATTTCCAATTTTCAGTACTTTTACTTCTACTCCAGTATATCTCGGAGGCAAATATTGTACTTTTACTCCACTGCAATTGTTTGAAAACTTTAGTTACTAGTTACTTTTTGCATATATAAATTATTACATTATAAAACTTAAATTAACCACTTTAGCCCTATTTTATACCTAGGCTATTTGAAAATATCCGATCTTGTAGATTGGCTATTTTCAAACATTTTAGTACTTTTACTTTTGGTACTTTAAGTACATTTTGATACCAATACTTTTGTACTTTTACTCAAGTAAATTTAGAATTCCGGACTTTTACTTATAACAGAGTACTTCTACATTGCAGTATTGATACTTTTACTTAAGTAAAACATTTGAGTACTTTTCCACCACTGAGCACTGAGGTTTATGAATATTTAACCGACACAAAGAATGAACAAGAGCTTGTGACTAAATAATAACTACATTGGATCCATTGGAACACAGCTTCTTCTTTTTTTCCATTTCATGAAAAGTAACAGTTCGTGGACATACAAGGTTTCCACCGTGACAGCGACAACACGCTCCTCTTGTATCCTGTCTGAACGTGGGGGGGGCAGGGCATTACATTTGAAAAGGGCCAATCAGCACGTTGCCGCTGAGACTTATTGTCCACCGTTGGGGAGGTGGTAGGGTGGGGGCTGAGGGTGGGGTGGTGAGGGGACAGATTTGTAAAACCGATGCAGTTACAATTTTCCCACCGAGGTGGTTTAAGCTGCTTGTCTGTGCAGACAATGACACCACTGTATTTTGACCCATTCTAAGCCGTGTTCGTCAACGTACTATAGCTGGATACGAGTATTTTATTCAATGATAGTATGATCGTTGCTATAGGGCTGGGGGCTATATTGAATGTTATGATGTCTTTGACCAAATACCACTATATTGATGTTCCCCAGCTCTATGTTCCCTCAGCTCTATGTTCCCTCAGCCCTATGTTCCCCCAACTCTATGTTCCCCCCCAGCCTATGTCCTTGTCCCCCAACTCTATGTTCCCCAACTCTATGTTCCCCCAGCCCTATGTTCCCCCAACTCTATGTTCCCTCAACTCTATGTTCCCCAGCCCAATGTTCCCCCAATCTATGTTCCCCCAACTCTATGTTCCCCCAGCCCTAGGTTCCCCAACTCTATGTTCCCTCAACTCTATGTTCCCCCAACTCTATGTTCCCTCAGCCCTATGTTCCCTCAACTCTATAGTATGTTCCCTCAACTCTATGTTCCCTCAACTCTATGTTCCCTCACTCTATGTTCCTTCAACTCTATGTTCCCCAACCCTATGTTCCCTCAGCCCTATGTTCCCCCAACTCTATGTTCCCTCAGCCCTATGTTCCCTCAGCCCTATGTTCCCTCAACTCTATGTTCCGTCAACTCTATGTTCCGTCAACTCTATGTTCCCTCAGCCCTATGTTCCCTCAACTCTATGTTCCGTCAACTCTATGTTCCCTCAGCCCTATGTTCCCTCAACTCTATGTTCCCCCTCAATTCTTTACTAAGTATTAAGGGTTTAAGGGGTTAAATGTCTGAACAAAATATATTAACATGAATCCAACATATTAATAGAAAAAGATAAGTCAACAAAATAACTTAAATTTACACAAAAGTGATGATAGTGCTGTCAAACGAGCCATGAAGCTATCCATGAAATCTATGAAACACCATTGTATACAATATGTAGTAGGGGGTCCCTGCTTCATCTCTCTCTCATAGGAAAAACGTTAAGACTTCTGGTCTAGAGTCCAAGTCTAAAAGGTTCACACACAGGTGAACGGGCCACGTGTTTGCGCACGTGCACTTATCCCGCCAGCTCCTGCGGACCACTGCTGGACTGCTGTCCAGCTCATCCTGTATTCAGTAATTACACCGTAATTCTCCCCTCTCTCTCTCTCCTCACCTAATCCCACATCTGATAATCCAGATTACCCCAGCCTGTCTCATTATGTCATGAACACACAGATTATCCCACACGCTCTACGTCTTTGAGGCCCGGGTGTTTTGGGGAATTATACGTTGGAGTTTTCAAACAGTTTGACAAGTATCCATTGTGTTCTCAAACGCATGTGGACAAACACTATATGATCCATACTGGACCGTCCAGATTAACAACAACAAAAAGACGGACAGATTATCTATCTGTTGTACTGTGCAGATTATGTGAAGAACTGTAATGACACGGCAAATTACAATGGCACATAATCTTATTTTCCTCGTTGTGTTTTGTTTTTAAAATGTATACGAGTATGTTTTAAATGTTTTACAAGGATATTAGCAAACACTCAGCGAATTCATACATAGATATGTGTGTTCTTTCTAAATCTATTCATGTCATGAAATCACAAATGTTTTCATAAATGTGTAAATAAAATGTATCCTTCCTGTGAGGTGGAGACATTGTATATCCCAAACTGTTACTTTAAAAAAAAAAAAAAAAAAAAATATATATTATATATATATATATATATATATATATATATATATATATATATATATATATAATATATATATATATATATATATATATATATATATATATGTACCTGTTAGTCATTAAAAAAATATTTTCTAGATTTTTCAAAAACAGTGAAATCCATCCCGTTGATCAGCTTTTTCCGCTATATTTGTGTGACACTGTCATGACGAAGTATTAAACTATTTATGTAAAAACACAACACTGAGAACAAGGGTTCTGCCAAACGATATACTGCATAATTCACAATATTGTGCAGTGTATCGCTATATTATAGAAACACATCACACCTGTTTTTAAACATGCAGTATAGTTTGTAACATTGATGTTTTGGGTGGTGTTACTCCTGCAGTGTGTTAACAGTATGGATGGTTGGGTGGTGTTACTCCTGCAGTGTGTTAACAGTATGATGGTTTGGGGTGGTGTTACTCCTGCAGTGTGTTAACAGTATGATGGTTGGGGCGGTGCTACTACTGCAGTTTGTTAACCGTGTGATGGTTTGGGGCGGTGCTACTCCTGCAGTTTGTTAACAGTATGATGGTTTCCAGCAGGCTGATGTGAGAGGCAGAATGTAGGTTACTAATCCCTGAGATTGAGTTTAATTAATGGAAGCATTTAGTAATGTGGATGAGGGGATTACACTGGAGACAGGTGGATGGATTTCAGCAGATCTGCCACCGGACACATGTTCCATGACAACCCTCCACACACACACGCGCACAGCCACGCACACGCACACACACACACACACACACACACACACACACACACACACACACACACACACACACACACACGTAGACATCTGTCCTTGAACTCTGACAAACACACACACCCCGAGTGAAAGAGAGAGCGAGAGAGTCGAGTGAATGAAGCGATCATTCTGTCCAGGGGTCGTCAACCTTGTAGGCATGCATGCCTGTGTGTGTGTGTGTGTGTGTGTGTGTGTGTGTGTGTGTGTGTGTGTGTGTGTGTGTGTGTGTGTGTGCGCGCGCGCGCACACTGTTCTGGGCCGTCAATCGAGATGTTCTGCGAGGTGTTTAAATACCTTCACACATTGAGTCCACACACAACAGACGTTTAAAAGCCTGATTGATACTCAGTTGCGTGCCGGTGTCGTACACTGAAAATAGCTTGATTTACAAGCTCACACCAACGGTGGCACGCTAACTAAGCATCAGCATAACTCTAACCTAAAAAAAATCAAATAAAATGTAATATCTTAACCCCAACATGAATCATTCCCTAAATGTAAGCTAACTCTGAAACTCTGTTTTCACACACACGTGCACACGCACACGCACACACACACACACACACACACACACACACACACACACACACACACACACACACACACACACACACACACACACAGAGAGCATGATGTCATTGTGAGGGAAGTGCAGGGTTGGAATGGAACCAACAGACAGATCAAGTGATCCAGGGCTCTGTATGGAGATGAAGCTCAGCTCACTGAAACTAATGCTGGATTCAGTGGCTGTAAACGGGCAGAAACCTTGTATCTCCACGATTCAACTTTTTTTTTTTTTTTTTTTTTCATAAATGAATGCCCTAAATCAGGGGTCTTCAACAGGGGGTCCGTGACCCCTAAGGGATCCTCATAGTCACTCCAGGGGGGTCTCCAAATCTTGTGTGATTTTTTTTTTTTTACATTAACTTGAACCCTAGCATCCCTATTCTGAGGGGAACATTTTTCGAAAATAGCAGATCTACAAGTTCACAACACCTCACACCAAGAGGTTTGGTGTAGAAAAAGAGCAGACCAAGTACAGAGCCAAAGGTCAAGTTTACTTAGGATTTAAGTTAAATGTCTGAAAATACACATTAACACAAATCCAACATATTAGTAGAAAAGATAAGTGAACAACCCAAAAAACATTCATTTCCAAAACACAAGTCTATGAAATCTATATGAAAAAGTTTGATCTTCAACGCAATTTCATTCAATACATAGTGGGGGTCCCTGCTTCATCTCTCTCTAATGCTAAAAACGTTGCAGACCCCTGCCCTAAATTGTCGTATGACAGTGTCACACAAAAGTCATGATTATAGCCAATTTACACCTGTTGTTAGATTGCAGATCCGTAATTTCCGGTAATTTTCGCTATCAAATTGAAAGCAAGAGTGGTTAAGTGTGTGTAGACCTGGAACTGTGTCATTTGTTTTTATTTGAGCTAAAAAAGCTTTATTTTACACTTTGGGCTATTCAAAAATAGCAGATATACAAGCTCATACTGTAGCACGGCACCGAGTGCCGCGTAGCACGGCACCGAGTGCCGCGCTACGAGCTTGTAGATCTGCTATTTTTGAAAAATCATGAAATGTGCGAACATTTTTAACTCAAATCGTTGCTTCTGGGGGTCCCTGGAACACAATATTTTGATGGGGGTCCCTGGCCCAATGCATATAATTTTGGGGGTCCTTGACATGAAAAAGATTGAGCACCACTGATATAGAAACATACGTTTTTCAGAATACTGTTGAGATTTAGGAGACATGTAGAATCGGCTTCAGGTATCAATGGGTTAACTATATTTTGATGACAATACTTGTGTACTTTCACTCAAGTAACATTTTGAACGCAGGCCTTTTACTTGTAACAGAGTATTTTGAAATTGCGGTATCGGTTCTTTTACTTAAGTCAAATATCTGAGTACTTCTCCCACCATGCACTGGTGATTACATAATAACTTCATTGGATCCTTTGGAACACATTTTTCCCCCATGCTGTATAAAGTAGGCCTAACGTTTTTTATTTTTTTTATGGACATACAAGGTCTCCAGCCGACAGTGACGATATGTTGGATTCATCAGAGCTCTCATTGTTATAGCGGCCCCGAACCGCTGATTGTGAACGCTCAGTCAAGCAAGAGAGAGAGAGAGAGAGAGAGAGAGAGAGAGAGAGAGAGAGAGAGAGAGAGAGAGAGAGAGAGAGAGAAAATCAGAGAGAGAGAGAGAGAGGTTGGAGTGGGTTTAACATGTCTTACCTCACTGCATACAGGGACACACAAACGTGTGCACACACACACACAGATATATACACGTGTATGTACTGTAATACATACACATGCATAATGCATGTACACACACACACACACACACACACACACACACACACACACACACACACACACACACACGTTAGACACTCCTTAGATTTCTGTGTCAAAGGAATTTCTTATAGTAGAGACTTTGAGCGACAAACACACAAGCACATGTGGGCGTGCAGCCACACGCACGCACGCACGC
>NC_139961.1:18404459-18409459 GCF_963454915.1 Gymnoscopelus microlampas | reverse complement strand
AACGAGTTACCGAACTGGAAAAAGTAACACATTTAGGTACGTTAGCTACGTTACCTTACTGTATGAAACCAAGGTGCATTGATTAGATCAGGGGTGCCATTCTATGTCACACAAACGTAGCAAAAGTAGCCGATCTACAAGCTGAAAACGTGTCGCAGAGCGACGTCCAGGGAGTAGAGGTACTTCTGGGTACTTCATGCACTTGTGAGCAACTTTCATTGAAATGAAATGCATTTAGTTATACTTACTAGACCATACCCGTGGGGGGATATGCGCACATGATTTGGCAACCCGGGAGCCAACGAACACAAAAACGCTATAAAAAAGACAATATAATTTGAATACTATTCATTAAGCTACTAATAGGAATGTTGCATGTTCGGAACAGCTGAAATCAATAATATATCAGTATTCTGATATCAACCTGCGGGCCGCATTAAGTGAAGGTGGGGGCCGCATGTGGCCCCCGGGCCGCGAGTTGCCCATGTATGGATTAGATGGTCCATTACACAATTAGCTCAATGTTTGGCACCGCTTGCAGACAACGAAAAGTGCACACAACTACAAACTCTGTTATAGCAAAGTAACTGTGTTTTAACACAGTTGCTATGTTTTAACACAGTGCCAGGACTGTGTAACAGAATAACGTGTGTGTGTGTGTGTGTGTGTGTGTGTGTGTGTGTGTGTGTGTGTGTGTGTGTGTGTGTGTGTGTGTTAGAGCAGAGAAGTGGAGGATGGAGGCAGCAGGTCAGTGAGGGTTAATCGCTCTTGACTCAGCGCTCATTGTAGCGGTCGGGTCCACTTTAGCGACGAGCATGCGGACCCTCTTAGTGGAAATCCCATTAACCTGACAACGCACACACACACACACACACACACACACACACACACACACACACACACACACACAGAGCATTCAAACAGCAGACCCCAGAAAGCCATTAGGTTTGAGACGCAACACTCCTGTTAAGTAGCTATAGTCTGACGAGGTGATCCAAGAGGGTATCTGTCTGTTAAGCGTTGCACTGTGTGTGTGTGTGTGTGTGTGTGTGTGTGTGTGTGTGTGTGTGTGTGTGTGTGTGTGTGTGTGTGTGTGTGTGTGTGTGTGTGTGTGTGTGTGTGTGTGTGTGTGTGTGTCAGAGGTGGTAAAAGTACTAGCGCTCTTTACTTAAGTAAAAGTATCAATGCTGCAATGTAGAATGCTGCAAGTAAAACTCCGGAATTCAAAATGTGCTACTTGAGTAAAAGTACAATAGTATTGGTATCAAAAACGGTAAAAGTACTCATTGTGCAGAATGTCCCATTTCACAAGTTCAAAATGTATTGGCCTCGATCTCCAGGCTTTTATTGTTTAGTTTTGCTAAAAAATAAAAGCCTGGACCAGCGCGTCGGTTTACCCGGTATAGGAAGTGTTTAATTTCCCCAACCAACCAGAGTGCAGTGGGCGTCGCTCGTAATGTTGTGTTGATGGGGCGGGGGCTGACGGACAGATCGGTGAACCAATGGGATCAGGCGCATTCTCTCCGCGCTGATTTTAAACCTGCCCCTCTATACACAAAAGCAGGAAGGCTAGTGCAGCCTAAAAATGTATAAACAATCTTTGGAAAATTTCTGATCTACAAGCTCACAATGCGTGTGTGTGTGTGTGTGTGTGTGTGTGTGTGTGTGTGTGTGTGTGTGTGTGTGTGTGTGTGTGTGTGTGTGTGCTCAGCTTGGAGATCTGCTATTTTTGAATAGCCAACGAAATCTAAAATGACACAGATGCTATCCCAGTCTTAACCCCATGCACCGGGAGAAGCATCTGTGTTATTTTTAGATTTGAGCTAAAAAAAAACATTATCTTACACTTTGGCTATTCAAAAATAGCAGATCTACAAGCTCATAGCGCGGCACCGAGTGCCGCGCTATGAGCTTGTAGATCTGCTATTTTTGAAAAAAATTGAACATTTGTGCAAATCTTTGAATATATATATTTTAAAGCGAACATTTGTGTATCAAATCTTTGATTCTGGGAGGGTCCCTGGAACACAATATTTTGTGATGATGGGAGTCCGCGGCCAAATACATATACGCTTTGGGGATCCTTGACATGAAAAAGTTGGAGAACCACTGACAATAGTGACATACGTTTTTTTTCCAAAAACTGTTAGGGTTTCGAAGACATTTTGCAGAATCGGCCTCAGGTCTTAAAGGGTTAATGGATTAACTCCAAATAATTTCAAAGCTATCGATCTCGATTTGTTTTTTTATTTTTATTTGTAAACATCAGTGTACAAAGGGCCTAACCAGGAACAGCGTTCCTTTGGCAATAGAAACCCTATACATTCAATACATGCAAACACACATCGCTGCAGAGATCTCCGTCACCATCCTTCGCTGTGTTTTAAGGTCGTGGAGGAGAGACCAAAGGTAAAGCGAGGGAGAGACGTCACGCCTCAGGAGACGTGTTCACACGTGTCAAAGCCGCGTCCGCTTGACACGCGGTGAAAAGGTAGACTTGTTGTATGCTAATGCGCTGCCAACCTCCCTCGCCCTCTCCCTCTCTCTCTCTCACCCGCACGCATGAACGCAGTGGTGTAAAGTAACTAAAGTACATTTACTCATGTACTGTACTTAAGTAAAATGTTTTGGTATTTTTACTTTACTGAAGTAATTCCAGTTTTCAGTACTTTTACTTCTAGTCCACTATATCTCAGAGGCAAATATTGTACTTTTACTCCACTACAATTATTTGAAAACTTCAGTTACTTGTTACTTTATAGATTTTGATTATTATTACAAAACATACATTAACCACTTCAGCCGTATATACATTTTGGCCCTTTGAAAATAGCCGATCTACAAGCTCACAATGCGTTGTGAATGCGTCTCTCTCTCACGGACGCACGCACACACGCACGCACGCACGCACGCTATCAGCTGTTGAATCACTGAGCGCAGGGGAATAACGCTGTAGTGTATTAATGTTGGATCCGATCAATAAACGGCAAATAATAAGACTTCTCTCAGGAACAACCTGTCTGGAGAATCCATTTTTACCAGCCTTGAGTCGTTGTATAAACGTGAAACAGGTGGTGGTTTCATCAAAGAATATATATATATATTTTTAGCGGTGCCAGCCGCTCTGCATTTGACTATGTCCGTCCGTCTGTCCGTTTGTCCGTTTGAGCACGGGCTTTAAACAGCTATAACTCCAGTTCGCAGCATGCCAGCAAGTCCAAATTTGGTATGTGGACTTAGACCACCAATAGGGACGAGCATTGACTGCTGAAGCCCCGCCCCGCCCTATTATAGCGCCACCAGGAGGCCACTGGCTTTAAACAGCTATAACTCCAGTTTGCAGCATGCCACAAAGTCCAAATTTGGTATGTGGACTTACACCACCAATAGGGACGAGCATTAATTGCTGAGGCCCCGCCCCGCCCTATTATAGCGCCACCAGGAGGCCACTCATCAAAGGCACCGCTTCCTTCACACAGGGTGCGATTTTTCTCTTTCAGACAGGCTGTCAACATGGCTGGTCCCGTTAAAGTAAGGTATGGAGGATTATAGTGACATATTCACGAGTCATTTAAAGATACCGATTCAATTGGTAGACAGGCCTATATGTCAGGTGTTAATTGTGTTGACTAAGACTAAAGGAATAAGATTTTGATATTCAGTCGACTAAGACTAGACCCCCCCCCCACACACACACACACACACACACACACACACACACACACACACACACATACATACGTGACAATCTGCTGCAGTTCGAACTGAGCATCTGAATGGCGAAGAAAGGTGATTTTAGTGACTTTGAGCATAGCACGGTTTGTTGGTGCCAAACAGACTCACGCACAACCATCTCTAAGGGTTTATTACAGCAGGGGTCTTATGGTGCGTTCACACGGGCAGATTCAAAGATACAAGGATACAAAAACACACCGCATCTCTGTCACTGTGTTGCTTTGTATCTGTGTTGACGTCATCAAACGTACAGACATCGGAGCTACAGTTGTTGTAGCTTTGTGTCTTTGTATCTGGAAGTTGAACCCTGTTCAACTTGAATGTGTAAATTGTATCTTTGTCGCTAGAGCTACAGCTACAAACGTCAGATGTGTCTTTCTTTGTATCTTCATGTCGCTGGTTTCCATTGAAAATGAATGGTAGCATGTATATTTTAATTAGGCCGTAGTAGGTCCTCGGAGTTACTACAGGGGGGCCACAAAATGTTTGTGTGATAGGATTCTTTTTTTTCATACATTAGCTGCACTTGAGCCTATAGCATCACTATTCTGAGGAAACTTTTGCCAAATATGGCAGATCTACAAACTCACAACGACTTGCAGTGCGAGGCGTTGTGAGCTTGTAGATCTGCTATTTTCATACAATATGTAGTGGGGGTCCCTGCTTCAGATCTCTCTTAGTGTTTCCTTGGCTAGAATTTTCCTTAAAGGACAACTTTGGTTTTTTACAACCAATGTTTATATTTTAGCTTGTAATTAAAGTAAATAAATGATGAGTGTAATTTTTTTTTTTCATTTACTGCTTTCTATAGTTTTAGCATTTTTTGGCGATATTTTTTACAGTGGGCGGGGGCATTCTGTCCGGGCTAAATATGCCTTTTTTACACAATAAAAAAGGTCCGGCTGTCTGAGATGGCCAGATGTGAGTTATTGGGGGCTAGAAGAGCTACTGTAAATAATAATAAAGAAAACGTCGGGTTAATGTGTTAAAAAAATACATATTTAGCCACCGGACAGAATGCCCCCGCCCACTGTGAAAACACTGTAAAAAAGATTGTGAAAATATTGCTAAAACTATAGAAAGCAGTAAATGAAAAAAAAATTACACTCATCATTTATTTACTTTAATTACAAGCTAAAATATAAACCTTGGTTGTAAAAAAACAAAGTTGTCCTTTTTAAACATGTTGCGTTTAGACATTACAATGAAAATTATGAAAAATGGCAGATCTACGAGCTTGTAGATCTGCTATTTTTGAAAACGCT